>NC_142184.1:17089000-17398500 GCF_026936395.1 Plectropomus leopardus | reverse complement strand
AATCAGGGCGAGTGTTTTTCCCTCATTAATCATACATTAATATTCAGACAAACACAGCCTGTTTTTCTACCTTAGAAAAACACTCCTTTCTCCCATCTCTCCCCCTTGCTCTCTCACCTCTCAGACTTGCTCACCCTCTCCTCCTCAATTGCACCCATAGTGTGTGTTAAGCTGTCAAGCAGTTAAAAATAGCACAGCACACAGAGTGTGTGTGAACAGGTACTCACCTCTTACACACACAGCATGGTCAGGTCCCTTACACACAGACACACACAAATACACACGTGCACAGCAGTGTTTGCTTTAGCATGGGCTGAAACACCCATGCTCCCCTCTGACAAAATCATCACAGCAACCGAACACCCGGCACGGGTGGATATCCCATCAGCCACCGGCAGCCCGGCGAGGGAGTGTCCTCCCTAGAAACGCTAAGCCGACAGGCCCCAGATGTGCACGCATGCTCACATACACACACATACAAATACACACACGCAATCATTCCGACTGGGCACGGCAGACATCGAGGCAGACAAACAACAAAAACAGAAAAACAAGAACATCATGACACAAACAATAGCAGAGGCATGCACAGACATGAAACACACACACACACACAAACACACACACTGACAGAGAGGTAGAGAAATTAAAGGCTAAGAAGATTTAGGAGTTAAAAATAAACAAGGCAGGAGTGAGGAGCACAGAGCAGCCTACTGCGAACCTTCCTGGCAGAGGATACAGACACACCTGTGCTACACCACGGCTTTCAAAAAAAAAAAAAGAGTCTGAGGAAGAAACAGGAAAGACTGAGGTATGATCATACCAAAAACCAGCATTTAAACAGAGAATATTTGATGGGGTGCGATAAATTTCCTACCTTATTTAACCTTTTTTTCTTTACAATGCACAACACGCTCACTGCATGCTGCATGCTGTAAATAAATGCCAAATGCAATGCACAATGTACAGACAAGTGGCATTTGAGCAACTGCCATATGAGCATGTGCATACCCAGGATCACACACACAAACACACACACACACACACATACAAACAAACTGAGTCAGATTGTAAAACTGCATGGCTGAACACAGGCTTAGAGCTCTCCGTATGTTAATCTGGCCCATTGATAAGACCTGCTGAGCTGCCTCTGCCACCACACTCTGCCTAATACACACATTCAAAGGTGTACACACACACACACACATACATATACATATATGTATACATACAAAATGTATCAATAACATTTGCACAGCCATATGTTATTCATCAGGCTCATCAGTAGATATGCATACTTAAATAAAACATCAAACAGATTATATATGTATTTAGCATGGAGTACAATATGAAAATAATTTCTTACTCAAGCTATTTATATATATCAAAGTAATGGTTTCACACTAATCTAATCTCACACTAATCACATGCCACTTACATGTTTTTGATGTTTTAGCCATTATGCATTAGACAGTATGAAGATGTCAAAGTGGAAGTTATTTTAAGCTCTCAAGTATTTCAACAACTATTCTGTTTAATATCTGACATAGTGCTTTGTGTTATCAATGCAGGCAATACAACTGTGATGATTTGGGATATCAAAAAACTCCCATGATTTTATAATAAGTTAAATATAATAAATATCCATACACTCCCAAGCCCTACTGGTAAAATCACTTTGATACTATACATTCAGATTCACATTTACCCCACGGAGCTCTTAAAAATATGAAGAGACACGCACCTCTCTCAAATGCATGTTCTCCAGCTGCGCTTCAGCCTCCTGCGCCGCCATGGTTATGATCCCTGTCCGCTGCCCCCGACCCCAGTGTCCTTGGCCTTGGCTTTGACCTTGACCTTGGCCCTGAAGCATCTCCAGCAGCCTCTGGATGCTCTCGTCACGGGCACCCAGGGTCTGTTTCTGAGAATCGATTCTCATCTCCATCTCTTCCATGGTTTTCCTTAGCAGGAAGAGCTCCTTGGCTTGCCGCTCGTGCTCTGACTGCAGCCGGACGAAATTTTCCTCCGATGGATCCAGAGGAGGAGGTGAGGAGAAGCCGTCACACCCAGGCACCTGGCAGGGGCTACAAGGCCGGAGTGTGCTGGAGCTGGGCGCTACCACTAGACCTTGGCTAGGAGTGTAAAGGGACTGACTTGGGCTGTTCCTCGGCCCAGGCTGAAGGGTGTTGGCAGGACTGATTCTCTGCGCAGCTACTGCAGCATTACAACCATAACCTGGACTGTGAATGATGACATCAGCTTCCTGTTGCCTTGGATTGTAGGTGTTGGATGGGCTGGCTCTTGGGCTATTCTTGGGTACAGGACTGTGCAGGTTGCTGGAGCTTTGTCTGGGGCTGTGGCCGGGGCTGAGCCGGTCCTGGTCCATATGGAGTTCTCGGTAAGAGCCAGAGTTCCCCTGCTGACGCTGTTGCTGCAAGCGACTACTGTTCATCTCCCTGTGAGCTCTCAGCTCCTCCTGAAGCTCCTGAACTGTCAATGGAAGCTGCTACAAAGACAGAGAAGGAAAAAGCACATGTTTATTCAATAAGTACACAAAGACATAAATTAAAAAAATTCTTAACATATGACAACACACACATAAAAAATATGGTGGTGTACATAAAACAGACCTTGTTTCTTCTGATATCCCCAGGCTGCAGCAGGGAGATGTGATATAAGAAAGACACACACATGCATAAAGCAAAAGTAGAAAGAAAAATACCCTAAATATCCAACCATGATGTTGATGACTTCAAGCTCCTGAGTAAAGGTTACATGATTTGGCCACAAGGGGGAGACACTTCTCTTCAAATCACAGGGTGAACACACACTGTACTGTGAGCAAAAGTGACTTGGGTTTGTTTTCAGTTAGATGGACAAAGGGGGAAAAGACAGGACAAACAAATTTATGAGAATAAAATGAATTTAAGAATTTAGGAAAGAGAACTAGAGTAACAAAACCTGGCCTAAATGAAATGAGCCTTATAGGGTCTCAATTGTACCACTCAATAATCTAAGAACAATTTAGGACACTTGCAAACCAGTGGGCAAACTGAGTTCAAGTCCTTAATAAATCAAACATCCCCTGTTATGCAGCATGGCACGACATTTAAACCCTTAGCGAAGATTTTTGCCATGAATTCATTTTTGTGGGTTTAAAAATATCTGTAGTGTGAGTTTGTAGAGATGGACTGAAGAGGTTTGATTGATTTGTCAATACATTTATAACTTGCACAACTGATTACTAAGTGACATAAGTGGGCCCAAATAGAGTGTCACTACATTTCACTCTCGTCCCTGTTTTTGCTGCACATTGCAGTGCAAAGTGATACAAAGTGCAATATGCTCATTTACATCCACAGCTCGCAGCTTTCCTGACTGGCAAACGGAAATTCATTCTGTGCTTGAAACTACGGACACAGAGCATTCTTGATGATTGACTGAGCAGGGTGAGAAAAGGCTGTAAGGAAATCAAACAAAAGGAAGAAAAAAGAAGAAACACACATTGCATCTCCCTCAACAGAGTATATCAAAGATTCATTGACACAAACACTAAACGGAAGTTAAATTACTAATGTTTTCATCCATGTGAGGATATTACTAATTTTTCCTAAAATATTCTAACTCCTCTGCTCGAGTCCAGAAGGTGGGGAGCGCCAAGGACACGGAGTTGAGATGTAGGAGGGAGGCGAGGGTGAACACGGATAATCAATGCAACAAGCTAGCACGGAATATCAAGTCAGAGTGGGTGGACAATCCTCCACATAAACACACATTCACACAAACACGCAGCCAAGACTGTAGACACAAATACATATGTACAAGTATGCACACATGCACATACACACACATACACAAAACAAACAGATGGTTAGGGGACAACTCTGGTCACTGCAGCTGAGAGAAAAGGTGACATTCCTTATGCTAATTACAAAGTTCTCCTGTCAGACTGAACTCTTCCTAGAGTGTCTCAAAGGGCAAAACAAAAGGGGAATGGAGGAAAAAAGGAGAAGAAAAGTGATAACCTGAAAGGAGAGATGGGGGATAGAGGTGATAAGGGAGAGTGAGGTGACAGCAGATAAGAGTTAAAATAACCTCCTCTGCATGAAGTATAGCTTTTGTGTTTTTAAATTAAACAAGTAATTGAAAAATGTTGGCTTATTTCTGACTTTATAGAAAAGGGCTGTAAACATTCTGCAAGAAAATTTAAGAGAATACTTCACAAAAAATACCATTTGTATATCAATTACTCATCCCATGTTATGCCGAATTTGTCAAGAAAAAGGTTTTTTTTTCCTATATGCCTCCTGTGAATGAAATAACAGAGACAATTCTTGATGAATTTTTACAACAGCAAAACTATATCAAAACATCATTTTGCAAACTCTCACACAACTCATGCAATATAATTAAAAGTCTCATTTATCCAGTGGTTTGCTCAGTACTTCCCAAAACGGACAGAAGTGGTCCTGAATCAAAAACTAAACTCAGTCTATGCTCCTATCAAAGCCAGAGTCCATTGACAAAAACAGTAATTTAACCTGCTAAACACAGGAGCTGCAACTCTACCACTTTTTCGATCAGCAGTTTGTGTTATTTTGTAACTTTGCTGAGTCTGAACTTACCCTTTAAAACACGAAAACTGACTCATCAAACTTGATCTAGCAGCTTCCATGTTCCGTAAAGTAAAATTACTGTTTTTGTCAATGGACTCTGGTACAGATACATTTCACTTTTAGTTCAATTCCCGGTCAGAAAGGGCTGTCTGATGGTAAAATAATTAAAAGTGTTTGGGCAGTACTGAGTATATGACTGTATAAATAAAACTTGGTTTAACCTGTACGATTGGTGTAAGCTTGTACACAGAATGCTTGGTTTTTGGAAGTTTCAGTCATTATCAACTGGAGCTGAACTATCCCTAAGTGTATATTATGCTATAAGAAAGACAGAGAGAAATATGTTTTATCATGAATAATGTTTTGTATACAGAGCTAAGGCAGAGCAAACTGACTTACTTAGTTACAGAACCAACAGAGCTGAATGACATACTAAAATTGGACACATAAGTAGCTAAGGCTGGTGTGAAATAAGATGCTGTTAATTTAGAAGAGTGATCAAGGACAGGTGAGTTCAGTATGAGAGAAAACTGCATATCAACGCCAACACATCTTGTGCATTTAATTCCTATGATATTTATTATTTTTTTAAGTTCTATGGTGTGTGTTTTGATCCCATTAAAACATTTAACCAGTTCTGCTGATGATATATTCACCACATGTTTTATTTCTTGTTAGTGTATGTTGGGGTTTTCATTAGGTACAAAGGGGCTATCTGGTCATACATCTACAGGTACTGTACTGAGTGCTTTCAGTGGATAAATGAAGATTAACGAAGAGATGGGGGAAGGTAAAAAAGACCGTACAAGTGTGTTTGTGTGGGAGAGACAAATGAGCCGCCGCTTGGAAAAAAAAAGTAATACACTAGTTGAATGGGTCTGTCAACTAAAGGAGCATAACAGACACACACACATCCATCTATTACAGACAGGGCCAAATGCCTGCAGATACACAGAGACTGGCAACAGTGACTGTCCTGCTTAATTTTAACACCACATACAAGAGAATCTCAACATCAGTAGTTCAGCAGCAAGTGCAATTATTGTGTATAAACCTTACTGAAGTCCTCCTGGCATTTTGTGGGTGGAAAAAGTAATGTATGAGACATTTTGTGTACCTGCAGGTGAGTTGCCTCTGCATATGGATTTCTCTTACAGGGACAGGTTACCCTCAAAAATGCCTGTTTTTCCTCTTACCTTTAGTGCTATTTATCAGTTTAGATTGTTGAGTGTTGAAAGTATTGACAATAAAGATGTCTGACCTCTCTTGAATATCATGTAACTAGATGGCGCTCGGCTTGTGGTGCTCAAAGTGCAAAAAATAAAAATTAAAAAAAATAAATAAAAACACATTTGAAAAACTCAGCAGCAATGTCTCTTTCCAGAAATCATGAGCTGGTTACTCAAGATAATCCACAGACCTTGTTGTGAGACGTTTCATGTAGGAACTATTTTCTGTCTACCAAACTACACCCGCCTACTACATAACTGCACAGAAAGAAGCATCTCATCCATGAGTAGATGCACGCTTCCCTCCGCACGGTGATACTGTTAGAGAGTGTAATTCGGCAGAAATAAAATTGTTCCTAAATGGCACTGCTCACAACAAGAACTGAGGTTAGGTAAGTAACCAGGTCATCGTAGGGTTAGGGTTTTGGAAAGAGACATGCTGTTGAGTTTTTAAAATGTATTTGAAAAGCCGAGTGCCATCTTGTGCCATTATATTCAAGAGAAGGCAGATATGTCTATGGCTGATACCTCCAACACTCAGCAACTAACACAAAAAAATCCGAACTGATAAAAAGCACTAAAGGTAAGAGGAAAAACATACATCTGATTTGGGGATGAACTGCCCATCCAAAGAAGAGAACAAATAGCAGTAAATGCAGATCTGCTTGCAATATTAGCATACAATCCTGTTTGTTAAGGAAGCATTTTGCGACTTGTTTATCAGCTAAAATTATATAAAGCTACACTACAATTACTATGCTCCTGAAGGAGCAAATTAATGCTGTATTCATTTTCAAACTTTCTGCTTTTATTATATAAAAATCACAGGAAAAGTGTGTCTGTGTGTGGGTATGCATGTCACCGTGTCCTCACACTGTATGACAATGTGAGATGAAAAAGCTATAAATACAAATGCAGAGGTGGCTCCTTGGTTACAAGAGGGAGGAGTCAAATATGATTAAAGTTTTTGCTTGTGTGAGAGAAGACGAGCAAGAGAGGGCAATGAAGAGATTCAAGATCAACTCCACATGCATTATAGTGCAAAAGAGGATGAGATATATATCTTAAACCTCAGGAGAAACACTTCTCTGTTTCCACCTGCCTAACACAGACACACTGGGAAGTTACACAGACAAATGGAGAAACAGAAGGCTGGCGAGATAGAAACAGAAGGAAGACAGACAAAGAAAGAGAAGATATACAGTAGCTATGCAGTGAGACAGAGAGATGGATAATGCCTCAGACTGAGTGGGATGGACTCCAGGGAGAGGTGGCACAGGACAGACTGGTCACTATCCCTTCAGGAGTAGCTGAGCATTTATTTAGATTCTGACTAACACTGGTGAATGGCTGCCACTAGGGCACGTTCCCATGGAAACACAGACAGCACTGAGCTTGGCAAGCGTCTTTCCAAATGAACTGCACAGAAGCCTTTCTACACAACCTTGAAGATGGGAACAAAAGGTATGATGTGAGAGGTATAATGTGCAGAAGAGCTGGGTGGGGCAACAAAAAAACTCTGAATGTGATGTGCGGACGAATTAAACAGTTTTGTTTCAGAATGAGATTTCCACCATTTTGAAAAAAAATGTCACATTTTCTGCATAAAAGGCTTTCTGATTACTAAGTTATTGAGCATTTGATGTAGTTGTAATCTGTGAAAATGAAATTGCCTAAGTTTCGCTCACAGCAGGATTTTCCACGCATAAGCGTATGTGTAGTGGCCCACCACAATTAAAACATCTGCAGCCATGTATTGATTTTATATTTTTGGAGCTGGACCATCATAGGAGACCTATTGGAGTATGTGCTGTTCAGTTATTGATTGCACCTCACTGTCGAAGCACAGTGCATATTCTGGGCAGAGACAGAGCAGCAGTGTGCCAGGTGTAGTGAAAGTGAAACTTAACCATTCATTGTGCTGGGTTTACAGCAGCTGCTCCTCTAATGCATCGATCTGGTCAACTCTGACCAGATCAACAGATCAATTATCCATCCCATAACTCAAACTCCTCATGCTGCTGACAAGGGGAAAAAATACTCATGACAAGTTCCATCCGTGCTGCATTCACAGACTCGTAAAAACGTCCACACTTAACATTGACTAACTAACTAACACTAACAATGACATAAATTCTGTGGGAATAAAATGTCATCTAAGAATTTTCTACAAATTGGATATATATCAATTTTGAAACAAACTCCAATTTGTCATTTTTCTCACCTGCAAATCCTCTTGGTTAGTCCTGTACTGGTCCTTCAGAACCGAGGTCCTCACGCCGTCCTCTCGCCTCACCCCCTTGTCTCTTTTGACATCCGGGCTCCAGAAGTTGACATTGTTCATGCTGGGGCCCCTCCCAACATCCAGTTCCCTCCTCAGGTTATCATTCTCCCTCTGCAGCTCCCTCAGCTGAGACTGGAGATCAAATGATGGAACCTCTCCCCGTCCAGCTGAATCCAGCGCCTGTGGATGTCTTCCAGACTGGCGCCGCAGACTGGAAGTCCTTGCAGGATGCAAGGTTTGGTCTCCATAGGGGTCTGATGGGTGATGTGCCCCAGAGGAGGTGATGTTTGGGGTGCTGCCCATAGCTGTTGTTCGGTTAGAGTAGGATGAGCGGTTGGTGCTTCTGCCCAGCGTCATGGTGCCTTTCGGGTACCCACCAGAGGGCTCCAAGGAATCTCGCTCACAGGGGTACATAGTACCTGAAGTGGCATAGGCAGCACTCAATGACTGGATGTTCTCCATAGACAAGGTTTTGCCCCCTGGAGCTGTCGCTGAACCACGATTTGCTCCCTTCTCTGCTGCTGTGCCAGGCTTAGTCTTTGAACCTGGCCTCGACACCGACCCTTGACCTCCGGACAATTTCAACGCTGGTGCAGGCACACCACCTGACACAGAGCCTGGTTCAAGCCCCGAGCGGGATCCTGGTGCTGAGCTTACAGCCTGTTTGCCTTTTCCCTGTTTGGTGGATCTGGAAAAGCGTGAATGAGATGTGCTGCCATCAGTGTGTCCACTACTCTTTGCACCAGCAGACAGCTTGTTCTGCGCGGGCTTGGCTCTAATGTTTAAAGGCATTTTTTTATATGGCAAAAGTGGACTTCTGAGAAGAAACTGCTAAGACTGGAGATATTTTCATGTCCCTTAATGGAACCAGAGAAAATAACAAGGTTTAAAATAAAGGCCACCTCTCGGCCTCTCAGTTTTCACCTGTCCATCCCTGATTGTTTAGGGCTTGAGGCTGAGTCTTATTTAGTCCTGTTAGAAGAAAATGGCAGTGACTGTTGGCTAGAGGGCTCCCAGACAGGCAGGCCAGAGGTCTTGTGGTTTCAGCTACAGTACAGGACATCATGGATTCTAGACAGTTAAAAAAAAAGACAAACATTTAGAGAAAGGTAAATCATATTGGTAAATCATATTGAAAATACATCAACCCAAGCATCACCACGCTGATCATTGACTGGTTATTTATGTACAAAACCGTTGTCAGGACCAAGTGATACTAAAATCACTTCTTTGTTTAGATACCTTGAGTAATATAAACATGTTTTTCTCCAAAACCTGTTTGTTCTTTACCAACACATTTGAAACTTCTCAAATGTCAAATGTCGTCTAAACACATACACAAGACATTTGCCTTGGTAATACAAAAAAAGCAGTTATAAGGCAGAATTATGTTTTAAATGAGGGACTCTCTCGCTGCCTGGGATGAACTGGGCTTGACCTCACATGAAAACTGGTGGGATGTTGCTCTCAACAAGATTCGTACAAGTTCAACTTGTGCTCTTCTCACACTCATTCAGTTCAAGGTATCGTTCTGGATTAATTTTTCGGAGGCACAAAAAATTTTGTTTTGTTTCTCTCTCTTTCCTTTTTTTCTTTCCTTTTTGTCTCCCTCATATTTTGTACACAAAAAAACACTGCAGATTATGGCTTGCTTTTTTTTTCAACCTATTGAGATGCACAGTGTAGAGGTTTTCTGTTTTTATTTAAGTATGTGTATGCATGTGCATATGTATCACTGAGTATATGTCTGTGCTTTTTTACTGTGGCTCACTGCTGTACTGTAATGACATCTTTTGTAATGTGCCACATTTTTCAATAAAAATATTAAACAAAACAAAAAAAAGAGGGACTCTCTGTTTGATAATAAAAGTAAGTAACCATGTTTACAAATCTAACAAATAATGCAGATCTTCTGTACACTTCTCACCCCACATGGTTTACAGTAGGAAATAAAATAATTAAGACCCTACAGACTTAGAATTTCAAATACTATAATTTGTTGCACTGAATAATCCAGAGAACCAGTTCATACTGGATTTGGACATTAATGTTCATTTATTGTATAGCGTAATCATAATATATAAGTAATGTATAAATATAAACAGAATCTGACAGGACATAGTGCTGTAACTGCTATGTATATATATCTGCACAGATTCATATAGCAAAAGTGACAGATCTGCACAGGTAAAGTTTGGTGTTTTTGGTCCGATATCAATCCAGCTAACGTTATAGAAAAATGGAGACCAGGCATAAGAGTGATGTCTGGAGGTATTTCTACAAAATAAACAAAATGAATGTGCAGTGCAAGATATATTACTGGAAAAATTTAAATATAAGCCTATTCCCAATTAAACATCCAGTCCCTTTTACTAGCCTGGTGTGATTTCAAATTTTGACTAATTAAGGCCTGTCTCACTTAGTGGCCTCGCCACCACGCAGTTCCACTTTTATAGAAGTTTTTTTTGATGTTTAAAACTGGGTTGTTAGCTACTCACTGGAGCTTGGTTGCTTAGATCGCACATATAAATGATTAAACTTTTGTCAATATAATGCTACACATATGACAACTCTGTCATTCAGTTCATTTTACTGAAACCATGAGAACCAAAGATGAAGTAATACTGGCATAGTCAACAAGAGAGATGTAGTAAAAAAAAAATAGAAGAGGTTTAAAAAACAGTGTGATTGTATTTCCCATCTTTGTTTCCCACCCTGTTGAGTTCAAGGATTTCAGTAATTAACAGCCTGGGCTATCAATTCATATTTTACGGATTGTTAAATTTGCATACGAAAAATAATCTCTACAGTCTGTGCATTGCAGAATGGTAGACTTACCCTAACCCCTAATCTCAATACACTTGGGTGTTCACTAGAATCCAAATCTCACATCAGATTTAATTTTGTACAAGTACTCCAGCATTCAATAATAGTTTAATGTGAGTATTTGAAAATGGAAATTGTTTGAAATTCCAATCCCTAGTCTAAAGTAAATGCTATGATTACGCGCAGTGGTTTCCATCCCTGCTCCTGGGCACCCACGGTCATTTTTTCTCCATCTTTCCCTGCTCACGTGTGGCCAATCAAGAGTTGAGAGGCACCAGTTCTTGATTAACTGAAAACCTCTGCCTCAGCTACTCAGGCGTGGGCAGAGGTCAGGGCTACAGGAAATACTCAAAACTGTGGGTCCACAGGAGCAGGGCTGGGGGCCAGTCAACTAGTCAAAAATGTATCTTACTACGACCACAGTATAATAAAACAATCTTGTTTCTGTCTCTTTAATCATATATAGGATAACTTGCCCAACTGCAGTAGATGGTGAAAAAAAAACAAACAAGAAGAGGGACCAGCTTGACCATTTCAGCACCATGGACAGCACTCAATCTGTCCTCATAAAGCACATGGATTTGAATGGCTGCTCAGGTTTGAAGGAAACAGGGACAAAATAGTGTGATTGGCCTCGGCCATGGCAGACTGTATAGGGAATTGGAAGACCAGTCTTTATTATCTGCCATCCCTCTAGGGCATTTGCTAAACTCACTGTCAGACTTTATTGGGGCTGAAGACATATTTTAGGACTCAACTAAAAAACTAAAAATGGACTAATGTCTATAGCAGTGGTTCCAAACTGTTTGAGCCACGGGGTCCATATTTCTCCGTAGTCACTAGTTCATGGTCCATACATGATATATATTACCCCCCCTTTTTTTTTTTCCATAAAATGTAAACAACACCTTCACTTAGAAGACAAAGAAAACAGAACAGATTGCAAGGATAAACAGAAAGAGCACTTCAAAATAAAAGCTCTGAGCCACAAATTCAGAGTTCAAAATTCTTCAAAATATAGTGTTTTAGTTGGGGGTTTTTTAACAAATTTGACATGGTCAATTCGGAACGAAGGCGACCCACTTTTGGACTGCAACCCACTGAAAAGTTGGGACCAGTATAGAACCACTGGTCTACAGCATGGTAGGGCTGTGCCAACATTAGAATAAAATATTATGTTTATGTCACACACACTATTGGTTCATTTATTGTATTAGAGGCAAAAAGCCACACATTAATACAACAAAGTAAGCATATATATTTCCCCAGGAAATCAAAGTAAGCAAAAGCAAGTGCATGATGGATGGAACAGATATTGGGGACTGTCTGCAAAGCAGAGGCAAATCCAAATCATAATCCCTCCTCTAATCCAAGAGGATTGGGTGCTTTGAGTCACTGCACAGGATGCAACTGAGAGATTGGTTAAGTCTGCTTGTCAGTCATAACATAGCTGTCAATCCCTTATCCATCATTGTTTGAGACAATGAATTTAGCCTTCTGTGCCAGCAATGGAACTATCAAGTCCGTGAATAATTTTGGTACATCAATTGTGCATTAATATTAAAAAATCTATGATGGTAATTTAAATAAAATCACAAAAATAACTGTATGCAAACCTTCTAAAACAATGAAACTGCAAACATGTTAGCTTGCTACTACTGAAGCTTTGTCCACAGATGCAGATATAATTTTGCATTGAGATGGAGGTCAGTGTAACTGGTCAATTTCAAAGGGCACGCGCCAAGTTCACGCAGCTGTACACCTCATTGTCAAACCATACTGACATACTGAACTGGCAAAGACACAAAGGACTGATGAAAATACAAAATTACAATGCCAAAAGTAGGAAACGTCTCACTTCTCTTCAAGCATCTGCACTTACTTCTGAGTTGACAGCCAGCTGTTGCCGCGAAGAGAAAACTCGAGTCACCACCCAAACTGCAGCAGCGTAACTGGTTGTTACATTTGCCTTCATACAGCTAAAAAAGCGGTCAACCTGACGTACAACTATAGAGTAAACTGCACTATATTTCACGGGGGGCACGAGTGAAGCGGTCGTTGTGCTTATGACTACGCAGCCTGGACACAGACGCCCGAATAACTCTACTACGACCACGGCATGAAGGATTAGTTTCTTGCTCATATGCACACGGCTACATGATTTCCAGCTAGTACCTTACATAATAATTAATCTGCCGCACAAACTGAAAGCACAGTTTCATGTTTTTGAATAATGTTTCCAAATGAAGCCACAAACTCCAGGTGTGCACGCGACGTGTGCTCCAGCTTACCGGACAGGCACCTCTCCATCACCGTCAAGCCCCAACCGTACCCTGTCCGACCTCGGCGCAGGCTCCATGATCTCATCGGCTCAGCTCTCTCATGACCTGTCCTGCCATCGGGTCCGCGTGGGCGCGCTCTCCCAAGCTGGCGCGTGCGCGACCTACGCGGCGTGGTGGGGCAGCACGAACAGAAATGACGAGAGGGTTTATGTTTTTTTCATACACCTACACCAGCGTCAGGTGGGCATGGTACTTGCAAGGTCTAGCTTGCACGAACTCAAATTTGAAAGAAGAAAAAGATATTTGCCAAGTAAATTAAACCGAATTAAAATAATAATAATAATAATAATAGCATTCCATTTTTCATACAGACCATCCTGACAGCCATCAGTCATTAAATGGCATAAAAGCGAGTATGTTTATGTAGAGTCAAGATAACTCAACTAAAACTATACCACATGATTAAGTTACACTGGGCCTTGTGACATGTCACAGTAGAAACAACAGAGGTGTAAACAGGCCTAATGAGATTGATTATGGCCGAATTCCATTTAGTTGCTTCTATTTCAGAATCTGTGCATCTTGCTCTCTGTCACTCAATAGAGCGCTTGAATACAAGAGCCATCCTTAGTGTTAGCACCAGTGCTTTCCCTCCTATGGCAGCTCAAAATGCCTGCTGTGAAAAAGACCTGCCAAGCCCTATATTTACACCTTGACAAGTTGACAAAGGACCACCAAGACTAGGGATGTCAACTGCTTGAGTCTGGGTAAAGTGAATTCAGAGAATGGTTTCAAAACACAATCTAAATGTTGGAAACTGATTGTTGAAAACATGTTACAAAGACCCTTTACTATAGTACTGAATTGTGGAGTTAGATGGCAGAGAATACTGTGCATTTTTTTGAACTTTTCCAATGGATTTAGATTACTGCAGAAAATAAACTGTGGCAAAGACGTTTATGATACTTTCACATTTTGTTCAGCAAGATAATCTTCACAAGTGAATACAATTTTAAAATTATTATGTCTATGTAATCGCCAGAAGTAATAAGCCAACATTAGGCCATAAACGAGCTAGACTAAATTCGCATGAATTAACATCAGCACCACAACAAGGTTGTAAAGCTGTGTTCAGTGTGATGGCATTCTGTGGTCTGCTTTAGCCGCTTGTTAGCAGCCACCTGTTTTAAGACACGTAAAGGCTTCAAAATTCAGGAGTGGGGTGTTTTCTGACATATATGTCGCAGAACAAAATGTCGAAGTCTCTTAAGCTTGTGTTAACCACTGACCTTATATCAGGCATCTAACCAACAACCTTTTTGAAAAAAAAAAACAAAACAAAAAAAAAAACAGGTATTTTGAGATGAGGGAACCAGGACTGCTAAAATGCTAACTTATTTCCAGGTATTCAGACTCATTCCATTATACTCAACTTGAGGCCCATGCCTGGTGGCCCGCTGACCATTTTCTAATAAACAGTAAAAACAAATTAACAATGGAATTTTTCTTTTGTACTTTGAATGTAAATAATGTGCCAAAGAGCAAAAATGCATTTAAAAAAACCTGCTTGTTAATTAAGATTAAAGTACCATAGGAGAAACCCGCAAACCCCCTGACAGAGGTCCAGATCTGACCTGTGCCAGCTGCTGTGGCTGGATATGCTTCTTGGCAAAAATGAGTGACAACAGATAACATCCAAAGCTGGAAACAAGCAATTCATACTGACATTATTCATTATCAGTCATTAACAGACTCCTGATACCCTGTCATTCTGAAAAAGTGGCCCCAAGGAACAAAAAGTTGAGCACAGGTTGCTCGGGGACTGAAGATGTTCAGTTCACTCAAAATAACTCTTTTGAAGATATGTCTGAACATCTATTTTTGGTCAGAGGTTTCACTCTCAAAAAGGACATGCTGTTTGTGAAATGGAATTCCCAAGCCACAAGACCAAATAATAGAATAAGGATCCCAGGTTAAAACAGGTGTGCAGTGCTTCAGACACTGCTCAGGCATCACATCTAGTTGTACGAAACTGTTTTGTTACTTTAAGTATTTTTGCATGCACATCTATTGCTTCCCTTTGAATCTCCTATTCTGGTCAGCAGACTGCAGAGTTACGGTAACCTTTCTTGCATTTCAAACTAATGCGGCTACACAAGAGGTTTTCAACTATGTTTTTTTTGGGGGGGGTTTTAGAAAATGCAGGTGACTCGCCTTACTTTGAATGGATGTAAGCAGATGCAATTAGTTTCAGTTTCAATTTCATTTCCTCCCAACAATCTAACCAAAGAGAAGTGAAATTTTCATCCTGGGTGTGGGGGTGTTTTTATACAACTTTGTTATTCCTTTGTAATACTTGTGAAAGTTAATTTACATAAGCCAAAAAAGTCTATGTGCATAGAGTCTCGATTAACTTTGCACCCAAAAAGTAGCAACATGATCCTTCTCTCTTAGATAAAAAACCCCAAATCAGAATCTTGAAAAAAGTGAAATATTTACTTTACATAAAAGAATGGTTACATTTCAATCTAAAAATTTTAGTTACATTTTAAGGTAAGCCATAAGGTAATTGCAATAAGATCCTTAACAACAAGGACTTTTTCACAAAAGTGCTTTCTGAAGGGAAGTCATATAAAACTTTCACTCATGTTGTGGTCATAGAATTTGAGGTTATCTGATGACAATGCCATTCTCATTTGGTTCCAGAAAAGAGGTTGAGCCCTTGGGTTCCTCGGCCAAGACAACACAGACTTTTTGCACAACCTCTTCCTCAGCTCTAGGTACTTCAGTTTCGGAAACATCTCATCCAAAAGAACCAATATAGCTGCATCCACCTTTATGGGTAAAGACAGAGATAATTTTGTGTTATGAAATCACAACAACTCAGAGGCAATATGATTCACACCCACAAAATGCACATGAAAATAAACATGTTTACTAACCTTCTCGTCCAAAAGTCGCTGCTGAACCATGAAGAAAGCCTGGCGGATCACACCGTTCACTGTTTCTCCACCAGTGGCACCACTAGACAGCACAAACACTGTCTTCACACTGCTGTGCACAGCATTATGTAGATTTTCAATACATGAAAGCCCAGGAACCCAGTCTCTCTCCTCCAAACATAGGCAAAACCTCCGGTGACCTGAGTTTTCCAGATTGACAGTTAACTCATTGTAGACCCAGTCCCTCACAGCCTGGTTTCTGGTGTCAAACACCACAAAAGCATCATAGTGATAAGGTGAATCACTACCCACCAGCTGGGAGTAGCCCTTATGTCCTGCCCAAAGTACCTGTAGGCAATACCACAGATCCCAGCCGTAGAGATGCTTCAGAAGGGGCAGAACAGTGAACATCACAGCTAAAAATGAACAGACGAGGAAGGCCAAGCTACCATATATGTCCTGGCATGAACGCTGGTCCATGGACAGTATACTCACGCCCTGTTGGGACTCTGGGTAATCACAGTATACACGTGTAGTGAGATAAGGAATCCGCACCGAAGTCTTACGCAAAAAGTCTGCAAACCAAGATGTATCACAGTCACATTTGAAGGGGTTTGCATGCAGGGTGAGTATCTGAAGGGCACTACCATTTTTGAAGGGAGCAGGAAGAAACTGATGGTTCAACTCTTTGATCTGGTTGTGGCTGAGATAGAGGTACTGTAAGGATTTTGCCTTACTGAAGAAATCCTCAGGAATAAAACTAAAGCGATTATGACTGAGGTCCAAGAGAGAAAAATCTGCTCCAAATTCTATGACGTGATTAGGCAAGTAATATAGGTAGTTTTGACTGAGGTTCAGGTAACATAAATTGCTGAGCACCGAGATGTTTAGCCATGGGAAGTAATTCAGCAGATTGTCGCTGATGCTAAGGGTCTCAATGCTTCTTGGGAGGTTGCACAGCACTTCTGGTGTGATTGACTTCAGATTGTTGTTAGAGATATCAAGGTGGGTAAGGTTTGTTAGGCTTTGGAAGAAGTGAGTGTACTTATTGTTATCAGACTCCCACATAATGTTGAGATGATTTCCAGAGAAGTAGAGGTACTTCAGAGAGCTGCTGACCAACCTTTGGTCTATTCGCATCCCAATGCCATTGTTTGCCAAACTCAGAACTTCCAAGTTTTTCAGATTTTGAATGAACTCAAAACGATGACCCATGCCCTTCATGTTGAAGTAAAAGTCATTGTTACTGACGTCCAGTACTTTCAGAGTAGAATTTAGCTCACTGAAAGCATCTCTATAGTAAAAATCAAGTCTATTGTATGACAAATTAAGAAAAACTAATTGTTTCATGCTATTGAACAGACCACATTTAAATGCCTGGTTCATGTAATTAAAGGAAAGGTCTAAACAAACAGCATTTTCCATGCCTAAAAACACCTCTTTGTTAAGAGACATAATGTCATTTTGAGACAAGTCGTATGTCAGTTTATCATGGCAGAAATCATTTTTAAAGTCCCATAGTGATTTAAATTTTGACAAATGATCCTCCACCATTTCTAGTAGGTTTGATTGGTTGGATTCCCAGATGTCACTTCCAGGTGTAGCTTTTCGATCTATTAGCATAAGCGATGGGTCAGGAAAATAATGTGTGTACAAGTTCTGGTTTTGACAGCTTTCCTGTACCACAATCTTAGTTGACACATTCAAGCCCCAGGGAAGAAAATTTAGCATGTTTTGGGAGAGGTCAATATCTATGAGAAACTTTAATGGTTTCACAGATGTCATATTTACAGTATTGATAAAATTCATTCTTAATTCTAATGTCCTTAGATTTTGAAGTTTGGACAAAACATCAAGGCTGTCACTTGAAAGCCTGTGGAAAAAGTTACCACTTAGAAGTAGAGATCGGAGATTAGTCATATTGCCAATATGTTGGGAGAGGTTAAACTCCTGAAATGTCCTCAGTGGTTCATAGTTATAGATAAGGCTAATCCAAGTGAGGCCCTCCAGCTCTGCAAAGAAGGTGCCATTTTGTATTGCATATGCCAGAAGGTTGTCAGAGAGGTCCAAACCCTTTAAATTCTTCAAAGGTCGGAAAAGACCCTCAGGAAATGTTTTCAAAGAGTTTCCTCTCAAGCTTAGGAAGCTGAGGGAGCTGTTCTCAGCATAGAATGAGTTTGGATACAGGTGTAGAGAGAGATTTTGTGGGCAAGGAAAGCAGGGCCTGGCTGCATGGTCACAACGCTGGCAATTCCACTCCACATTCAAATACTTCAGGAGAGTCAAGTTGGCAAATGCTCCTTCTAAGACCTCTGTGATTGTATTCTCTCTTAAATCCAAACTTTCCAGTGAGGGTGGTAGCCCTTTAGGGATAGCTGTGAAATTATTATACCCTAAGGTAAGGTTTTTGAGTTCAGAGAGCCCTCTGAAAACGCTCTCGTTGATGTAAAAGGACTGCCCACATGGGTTTGCATAAAAGCAGTTCTTGGTGAGGTAGAGGTCTTTGAGATGTGGAGTGTTTAAAGGCTGGTTAATTTCAAAGATGCAATTATTCTGTAGGTCAAGAAGCGTCAGATTTTCAGGTAACTGGGGAATAGAGGTGAGACTGTTTCCTGATAGATACAAAGAATTCAGCTTTGATAGACTCTTGAATGCCTCATCATGGATCTCCATTTTGCATAAGCGGTCCTCCAAATCTCTCAGGCGACCCGGTTGACAGTTCCCCATTATTTTCAGAGTGCCAAGGTTTGGGACACCGGAGAAAGCATGCTGCCCCACTTGCTGGATCTTAGTCTGACTTAAATCAAGTGATATTACAGTTTTATAGTTGATGGAGGGGACATGCTTGAGTGGTCTGTTGGAGCAGTCCACTATGGTGGTATTCTCATCAGTGTCACACGGGAATAAGATGGTATTTATGGTCATCACTAATGGAAGAAGCTGGCACAGGATGAGGGTATGTTTCAACGTGGCCTGAAAACAAAAATCACCAAACACTTGTCATTCAAACTATACTACATGTGGCTCACCACACACACACACATTATTGGTTTATCAAGCTCTTAGTATTTTTCAATTCTTCTCATGATGGAAGGGCTATCATAGTTTGTAGACATGCACCAAATAAACCTATGCAGAATTGTTTTATCGTAAACAGAGAGTATAGAAGATAATGGTTACAAGCAGTTAAAAGTTAAAGTTTTGTAATTGAAAAATGAAAGAGCTGTATTTGTCTCATCTAAATCTAATTTCTTTTCTAAATAACCCATATGATGCGAGAAGTAGATGCCCCCCGATATCTTCACATTATCTAATCTGTCCCTCATTCAAAAAGTTTGGACACCCTTGGTATAATGTAACAACAGAGCATGGACATCATTTTCTTCAGGGAAATGTAATGCATTTCTGATAGGTGAATAAAATGTTATCCTACTTACCATGATGGGTATCGAATGTATCCTAAAATTCACTCAGGAACCAGACGAAGCAATCTTTAGTCCAGGTGGAGAGATGGAAGATTAAAAACAGTGTCTGAAAGTCACTGAAGTCACGAGAAACTCGATGCATGCATGCAGAAGTGAAAGCATGTGGTCATGACATGCCAGCACGATGCAAATCATGTGAGCCAAGTCAAAATCATGAAGGGCGGCAATAAGATATCACCTTAAATATATTATTTTAAAAACAAAGATTTCACAAACAGCACTGTCCTAATAACTATTTAAGAGAATCTGAAAAGTCAAAATTACTCAACATTTCCTTTTTCTGGCTGTAGAGACAAAGTAAGGACAGCAGGAGGAGAGGGTTTTTTCCATAGGTCAAGAATTGGATGACGTCATAAATTTACAACAATGCTAAAGAAATGGAATAAGGAAGTAATAAACCACTTCCTTACCTGCTTTCAAAGATAACCTGAACAAACGCTAACATATTCAAATATTCATTGCACACTGGTAATATATTTCACAATCACTTTATTAAGTGCACTGTATTATGAAAACTGAAATTATAAAGATTTTTTTTTTTTTTAAACCAAACTGTAACGGCTATCACAGAAAAGACTGATTATGAAATAATTTTCCTGTATATAACCTCAAACACAACTAACACTCCAAAAAAGCCCTTTATTTTCTGTGTTTATCTAGATATGACCAAAGAAAACCTGTATCGATAAAATGTGTTTCTGATTAATCAAAACTGCTTTCATTCAACCGCTGTGTTAAAATGTCACCCCCCCAACCCCCCCTTTAACTTTTTGGAAGTAGTTATGGCAATAGCGGCAGATGGATTACAAGTAAAGGAGTTATACAGAGTGTGCTCTGGTTGGAGAGCTGTTTCAATGCTTTGGCTTTGGATTGGACCTCACACTGTCCTGAAAACAGGAGCAGAACATCCCTTACACACAGTGGTGTCCTGCAACAGCATTGGCACACCACCATGCATTTAAATGATATTTACCATCACTGATACAAGTGTTGAACTATCCACAGAGCGATGTTCATAAAGCCATCAGACTCAGCGTCCACCTTGGAGAGAGAGTGATTGTTCCCTGGGTACCACAGCAACCTAAACAGCACACATCAGAGCATTAGTGAATGAACAATATAAGCGCTGTGGTGTATACTATATATGTGGCATAACCAAGAAACACATTACTCAGACAAGCTGCTTACCGGACTGGGACCTGCTTTGCTTTCAGAGCCCTGTAATATTCAATTCCTTGCTTGCTGGGCACACGCTTGTCATCTTCCCCTAAAGTAAGCAATACCGGTGTCTGTACCTAAAAGAGAGATCATCCTAAGTTACTAAATTGTGAAATGACACCAACATTAGCCCTTTTTACACAAATATCATGCTATAGGGCTACTACAAAGTCAATTCTTCCTTTTTACAATTACAAAGACCGAAACAACAGCAACATCATTCAGCTCCAGTCTGTGATTTTAGACAGCATGCTAGCATCGGAATCAAAAGAGGCGTGAAGGCCGCAAAATATAACATAACAATGGCAGCCTTGAATGTGACATATAACATACACGTCGGCAGTGCTTCATAAACAATAACAATGGCACGACATGGCAATAACAATCATTTACCGTCTCCATTATATGGCAGCTGATCTTGTCCTCTGCTCGGAGGGTGAGGAGCTCCCAGACCCCACTGTTTTCTCAATTCTGCAGACATTTTTGGCTGCTTTTCATCTTCTTTGAGTTAGCTGCTTAATTACTTCTTAAATTCTCCCGGTGGTGAGTCGCAGGCATAACATCAAACGTCATATGTCAAAATGTCATACCCGAGCCACCCATGATCCCATCCTGCCAGCTGTCCTGTTTATACAGAGCTTGTTCCGGTACTGTTACACCCTCTGCTGCCTCCGTAAGGGCGACACAACTCCACTCATGTCTCACTCATGTCCACTCATTCTGCAATTGTACCTTATACCCAGCACTGCGAGGTGGAATAACCCCCCCAGTGCACTTTAAGAGTGGCTAAAGTCACATGCATACATTCAAGGGACATAGACAGAAATGGTCATACCTGTGGGATGTGTTTAATTGGGGACTTTTGTAGCATCTGTTCCCAAACAGCAGGGTCAGGCAGACAGTCTGTACTGTAGTTGTAGCCAGCCTCAAACATGCACCTGCAAAAACCACAGTCAAACATCAACACGAAGAAAAAAAAAAACCTCAATGGCTTTGAGGTCTTCTGTTCCTGCAGTGTTTGTGTGCATTATTGAACGCTTCCTTTCCTGACAGTAAGGCAAACACATGCCCTTTATCCCACTCACAGCTGTCAGAGTAGAATGTCAGGGGTGAAATGATACAAAACAACAAGGATTGGTTGTGCACAACTGACACAAATGAAAAAATGAGTAAACAAGTGTGAGCAAGAGTGTGGGAATATGCATGCCAAGATGTACCAGTCTGGGATGTCTGTGCTGCCAATCATAGAGGCTAAATTAGTGACAGGGTTGCGAGCTGCACAGGCCTTGTAGAACCCTGGGTACTGGCCAATCAGGTGACAGGCCAGGAAACCCCCATGAGAGCCCCCGACGACTGCAACCTTCTGTGTGTCGAACTCATCGCCTTCAAGAACACTTTCAACAGCAAACTGGTAAGAAGAAAAACATGGCAAAACTGTAAGATAACATTTTGTGGTGGAGAAGTAAGGAAATAAAAAGTTGAAAGAGTGAAAAGAACAAAGGAAAAAAATGAATAAGAATACTGCTTTTACAAGCTATGACTAAAACTGACGCGGTGGCAACTAACCTCAGCTAAATAAAGAAAGCAATTAAATCAACAGTATAAACAAAGATTTCATAAAGCCACACCAGAGGTCATTTTTACCAGCAGGGGAAACATATCTTTGTAGATTAATACATTTCTTTACTTGAAAAACTTAATAATCATTATTTAAACAGCATTTGTTTCTCTTTCAGTGTTTTAATCTTACTTGAACATCTTTGACATCCTGGGTGCCAGCATTGCCAGGTAATGAGAGGATATTGTCCTGGCCGTATCCAAGAGAGCCACGATAGTTCACTAAGAAAAGGAAAAATAAAAAAAACAAAAAACATGTTAACATCTATATATCAATGTTAGACATTATGATACATTCTTACACACTATCCTAAAAATTGTCAAAGTGACTTTGAGACCAAAAGGTAAAAAATATGAAAAAAGAAATAAATACATAAATTAATAAATGCATACAAGTACCATTAATTGATTTTTTTTAAATAGAAAGAAAAGGGAGCCAGTCATGCTTACCACCTTGAACATGGTTCAACAGACTTGATATACTGAGTACATACAACTTCCCTAATTAAACAAAACTAAAGCACCTATACACTGTAAACTGTTGGCAATGAAAAATGTGCATTTCTTTATTCAATTATATTCCGCAGTTAAATGGCATAGATGTAATCGGACACATTATAGACCATAAAGACACAAATATGGCCTCAAAGTACATGACAACTTGGCTAAAGGTTTCAAGCAGGCTTAGTCTAAGTCATCAACAGTCCATCAGCTAGAATAATTTTGTACTGAAAGCAATTTCTCTTGGGGAAAATGTACCATTATTGGTCATTATTGGTTATACCTGTGATGCACATGAGAGCACTAAATGTTCGCAAGATAGGGAAAATCATAAAGTCTTGAAGTGGCTAGCGCAATGTATAGTATATACTTTTGTCTTCTGAGACAGCATGTGAACCTTGGTCATCTCCTTTTATTTACACACACATACAGCATATCCTATCAACTGACGATTAACCTTGAAGCAGGTGTCCCACAGTACAGCACTTCACATTAACATATGAGCATACCCAGTAATACAGCAAAGCCCATCCTGCACAGCACAGACGAGGACAGAGCCCAGTCAGCTACAAAGACAGAGTGAGGACCCCCTACGAGAAAGAAACAAGTTATGTAATTATGCATGTAGAATCAAAACATGTGACACATCTCAGGACTTGTTTTTAAAGACCAATCTTGATTTTAGTGTATGTTTAAACAGTTTGCCACTAAGGGCGCTGTTGTCATAGCAACCACCGGCATTGCCAATCTAGTCTGAAGCAGTAGCTCTTGACTGAACAGAAACTAATCCAAACACATATGCATAGATTCATTCATTCATTCATTGTCAGTTACCACTTGTCCTCGCAAGGGCCGCGGGGGGGAGCCTATCCAAGCTGTCACTGGGTGAGAGGCGGGGTACACCCTGGACAGGTCTAGACAGACAATCAGTCATGCTCACATTCACACCTATGGGCAATTTAGAGTCACCAATTAACCTGACCCGCATGTCTTTGGACTGTGGAAGAGAGAACCCACAGGGAGAACATGCAAACTCTGCACTGAAGGGCCCTCTTGCTGTGAGGCGACAGTGCTTACCACAACACCTGCACAGATTCAATCAAGTGCTATTAATCCATGCTGAAAATATTTTAAAATTCTGCTGGGATTAATAGCACGCTGAATGTAAGAGTAAAGTGTATTAATATGGTGTATTTCGAATAATACTTGTGCTTTTTGGGATACTACATTAAGTTTATACTGTACAACAATAAATAATTACATAACACCAACTGTTAGCTTTGTTAATACTGGAAAATAAATAACAGCAACAGAATAATAATGATAATGAGAGTAACCAACCATGAGGAGTGACAATAAGAGGCAGCTTCACTCCGTCTTTAACCTCCTTTGGTTTGATCAGCAAAGCTTCAAAATCAAGGCCGGCTGGAATAAAGAAAATTTAGTTAGCCCTGTTGAGATGAGCATATGTTGTTCTTCATGCACCCCACAGGCAGCAAAATCTTTTCAATCTTCAATAAACTTGGGGACACAATTGGGGCTGTGCAAATAGCAAAAATCAAATATTACAATATTTTTTACAAAATATCTTAAAATCAAAACTGATAATATTGTACGGTTGACTGTTGCTGCCTTCTTAAATATTTACACAATGGGAGTTTGGTTATCAGTAATGTGGATATAATGACTATGCAGGTAAAGGTAAATAATAGAACAGCTAAAACAGTCTGGGAGATTCAGAAAATTACACTCTACTGTAATGTCGCCTTTGAAACCAGATTTTTTATTTACTTGTTTATTTGACAAGAAAAAATGCATAAAACATGGCTTCATATGTAAAATACAAAATAGATGCAATGCATAGAGGTTTGTAGCCAAGGCTAATTTGCGATCCTTGTTCCTGGTTAGGCTTTTAGAATTAAAACAGGAAGTGTAGGATTACTAAGCTTGGAGTAAGACAATAAAATAATACAATACAACATACACAATAAAATTGTATTGTATGTTAAGTCATGTAATCCAATTTGATGACTCTGCAGTAAATTTCATCTTTGAGACCTCATAATTGTCACTTGTTGACTCTGTTAGAATGGTGTCACTTTAACTCTGGTTGCAGAGTATGTAGAGGTGTTTTATATTCTGCACCCTTTATGTATGTAAAACAATATGCAGATCGGACAAAACTAAATGCATTTTATCATGATGTAAACAGGAAAAGACTGACTTTTAAGTCCCTCTGCCAAAGTCATTGTCTAAATGCTACTAAAACAAAAAATTGCCATTCTTACGGTATTGACTATTGTCTTGCTCCGGGGGAGGGGTGAAAGTCAAGATCTGCCAATCGATATCTGGCGCTATCTGTGATTCTTCCAAAGTAACCCAGACCACTTTTTCCTGAGAATCCCTGGCTGGGAGAAAACCCACCCTCTGGACAGAGAAATTATATTGCAATTGGTGACACAGACATAAGATCACTTCATGCTACATCATATTTAGTATATACTATATATCAAAATGTAACTACTTAAATAAAGAGCACTTATCCTACCAGACTTGGAGGGTAGTTTGGAGAGGAGCAACTGACCACCATCATATCTCTCTCTATGTTCAGCAGACACCAGCTACCAACATCAGACTCTACAAACAAAAAACAGAACATCATTAGTAACAGGTTGAAATAAACATGTCCAAGCAGTCCCAGAACACTGATTCTGTATGCAAATCACCTATTAGAGCCTGTCAACACCAAACATCGGTAAACAAGACTGTCTAGACCTGAACTGAGTAATGCCTAGACTAATAAATATGTCTTCTCACTCACTTGAAGTCAGAGAGGTGACGCTTCCTGTGCTCGTATCCACCATCAACAAATCCTGCAAGAGCGACAATATTTCTTATTTTTTGTAACTAAAGAATAAATACAATATTCTCTTTCTAAAATTCTTTTCATCAGAAAAATACCTTGCGGCTGCGCTGAGGACAAGCAAAAATAATACGCTGACTATCAGCTGACCAGCACTGAGGGGACAGCTGAGAGGTGTAGATACCTGTAAAGCCATCTGTAAAGCCACACCAACACACACACAAGCATAAATAAGTTTGATATATGATGAAAAAAATTGCAATCATGTGATCGACAAGTATTCCTTACCCTCTCGAGGTCTCTTCACCACATCCACCACCACGGAGGTCTTCTTAGTATACCAGTCATACTAGAAATTTTAAAAAGGGAAGCACAGAGAAAAGCCTATGAAAACAAATGAATCTCATTGATAAATACATTTCTACTTGAACAAATCTGTGTGAAAGAAATAAACAAGATGGTGAATTGTGGAAAGAATAATCAATTCCAACTTATTCGTTTCAACGAGTGATGTGCACTTCATAAAAAAGGCCAAGTAAATGGCTCCAGTGTGGAAAAGAGGCTCAATTCTGTCTTACCATACAGAGCCTGCCGCTCTGCATGTGTGGTCCAAAGACAGAAAATTCCAGGTAGACAATCCGACACTGGTCTGGGCTCAGCCTGGGGGAGCACACTGCACTGTCGCCTGATGTCAGCTGCTCTAAGAGGCACAACAAACAACATAGCACATAAACATGGGTCTACACTAGGGAAGCATTGATTCATCAGCCAAACATCAATACTGGCCAATATCTGCTTTGCTGACGCCTATCTGCAAATAAGATGACATTTACCAATGGCAGTGGCAAATATTTTACATTATGTCACATCAACTTGTGCAGGCTAAAAAGCAGAGCTTGATGACCAATGTTGTCCTGTCATCATGGGGACAAACGTGGAGATGAAACAATAGCTTCCCTGAGACGTCTTCAGGACGAAAGGGCGCAGTAAACTCACTACTGGCACGTCAGGGGACGCACCCCTGATCTCTGATGATGCTATATGTAAAAAAAAATGTTTGGAGTGTTGTTTCATTAATGTGAACGGGTGTTGTGTTCAGTCAATGGTAGTATAATGAGGAGCTGAATGACTTTAAAACAGTTTGATTATTTTTTTCATGACTTTGTTCTTTGTTTCCCTAACACAAGACTGGGGATAAATAACAACAAAACAATATGAACAATAACAGTTAACATCTATTTCAATATGTGCCATTGGTCAACTTGTAATTATAGCATTGGACCAAAATTTCAAAATCGGTGTCTTCACCAATAGGGCAACATGAAAACCACTGACAGATAAGGTGAATAACATTGATAATCTGTTACACAGCGATGTTTTGTTCTTCTTGGGTCCTGGCATTCACATTGACGCTAAATGACAAGCACCACCCACCCAAACAAACTTGCAGGCAAAGAACGCCCCCGTATGGCAATCGCAGCCCCAGGTGGCAGTGGCCCTCCATCAGGACAATGGACGACCACGCCACAAAACATCTGTCCTAAAGAATGTGACAAAGATCTCAAGATGTCGGCATGTCCTCCAAAATCCCCAGATTCCAGTCCGATGGAGCATCAATGGGACATGCCAGTTCCCCAAGTCCCAACCCACAAGACTCAACGGATCTGTCAGTGACATTCTTGTTCCACACACCACATGACACCCCCAGTGGTCCTGTGTCCATGTCTCGACAGGACAGAACCAGGTGCTATTAAAGGAGGCCCGACTGCGGATCGGACTTGGCTCTGGGGTGCTGCCATGTCTCGTGGATGCTTGATCAGATGAGATCTGGGGAATTTGGAGACCAGGGCCCTATTTCAGAGAGCGGGATTAGTGAAAATTTTGAGTATGTTGCGCCTGAAATGAGGGAAACTTTGAGTTTTCTGTTTCACAAAGCCAGCTCAGCGTCACCCTGAGTCAGTTACTATGGCAACAGTCTCTTAACCTGAGACTGATCACCTGCCGACTGAGAAGCAAAGTGGACAATTTGAGAGGAATTAAATATAAAATATTTTGGTATTAAATTGAGGCACAAATTAATTTAAGGCTGTTGCATCGGGAGAGGAGGATTAGACCCGTTTGGATGTCCGATTGTTTCTGCAGGAGGATCTATGTATCATTTCACAGTCTGTCATTTATCTGAGCAATCCTCGCCCACATATATCAAATATTACACATTACATTATCATGAATCAACACTATTATAAGACAATATAGCAAATTACATTACAATGTATGAACATTGTTAAAAAAAAGTTTATTTATCTATAAATTAGACTCAACACAGTTGACATTTTTCCACTAAAAGTAAATTCATAAAATGTCTATAGTCACTAGTGAAATGATGTTCAGAATCCCGGAGATTTGTTTTTTCACTAGGCCTTTTTGAAGACATGTATTAAACGTTCACATTGAGGCCATAATTTAACTGGCTTTGCAAAAGTGACATTGGCATCTTCTGAAATGTGCAAATAAAAGCCTTTAATCATGATGGAAAACTTCAAGGACAATTTTCAATTCAGAGCTTTAAAATAACACGTTTTCCACCAGTTTTAAACTCCACACTCCCAGTTACAGGCGCAGTTTCTGATCCTCTACACCATCGTCTCTTTACAGTAACAGAGATGCCTTTGTCATAGTTCATACTCACTCCTGTGTATGCGTATGTGAATGAGACTACAGTGAGAAGAATTATTTTTTTAATTTGACAGGGACAGCATCCCCCTCCACGATGTCTTAAAGTTTCTTGTTGGCAGCTGACAGCATGTAGAGCTCTTTTCATCACATATTAAGAAACATTGCATGTGGTGGAATTTTGCCTTTGTGAAAAGACCTGGTGAAAAGAGGTCTTTATTCATTCTGAATAAAGGTAGCCTGTACTGAATATTCATACATAATAGCAGCCAGTTTTCAACTAGAAAGTCGTGTCTTGGTTCTTACTGGGAAACGAGACACACATGTCACCAACTTGCCATCATTTTGTTAAAGTGATTGAATGAGTGGACGTTATAAACTTCACAGTGTCTAAAGCTTGTGCATTCACGCGCCCTGCAATCTTTTCCCATGCTATTTTACATTGTTAAACTGCAGCTGCCATATTAGTTAGTTTTTTGGGTTTTTTTAAAGATATTTTCATGCTCTACATATGTAATCATTAAAATCTCTAATTCAGATGGGGTAAAATAAGTGGCTCTGCTTTTAACTCTGCCTCCTGCCAGTGTGGATTATGTTGTCTGCGCTCCACTGATGACAGCTTTCTGTGCTCACCGTGAACACACCTCTCTCAAACTGAACAGACTCAGAGTTGAATGATCTTATCCTGATCATCTGTTTTGAAACTGGAAACTCAAGAGTTTCTCTGCTCAGGCTCAATCAACTCAGAGTATGGGATCAGGCTCAGAGGTTGTTGAGCCTGCTTTCTGAAACAGGGCCCAGGTTGACGTCTTCAGCTCTTTGTCAAGTTCTTTGATGGTGTAGTTATATAAGTAATAGAAGACAAGCATTTACTTACCACATTTTCCACCAGTGAGGTCCACATAGAACAAAGATGACCTGATGGAGAAAAGGGAAATGTGAATAACTTGCAGAAGTAATACTATAAGCCTCAATAGGGAAATTTGTCATAGGCCAGTAATCACCTCCTGTTAGGGCAATACTTGAGGCCAAGTCTGAAAGGCTCATGCCACCAGCCTACAAACACCACACCTGTGTCACCTGGAGCCCAAAATGCCTGCAGAGACAAAGACAAAGTAACAGAAAGACAAAGACAGAGCAACAACAGGAGTAAGAAGATATGGGCGTGCTAAAAGTACACAAAAAAACATTGCACTAACTGCTGTACCAACCTGTCCAGGTGAGATATTTTCAGGCACTCCTTCCAGCACAGAGACATTGTCACCCTCAATGTCCAAAACACAAAGCACTGGGCAGCTCTTACTGACCAGCGCTTCTCCCCAGTCCTCATGGAAGACAAACTGCTCCCCCTGCAGGAATAAAAAAGCAAAAAGACTACAATTTAAGAGAGTGGAATGTAATCTAATAATGTTGAAATAATCTTGAAAATATTTTGTGTTTCAAATTATTAATTGCATTCACTTTCACAGCCTCCTTTTTCTCCCCTCGGATGGTCTCGTCCTCGTCCCCAAGAGAAGACAATTCTGATGGCTCCGTCTACAAACATATTATGACACACAGAATGATGAGTTTTTGCCCACTAGCCTTACCTTTTAATTACGCTTATTCAATCTATGGAATTGTCAATGCTGACTCACACAGGACAGAAAACCTGCTTTGCCACTCTTATGGCCACACCCAAATCACATGTTGTCAAGTTGTTTTGTTTTTGAAAGAGAATGGAAAATACCTGGGGTGCATTCCTCATGAAACCATTTGCAAAATGCCCCTGATAGCAACGTTTTTATGATTGAGCGATAAGCTCCCTATAAATGGTATAAAACAACATCTGAGGTATTTCTGATCTGGTTTGGTGAGTCTGTTTGGAGTGTAAAGTGTTTGAAGTCGGCTGAAGTCTTTAGCTCACCAATTAGATCATTTTGCATCATCCAGCATATATTAAAAGAGATAGTCTGGATTTTTTAAAGTGGGGTTGCATTTAGTATTTAGAAACAAAGTTTAGAGAAGCAGGCAGGAGTACTCATAAAGAAGCAAAGCAATATACTTCCTTGGATGGGACAGCAATCTAATGTATTTTAGCCACCAAAACAAGGTCAGTATCAGTTTAGGTGTAAATTACATTGATTACATTGTCACCACTTTACCTTACTGTCAGCATTTCCAATGGTGAACTGCAGCCGTTATATTGCGATCTTAAAAGCCAGACTCAGCTGAGAAAAATAATAATTTCACACAGTTGAACACAGGAGTTGCTGGTCTATCTCAATCAGTTAGTTACTCTGTGTTATTGTGTGACTTTGGTGTTTAAAAGGGTTAGTTTAAATTTCACCAAAGTTACACAAGAAACAAAATAACTAATTGAGACTGCAGTAAACCATCAGATCCTTTGTTCAGCAAGCCAAAATTATTGTTTTTGTCAATATATTTTTTAATTTTTGTTTTAATACTCTATTGATGCATGTACAATGCAAAGAGACTTTCACAATCAACAATGTAATGGTACACAACACCAAAGGATGTAAAAATAGCTATAATCCCATTCACTTACACTGATTTTTATTGTTTTAGTTGGCATTTTTTAGGTGGCTAAAATACACTTTGTTGCTGCCCCATATCCACAGCAGTACATTGCTCAGCTTCTGTGGCAGCTCTGCCTGCTTTTACAAACTGTAGGTCATACACTATCCTGAAATATCCCATTGAAGCTTTCTTATCGAACGACAAGGCAATTACTGCACCATGTAGCTACTTTTTTTTCGGGGTGGGGGTTCTTGCGTGAATCAAAGGCCTTAGGACAGATGGTATTCTATGCCGTTCAGATTGTTAAATCCCTTAATGCAAATTTATGATATTGGGCTATATACATAAAACTGCCTTGACTTACATTTTTTTTATGCTCTGTGCAGTGTTGAATACAATCCCAGCAATATGACATCTAGCAAAGAATTAGCATGTTTAAAATTTCTAGCCTACAGGGAGCAGTGCAGCCCTATGTGATTAGTTACTGATTTATTCCCAAATATAGCTTTGCTGACAGACCTGGAAATAGGATTCTGTCTTTGGCCTCTTCCTTTCTGCCACATACAAGAGGTGGGTCTCAGAGTGGGACCAAACCAAGCAGCCAAACTGGTCTAGGGATGCAAAACACAGTATGATTAAGACCTGGACTGGCACATGTAAAAGAAAAGTTTTAAAGGAATTGGTTGACAAAAACATGTAGTTTTAAAGGGATACTTTGCTGTTTTTTTAAACCGGTCTGTGTTATCACAGTGTGGGGAGTGCCCGGAACTCCCTGCCCGTGCCGACAGCAAAAGTCCACTGGATGATGTGAAAAAACAAACAAACTGCTGACTATATGACTTGACACCCTTCATCTACACACACTCCCACACTGTTGTGACACAGATCTGGTTAAAAATTGGCAAAGTATCCCTTTGAGCACAGATGACTCACCATCTTCATAGACTTTGCCATGCTTCTTTAAGGCTGTTAGACTGATGCTCTTCATCTTGATGTTTTTACTCCAGATCTTAGGGGTCACAAAGGGGTCAGGAGAGGAGAGAAGTCAAAGTTCAAAATGCAGTGTCACATGAGGTATTAACACAGGCTACAGGTGGAAAATGTGGCAAAGCAGGGACACAGAAAGGCACCATAAAAGGGGTATTAAATAAGTAAAGTAGGGTGGATAAGAAAGTTCTGGGTCAGAGCCACAAAGACAGTGACAAACCTCCAGAAACTGTTTGTCCTCTCCTTTGATGGTGCACTCTCTGATGACAGCCTTCATTTCACCTGAGGGGGAATCCTTACATAGTACCCTAAGAGGACAAACATTAAAAAGACACAATTCAGTTGGTAATTTAGGTGGTCTATAAGAACATCTTCAACACCACTCCAGATAAGATTAAAAAGTGTATACATACTCTCCTTTGATCTCAGTGCAGTTTCCTGAGGCTCCAGAGTATACCACCGACTTGTCATCGTGGAACACAATGTACTGTCTGCAAAACTTGACACTCTCGTTCCTGTCCAGATCACGCTGGCTCCATTCTACATTGGTACACAAAATGCCATCAATATCAATAAACATAGAGGTCTGATAATCTTGGTATGACAGAGGCTGAGCCCACCTGTATAGATGTTGCTGTATTTGCCTCCATACTGAGAAGTGATAACAGGTCCCACATCGGCTCTGCTTAACGAAGGGAAGAGGCTCAGTTCTCTGTAGAGCCTGGCAATTTCCTCAGGATTGGTCATCACCTGACAACACGCAGCAGAATAACTCACGCTACGTCTCAGTGATACAAACTGTCCCGCAGCGAACAACAATGCTCTATTCATATCCTAGCTAGGAAGATAGCCAGTCATACATAAGTTTGTTGTTCGTAGTCAGTTTGAATACATTAACCAAATTCGCTGTGCAAACCAATAAAGCGATTGCTACGTGATGAATAAAGCAACCAAGTGCACGGGCTAGTTTGTTTTTAGCAATGTTTGGCGGATTTAACATGACCAGGAACTTCCTGTAGCAGCTGAAGGCAAAACAACCGAACCAAAGGCAGTCTGCTAGCTTGACTTGAAAACTGGCTAACGTTAATTGAGCAATTACCAAAATCAATGACAGCGTAATTAACGCCAGCTACACATTAGCACCTACTTGTTATTTATTTTTGCGACGTAATTATCAGTTCAGATGCAAAGAACAAGTAGTTAAATCCAATTCATACCTGCGACTCCATGATAGGGACAGTGTGTGTCGCTGGTCTGCAGTTGAGCACAATGGAGTGTACAGCTCGAGCGCAACGGTGACTGAAAATAAACGATACAACCGCTGCAGCTTCCTGTTGCAACTTAAAAAATAAAATAAAGTAACCGATAGGCACTTCCTGAATGAACCAAAATACCGGGATTCCGGAGTGAGGTATACTTAATATTAATAATTCAATCGCACACAGTAATCTACATCACATGCCAGGTAAACAGGAATCTTGTCCACCAAAAAGAAGTAGTCCATGCTTTTATTTTGGAGGCTGTATCACCGCTACAACACACAACAGGAAGCTGCAGATAGAAAACATAACCGAGCTTTTAACGCCCTCTTGTGTTGTAATATTTGGACTATTTTTCATGGCGCTAATGCAAAGTTATTCATATAAGTATGTAGCATTCCCTGTCGAAGCATAGTAAATACATTTATTTTACGAGACACATTTTAAAAAATATTTTGAGGCTCAGTCAATTCTTACGTGTGAATGCCAACTACCGCACTGCTTCTGTCAGTCAGCTGGGGTAGGTGGGGTCACAAAGAGCCAAGATGGCTGACTTTGAGGAGCCGCTGTCAGATGAAGAGAAGGTTTGGAGACTGTTTTATTCTTTACTCAACGTCGTTTTCTTTATTTGTGGAGAGCTACCCAATTTAAATGTTAGCATGAATAAACGGTTACATATTGTAAACAGAATGCCAGTTTTTGGTCACGTATCGAGATGATAAACTAGTGTTTTTAAGCTACCATTAGCTAACTAGCCAATGCTAGTTACAGCTTATAGTTGGCTAGCGGCGAAATCAAAGGTTGATAAAAGGGTTTAACCAATGGACACTTGCACTGGAAACTTTTAAATGCTTGTAACGTTACCTAGATTAATGAAAATATACGTATGGACACATTCTTTCCAAAAGTCGCGTTGCAATGTCAGTGCCAGCCTCCAATAACTACAGTGGGGGCTACGAAGCCCTCCTGTTAGCTAACATCAGCGGCTAACGTTACTTTGGATTTCTGGGTCAAACAGATTCAGTTGCAGCTCAAATACTTGTTAGCCTCACATGGCTTGAGATCAGGACATGGGTGCCTACAGTTTAGATGGACCCTGATAGTGACACCCTACCGGTGGCAGCTGGACACACTAGTCGGAGGCTCAGATTATTATGAATCACAAAACTTTGCAGTTTTTCTGCAATGAGAGTCAGATTTTCCGACAGTAATCTCGAAATCAACAGGGTGGATTTAAAGCTTGAAACAACGGTGGCGACATACTCCTTATCACCAAAGGTTGACGATCAACTGGAAAATTGAGGGCAAGATGATGGCATGGTTTTATAGCGACATGACACATAGTCTAGACAAGTCGTGTCTACTGCAGTGTCCAGTCATTAAACTGTCCTGATATTAACTCCTTCATTGCCCTTACATTACTACATCTAAAACAACAACTACTCTTTTATTTCTTAAAACATGCTTGCTGATATTTTTGTAACTGACTTTTTTGTTTAATCGAGATGCTGTAGCCTTTTTATTTAAAGCAGAAGATATGTTCATCAAGAGGTTAAGATGGCTTCATCATAAGCTAAGGGCTCACTGGCACTGAAATACTGAAAATACATCTCAGTATAATTTATGCAAAAGGCTCAAACTGACGAAGTACGTATCAATTTTGACAGCACGTTATTTTGATAGGCTGTCTGTAGATAGTTTATGGAGTATTTGTAACATTTCAACAGCTTATTTGTTGAGATTCAACATGTTTTTTTTATTTACTCTGGAGGTGTAAAATTATAGAGTGCATGTGACAATTCATGAACATACTCAAAAAAATCAGTTGAAATTGAACTATTCACTCAACCCATGCAGCATAGGTAAAGTAGATAGTACAACAGTTCAACTCAGTTTTTCTCAGAATATGTAGCGAATTGTCACATACTGTATACTCAATGGATAAACATATTCAAAGAAAAATAGCTGAATTGTTGAATATAAATATTTTAAAAAAAACCCTCTTCAAACTATCTGTAGGTGGACTTAACAAATAAAGTTTTACTGTAAATTGTTACATTTTTGATGGAAGACTTTTTATTGTAGAGTGAAAACCTTAAAATATTTATTCATGTTTTTTTGGGGGGTTTTTTTGCATTGTAGCCTCCTAATGCAGAGCAAATCATGTTATCGTGGCAGATGGATTAATTTGTAGCATTTTATTTACTTCCATAGGTCCGCATAGCGGCCAACTTTGTGACTCATGCACCCCCGGGAGAGTTCAATGAGGTCTTCAATGGTAAGAAGTAGCTGTTTGTGACAAGATGTGCATTTTAATAATGTTTTCTTTAGTATGATATATGTGAATATAATTTGTCTCTGATACTATTTTTTATTGGTTTGTCTTATAAGAGTAATGCACAAACATTGATTTCTTTGTGTCCTGCTAGATGTGCGGCTTCTTCTCAACAATGACAGCCTCCTCAGGGAGGGGGCATCACAGTAAGTAAGACTTAACTACGACAAATGTCAGAAATTCAGTTACTCATAATTTACACTGTTCAAAATGCCTAAGCCTCCAGACTGTATGGGGGATATATAACTGTGGATTGTTCTCCATTAGGCAGCATGGAATGTTAAGCATAATCAGTGTTTTCAAATGGCCAGTGGACAAATATTTTAAGCATTTTTGTGTCATGTTATGAATGCCTACTGTACTCTTGTGCCAATCTATTTGTCCAGCTCCTTTGCCCAGTACAACATGGATCAGTTTACTCCTGCCAAAATTGAAGGCTATGAAGAACCGGTATGTTTCATCCTTACGTCTTTCTTATTTATACCAGAAGAACAAGTGGCCAAGCTAGACTTTTCAATCTTTCACTCACCTTTATTGATAGGTCCTGATCACAGAGCATGGTGACTTGGGTCAGGGACGTTTCCTGGACCCTCGCAACCGTTTGGCGTTCCGCTTCGACCATCTAAGAAAAGAGGTGAGTGATGTGCAGCCATATGAAGGAGAGACGGCCCTGAGAAGCTGGAGAGATGCCTGTGATACTTCCCTTAGTGCCTACGTCAAAGAGCACTACCCTACTGGAGTCTGCACGGTAAGGCCCACAAAAAATGCTCAAAATAGTCATCCAAGTAATATCGATGACATTAAACTCATACCTATACTATCTGTGTGTTGCAGGTATATGGAAAAACGGTTGATGGTCAGCAAACTATCATAGCCTGCATTGAAGGACATCAGTTTCAACCCAAAAACTTCTGGTATAGTGACTTCCCTGAAAACAGCTCTTTAAACGCATATCTGATAGGATATATTGCAAATTTTTATAATATAGTTTTATCAAAAAGGTTTTAATTGAACAGTTTTATATGTTTTTTTTATTTGTGGTGAAATAATGAGTCTCTCACTTCTATTGAGCTTCGTGCCGCTTTCTGTTAGTAATATAAGGCCTCCCCTCCTTTCTCTAACAGGAATGGTCGCTGCAGGTCAGAGTGGAAGCTTACCATTGGTCAGTCCACTGCTCAGGTGGTAGGAGTGTTGAAAATCCAGGTGAATTCAATTCAGTGCATCCATCTGCATAAATGATAAATAAATCAGAAAGGAATATTCTTCTAAAACTGCAGCTTGCTAATGAACTTCTTCTCTATTGCCAGGTGCACTATTATGAAGATGGGAATGTGCAGCTGGTTAGCCATAAGGAGGTAGAGGAGTCAATACCAGTGACTGTAAGTAAAAAATATTATCTATAAGCACTCAGACTTTTAGCACCATATTTTGCTTAAAGTAGAAGAATGGCTTTGTCAGTTCCACATATATAAAGATGAGATTGTCTATCTCTGTAACTAAAATAAAAGGGATGATTAAATGTGTGTTGAAACAGAATGAAACCCAGACAGCCAAGGAATTTGTTGAAATCATTGAGAATGCAGAAAATGACTACCAGGTAAGATACCATTTATTAACTACATGTTTGATACACTAATGTTTAAATATACAGGTGTTTCTTTAATCAAAATGCGCATAAAGATACATATACGTTTTGAAATGAGAAAATGTGAAAAAAAATTTCACTTGCCCTCCCAATTTTTGCCCCCAGACTGCAATCAGTGAGAACTACCAGACCATGTCTGACACCACCTTTAAGGCCCTGCGTCGCCAGCTGCCTGTCACACGCACTAAGATCGACTGGAATAAGATCCTAAGTTACAAAATTGGCAAGGAGATGCAGAATGCCTAGAGGAAGGTCAGGGACTTAACCAGGCAGATGCACTCTCCACTGGGCCCACAACCCGCCTATATATGCGCAAGGACTAACCAAAGCAAAACTATATCAGTATGGGGCAAGGCATTAATAAGAAATAAAAAAAAAAATTAAAAAAAAACAATAACTGAAGATTTGCAGACTATTAGGCACAGATATCCATCTGCTGTATGGAAGTTGTGGTTATGGAGATAATCATGGTTTGGAGGAAGTGGTTACTTCTGGTTGTGTGTTGTGAAAGAGTTCTGTTGGGTCAGTGTGCAGGGCTGTGCTCAGGACTGCTACATTAATGAACTAAATCTTCCTTCGGTCATCTAAGGAATCAGAGACCTCCAGAGATTCAGATGTCAGAAGTTACAATATTTTTCTTTAGTTAAACTGATGCAGAACTGTGATTTTGTCACAGTGGAGATCTCAGCACACAGGGAGAAGAATCAGGACCAGACAAGGCAGCTGATGAAAGAAATTAAGCACACCATCACATATCAGGGTTTGATTTCGGACAGGAGGATATGAATTTTGCAAAAGTTTTCGTTCCATTGTGGTTGTCATGTTTGGTGGACGGGGAATAAGACGCATCAGTAAAACCTGTACATTTACAGAAAAATGAACAGATGTTTTAACTGGTACCATCTCACAGTAATCCTGAACTGACAACTGACTTAAACATTGCTAATGACATGACTGTATTTCCAACTATTCACATGTAGGAGTGGCATGATCCTCGGCATAGCTCTGTTCCTGCACTGTACACCTGTATGTTTGCGTCTGTCAGGGCTGAGGGATTGTTTACTTGTCTTCTGTTGTGCTCCACCGATGTATGTGTCTCCACCCACGCAAGCAATGATGTCTGAATTAAGATAAAGGAACTTGTACGCTGTTGCATCTGTAATGCATTCTCTGTTCTGTTACTTACTGGCAACACCACCTCCATTGCTGTACAGCTTTTCCTTTGTGAAAGGAAAACATACTCATATTAACCAAGATTTATTTGCCAAAATCTCTTTCCTATGGTAAAGAACTTCATCCTCCCACCCATGTATGCAAATTTCTATTTTAATACGCTGGTTTTTGTTGGAGTCTTAGAATATTGCACTCTTTAACTGTAACAACTGTTTGTGTATTGGTCAATGCCAAGTGAACGCAAAGCAGTTGCCGTGTAAGGCAAGATCATATACTGCATACGTTACATGACTTCTGTAAGGCCATATCATACTGTATGTGATACATAATGTCTGAGTAGGCTGTCTCTGGATCAGTTACTTGTTAGCTATACTATGTGCTGTGTTCAACCCTCACACTATTCTACAACTGTGTGCCGATCAGTTATAAACTTCAAGACTGAACTGCCCCATTCTGTTGTACAAATAAATGGATTGAACATCTTGGCTAGACTGTTATTTAACATAGATGAGTAAAAGGGATTCAGAGCATTGCCCAAGTTTTAACAGAAAAAACTGCGACACACTAAAAGGCATGGATCATTTATTTAAAACAGCACTAGATGTTGCAGGTGTTCATGTTAGACATATTTACTAGAAATGGCTGATGGATGTTGCCCCCCAAAGACAAATTGTGCATAAATCTGCAGAGTTCAATTGATTGGCTAAAAAAAGTTACTTTCAAAAAGTTCTTGATTTAAAAGGGATAGTTCAGATTTTTTTTAAAGTGGGGTTGTATGAGGTTCTTATCTATAGACTGTATATTACAAACAGCAGAGGCAGAGTTCCCACAGTCATGGAAAACCTGGAAAAGTCATGGAATTTTACCATCACCATCATCATTTTCCTCTCAAGTACTATATATATATATATATATATATATACAATTTTACTTTTTTTAAAAATTGCTTTCTTTACTTTTTTTCTATTGTAAACTATTTTTGCAATTTTTATAGAGAACTTAAAAGAAATTGGAGATTTGTTTTTAGTTCTTCAGAAAACAGGTTTAAAGGGCATGTTTTTTGAGTGATTATTTTTTCCATTTTTAATTTTGACAAAACAAAAATTAAAAACATTTGGCAATTTTTATAGAAGAATTTGGGTAATTTTTTTTAAATTACATTTTTGAAAGGCAAGTTTTCTTTCAAAATGTAACAGTCAGAAACTTAACAGAAATTATTTTTGGATGTTCAAATTTCTAACGGCCCTTGAACAAATCATGTGGGGTGCTGAAACTATGTTTGAATAGAGTTTGAATCTTACACGTTTGAAAAATGCCAGGCAAGTGAGGGAATAAAAAAAAAATATCTATGTTTTGGGTCCATAAGAAGTCGTGGAAAAGTTTTGAAATTTTTTCCATGATAATGTGTGGAAAACCTGAAGATGTCAGTTGGCATGCCCTGAGTATGGAAAAACAGGCTGGAGCCCGACACAGAAGGTAAGCTATGTACTGCTGTGGAGGGGTCAGCACGGACTTTAACCACCTAAAAAATTATATCAGTTTAGATTTACGCATTATTGATAGTATTTTCATTCATGCCAGACAGTGATTAACAGGAAAGCGAAGCCATTATATTCCTCTCTTCAAAGCCAGACTCTTCATTGCTGAACACAGGAGCTGCTGGTCTACCGCTGCCTCAAACAGTTACTGTTTGTCATTGTGTGACTTAAGCATTTTAAAGGGTTAGCTCAGATTCACCAATGTCACACAATAACACTATCTTCAGCCAAAATTACTGTCTTTGTCAATGGAGTCTGGTGGCTTTGATGAGAGCATAGATGTTGAAGCTGAAGCTGTTAACCGCTTCCCTGTCAAAATAGACTGAAGAAAAGAAAACGCAGTAAAAAATACTCACAATTGGGCGTCATGCAGCAACATTCTCTTAAATTTCTCTTACATTTTCTCTTAATTTTCTGGTAAGAGAAAAATCAAGAAAAGCCAACTTCAGATGCATCAAACATTCTTAGCCATCCACATTTACTCTTACCAGGTGTGCTAAATGAAGAATCCCACTTCATCAGAAGTCACCTGTTAGCATGGGTAACGCCCCCTAAACACTATGTAGGTTTGATGCAGTGTATAAAGACTGTTGCCACATGGCTGATATTGGAGACATGACACCAAAAAATGTTGTAAGAAGAAGGATTGATGTAGGCTTCTTGTTAAATAAACATAAAGAAAGTAAATGGGATTTCAAGGAAATGTGTTGAAGTACTTTTGATACTTCGGCACATTTCCCTGAAGTCACATTTACTTTCTTTATTAAACAAGAAGTTCACGTGCAAAAAGGTTTGAATACATTTAATTCATCAAAATAATTACGATACTTAAAAGGAAAAGCAGCAAGTCCTCATACATACATGAGAAGCTGGAACCATGAAATGTTGCCAATTAATTGATTGTTTTAGCTGTACTTGTATACTTTCATATGGTTTGTGCACAGAAATCTTATTAATGGTAGTGAAGTAAAATGTACAATAATTCTCTCTGAAGTGAGGTACAGTTAAAGTGGAAAGTGGATGAGATAAAAAAAATACTCTTGTAAAAGTTCCTCAGATTTGTACTTAAGCACAGTACTTGAGTAAATTACTCAGTTACATTCCAGCACTGGTCAGCAGAGGGATGCAAAGTAACTGAAATTTCAGTTAGTAGGATCAATGGAACAAGTATAGTAGTATTTCTTTAGCCCTGGGATGTAATTATCCAGTCACTTACACTACTTAAATTTGATTATATGATATTCATGATTTTTTAAAAAATGTTCCTCAAAGTTTTTTTCCTCGCTTTGGACAAACATTTTGTAGATTGCGAAAACAAGATGACTTTCTTTTAACTTGGTAAGAGTGCTTTCAACCAGTCATACATTTTTTTCCTCTTGCCTAAGAGAAGAGCCAAAATAAGAAAACATTGGTGAATCCTGCAAAAACAATAGGTACTAACAAATAAGAACAAATCATGGATACGAGCAAAAATAAGAGAAAATTTGTTCATATAACGTTTCTTGCATGAGGCCCAACATAGCATGTACTTAAACTGATACATAGTTTTTAGATGGGACTTTTTTTAGGCGGCTAAAATGCATTTTGTTGCTGAACCCCATCCACAGCAGTAAATTGCTTAGCTTCTGTGTCATACTTAAGTCTGCTGGGGGCGTGCCGACTAACATCTACTGAATGTAATATACTGTTTACAGATAAGTACCTCATACAACTTCAATAAATCTTAACTATCCCTTTAATGCCAGACAACAACATGGTAAAACTAAAACAAACATCTGATGCGTAGCACTGTTTGGACAGGACACAATACTATGTGAATTATTTAACAGGTACAGTACTACAGAAACAGTTACAGTAGCAAAATGCAAACCTTTAGTCCTCCTTATGTTCACTGATGGAATATCCCCAAAGAGTTATCACAAAATCGTGACACATAGTCCTTCTTGATTTGGGTAAAGCAGAAATGAACCTTCCCTGAATAAAAAAAAAGTGGACATACAGTATCTTACAGTAACATAGTACAAAGTGTGCTCTTTCTTTTCAAGACAAGTTTCAGTGTATTCATAGCAAGTGTAATAGAAAAAAGGAGTGTTTCTGTCATAGAGAATCAGAGGTGAATTCTTTTGACTATTTACAGTAAAATTGTGTTTTCATGGGCCATTTAAACAGGAACTGCATGAAGGAGTCATTGTAAAAACATTTAAAAACTACTCACTAGTTTATTGTGAAACAGTGATAGCTACACATTTGCTAAACTCTACATCCATATTTTTTAGCCCTTCTATTCGCTATACATCTTTTTTTGTATGTTAACAGGATTGGCGATATGAGCATTAAAGAAAAGAATTGGTGTACTATACTATGAAATCCTGTGAACATTTCTTTCATCAAAACCAAACAGGTCTTTAGCTAGGTTTCTTTATATACAGTATATATGATTTCTAAACACCCTTAAGACAGGGTTAAAGTGGGAGAGAACATAAATATTTTCATTCTAGAACTTAAAACATACAAAAGGAATAAAGACAGGAATGTTAATAGAAATATTAAATTCAATTTTAAAAAATCGTAACGTGCTGTATTTTATTTCAAATATTTTTTTGCGATTGTTTCTCAGGTTGTGATATGGAGGTAGGGGTGCAAACTCTCACATACATCTGTTTGAACCAGTCCAGCTTTGAAGTGTCTTTACAAATGATTATGTGAACTATAAAGCCACAGTACAGTACACTACAGTAACTGCTGATTTAAGCCTGACTTTTAGAGCGCCCCAGGGACGACATTTCTCTGGAGGGAACCGGAGATGCTAAACTGCTATCAGATTTCGGGGTTTTAGGACTCATTACTGGGGTTCTCCATTTAGGGGTGAGTTTGTTGATCTGGCTGTTAGCTGCTGGACGATAAAACCAGGTCTGGCTCCTTGGCCCCTTCCTGCCCACTGTTGTTGTGTCCACAGTTCCCCGTCAGCTCTGGGAAGAGGCTGGTCCGAGCAGAGTGATTTGGGGAGCCCGGAGTCGGACTCATGCCTGGCCTCTTGGGAGGGATCGGAGGAGGGTGCATCCTCTCTGAGCGAGGAGTGAGGGGGGAGCGGATGCCCGGTGATAGAGGCCCTGACGAAGGCGATCTCCCCCCAGGAGGAGATGCTGCTAGGTTACGGTAGTCTGTACCGAACGGAGAGCTGCTGATTGGCGCCAGCTTGACGCCAGCCTGCTGGCTGGTGAAGCGGGACAACACCTGAGTGACAGTGTTGCGGGCCAACTGCTTAGCTGAGCTGTGCTCCAGTGGGGGAGGGATGGAAGAGGTGGTGGGGGAGAGGTCCCGGGGGGAAAGAGGGCCACCATGCTGCTGCTGCTCCAGCTCCGCCTGGCTCTGGAACTTGTGTCTTGCAGCCTGGAATCGCTGGTTGACACCGGCCTGGTAGGAGGACTGATGGAAGCCTGGGCTGCCCAAACGCTTGGCAAGAACAGGGGAGGAAATGGGGGAAGACGAGAGGGAAGAGGAGGCTGTGCTGGAGGGAGAGTGAGGGTGAGGATGAGGGTGAAGAGGGGAATGCAAAAGTGCTCCTCCCCCATTCTCTATCACCCCTCCATTTTCTGCTCCTCTCCCCTCCTGTGTCGGCTCTGTCTCTTTATGATGGCCGTTGATCTTTGACTGTGAGGACGATTTCGGAGTGACAGTTACCTTTCCATCAGGCTCTGTCTGAACAGAGGTGGACACCACCATATTCTTGGAAACTGATGCTTTCCCCTCTGTCGCAGCCTCCTTTACCTCTTCTTTACATCCCCCAGTTTTTGCCAACCTCTTCCTTAGCTCCTCCAGCTGTCTCTCAAGCTCCCTGCTCCTCTCCTCCTCTTTGCTGATCCTGGCTTTCATCTGCTCTCTTTCTGTGTCAAACTCCACCAGCTGCCTCTCAGATCTGGCCTCTAGCTGAGCTGCCCTGCTCTTCTCATCTTCAAGAACCCCCCGGAGCTTCTCCAGGGCACTGGTCTCCTCCTGGAGCAAAGTGCGAAGTTGAGAGACCCTCTGAGCCTCCTCCTGTGCCTGGCTGCTGGCTCTCTGGAGCTCCAGAGTCAGATTTGAGGAGAGCTGTTGCTGCTGGGACAGTGACTCCTCCACCTGGCTCACTGCCTGTGCTTGTTCCTTCTCTAACTTGACCACTGTTGCACGCTCCACTTCCAACTAGAAAGAGAGGGAGAGATACAAGTCAAGGCGAGGCAGCTTTTCTACGTTTGACCACAAGGAGGCAAAAGAACACCGCTTTGCTACTTGAGATCCAACACAGGATAAGAAACTTTACCTTTTTTTAAAAAATACAATTGTTTTTCCAGTAGCATTCATGATAGTGGCTTTAGTCACTCCTTCTTCCATTTAAATAGCTCATTTTGAACAGATTAAGTGGTATAAAATATGTATTCTATATTTTTTGGGGCTCAATTCCTGTTTCTCTGGCACTTTCCATCTGCTTATCCACATCTACTACAATATGTGTCATCTCAGAGTCAGAGGAGACAGAGAGAAAAGCAGATAAAAGTTTGAGACAAAAGGCAAAAAGCAACTTAAGAGGCAATGACCCCAAAAAAATCTAAAAATTACCTGAAAATTTGAAAAAAAAGAAAAAGAAAGTAAAACCTAAGTAAAAGCAAAAACAAACAAAATAAACAAGGGAATGACCTGAAACATGTGCTTAAAAATACTAATAATGATGCAAAATAATTTAGATAGATATATAATTAGAATAATTATAAATATCTTTCTAGCATTTTTCCCTGGCTTCTCCTAAAATAATTTTCCTTATCTTCTAGTTTCTTGCATCTGGCGGAGCAGTTCTTGCCAAGTTGCTCACTGCCTTTTTTCCCATTTTTAAAAAAAGAAATAAAACCAGATTTCGAAGGTTTAAATACTTTAAATACACAGCAAAAGAAAGGTGATGTTGATCCAGGATTGAAAGGGTTAAATAATTATTTGCTTGCTAGGCACATTATGGAAAGTTCAGTTTGCCATGAGGTCATCGGACAGTGACCCTGCAGCTTTAAACCTTTGATGAGTAACATGTGGAAATGGGAGGTGATGAAATACAATCTAGTGTGTGTGATTAGTGTACAGAAAAACAACAGCGGCAGGAAAGCCTGAGGAAGACTGAGAGACACTCAGGAACTCTTTCTTACATAAGACCCTTTGCAAACTTTGTATAGTGGCAGATTGTGTGTGTTCACAGTGCGTGTGTGTGCGCACCAGCTGACCTTGCATTAGACATGGACATCCATTATCTCAGATTTCCTGAGGCCATAAAGCCACATGGCTGTTGGACAACTAAACAATGGTCTCTTCCTCCTCTGTTTCCTATGGAACAGCCCTGTGCTTGTGCATACGGCTGCCTGTGTGTGTCTGTACTTTCAACAGGCCAAACCCTCTCCACCCTACCGAGTTACACAATGGAAGTGCACCGATGCTTTCCTGCTCAGTCGCTTGGTTTTAAATCACAACTGCCACTGTGAAGGAGGACACTGTGCAGACAGGCAGAGGAGCGGGAAAGAGGAGGAGCGCAGGGAGGGAAAGGGAAACAGAAATATCTCTTCCACCAGATGTGCTCGTCCATCAGCAAGCGAGAACTGTGGTCTTCTACCAACTTACCAAACCTACATACACACAGTGCAACAGCACATGCACACTTTCTATCTTTTAGACGTCACTCATACCTGCAGCAGCAGTTTGTCTCTTTCTGTCTGCAGCATGAAGGTGAAATCATCGCTGTGCGCAGACTCCTGGGCACGCCGTCGTTTCTCCTCCTCCAGATCAGCTATCATCTATCAAACAACGGAACAATGAAATCACGTCACATGCAGACAGGATTCTTGTTGCAGGATTTAGCGCATGAATTTGACAAAATTCAGAAACTTTCATTTATCTTTCTGAGAAGTTTCCTGACCAATAAGCCACATCGCAGAACCTCTATTACATTACAAGGTTTTTTACAGTTGAGTAAATTCTCTACAGCTCACTCAGAGACTCAGTCTACACGTTGAGTGTTTATGGGCTTTGCTGTGATAAAGCTCTATATCCCCTCTCTAAGCACTGGGTGCGGCTGCTGTCTGTCTGCCTCACTCCCCCAAGCCGAGTCGGCAGGGGACACACAGAGACAAATAGACACACGCATACATTCACACACACAACAAGCCTATTGTACAAGTGTGAGCCCCACTGTAACACTGGCTGGGTGCTTGCTGCATCGTCCAGACACGCAAATCTGAAATAAAGACGGGTGAGCTGTAGAACTCGCTGAATGCATGTTCACGACTGTATTACTTACCCTCCTGTGTCTGCTCTCTGCAGCAGCCAGCTGTCCCATCATCCTCTCCTGCATCCGCTTGCAGTGAGCCATAACCAGTTTAAGCACAGCCAGAGGGTTTGGGCCCACCGCCCGGCCCTGCAGGTGTGTGTGAGGCTGGGTGAGCGTGTTCTGGCGCTCCGCTGACTCGCTGTCCCGCTGCAGGGCCAGAAATGGATCGCTGAGATCATACTGGCCATATCGCTCCTGGACGAAAGCGTCTCTGTGCTGAGCCTGGACACACACACAAACGTAGCACGCATGTAATGGTACTGTTTGATTGTTCCAATAACAGCTGCTGTTATCATTAAATGTTATCATTAAATCTACCCATGAGCTGTGTATGTGTTTAATGCCTACCTGTGGGTTACAGGGGAAAACAATGAATACATGTCAGTGTACATGTTCAATCTCGATTGAGCAGAAAAAAATGACCAGTGTGTCTGTGTGTGTCAGTATATGGACGTGATATGTTGGTGTCTCTTTTTCAAACTACAGAGCAGGAAAAAATGTGTGAAGAAGATAACATGAGGCCCAGCTGTCAGCGCCAAGAAAAACACAAAGTAACACATCACAAACATTCTGTACGAAGAGGTTGACTTCTATGTTTCATATCATCATCGAACATAGACTCAGAAGTGAGCGTATGTGTCCATGTGTGCAGGAAATCTGTGTGAAGTGATGTTATTGTCAGTGTGAGCACAGGCAGATGGTCTTTCCCCTCAACCCAAACACAAAGAGGTGAGGCGCAGCGGTCCAACCCCCACCAGGGGCAGATGTTAACTCCTCCCCTGGGATGCAGGGGTGAAGAACCGAGCCATGAAATCAAACACACACACACACGCGCGCACACACACACACACACACACACACACACACACACAGAGCTGTTTCTAATGAAGAGGTTCGATGATGCTTAAACCAAAAACACAATAACTGAATAAAAGTGAACGCACACTTGTTTAAAGGCAAAATTGAAGAACTGTAAAACTGAGAAAATTAAGCAGGCAACTAAAGTAGTTTTCATATATCATACACTATGCAGACTTGTTTGAGAGAAACGGGCTGGAATGACAAGCGATGAAGTGACACGCGATAGAGCCTTGTTGACCTCTCTCCGGTCAGCCTGATATACCATCGGGAGGTCTCATTAACTACATACAGTGAGTATGTTCAAGTTCTGGAGGCATGCAGGGTCAGCTGGTGCTGCTAGTGACGTAAGCACAAGCCACAGGGTTTGCTCCACGTGCCCTCGAGACACCCGTCGCTGTCTCCCCATGCAGTCATCATCAGACACCCCGGTCCTCTGGCCCCCTTCGCCTCCCTGCCCAAACATGCATGGCACTGCATTCCTCTGCCTGTTCATCATTTCTCAGAAAAATGCCTCTCTCAACTTCCGCCTCTCTGTTTGCCTCTTTTTCTCACACGCGCTCTCAGACTGTGGCAGCGCACACACGCACACACACACCCTGAGGGCATTAGTAAGGAGGTTGTATTTGAGGCTCTTTCTCTGACTGAACAAAGAATGCGACCCTCAGTGAAGAGATTACAGGGACTTGAACAAAGACACTGTCTCCATGCCTTCACTCTTATGCACTGTCTCAATGTCTGACATTAAAAGCTTCAATGTGTGAGAGTATGTATGAGTGTGTGTGTGTATTACCCCTGTGTTTTACCCCCCCCTTTTTTTGTGTGTGTAAGCCAGTGTGATTACCTGAGGCTGTGTGCATGTGTTTGTGTGCTGGGCTTTGAAATAAAGCTATAAAGCTTCCTCATCTAGCTGGAGACAAAACTGCAGCTTCCTGAGTTAAATAACTGTTCAAACAGACCATTAAGGGCTGGGCTGAGATTGGATGGTGTGTGTGTGTGTGTGTGTGTGTGTGTGTGTGTGTGTGTGTGTGTGTGTGTGTGTGCGCGTGTGTGTGTGTGTGTGTGTGTGTGTGTGTGTGTGTGTGTGTGTGTGTGTGTGTGTGTGTGTATGTAGCAGTCCCAGCCTTGAAGCTGGTCTCCTGTGGTTTTCTAGGGATAGTTCTGATCATAATGACAGAGTTTGCCTTCCTTTATGAGAGGCCACGACAAGCAAACCCTTGCTGCTGCAAAGCTCTAATTTTGGTTTCACTATCGATGAGAAATGTTTCTACGTCATAGGAAGGAATATATTACATGCTATTGATTCTCTGTTTTATAATCAATAAGTAATTTGCATTAAGTTTGTAAGAATTCCTCGATCAATGTCATGCAGTGCAGGTATTGAAACGTGTGCTGCAGCTTGTTTGAGCCTTGCCTTCTTTAACAGCTTGTATCCTCTAATGCATACCTGCAGCTGTAATGAGGTGTGAAAGACAACCTGATGCTTTTAACCTGGAGAAATTCTCTGTCTCTGTCAGTTACCTAAAGCCTCAAGGCACAATCATGTCCTTGTGTGAGCTGAAAAGAGCCAGGGAGTCCTGTTACCTTGGAGAGCCTCTGTAATGACTGTCACACAATGAAGTCAGCAGCTCAAGAGTGGAATTGGGTGCATATCTCCAGTTACAAATGTGCAGTTTAGCCCTTAATCTTATTTGTGAATAACACACTGCGGATAAAAAAAAATGCAATTGCTGTTAAAATGAGAATTAACACATATGCATGCATACATTTTTATGCGTGTGCATCTATGAGCATGCAGCTGGGATGTGTTTCCGCACACCATGCTGTGTAGGGTCTTAGCATAACTGGCTGTCTCCTGGGTAACATCTCAAATCCAGAAGCTTTGCAGTGGGGGCTATGGAAAAATATGTGTTCCTGGTGAAGAACAACTAGACACACAGAGACAAAAGGACAGCAGGACTAGACCTGTCAGAAATGAAAAGCTTCTTTTGTGGAACTTAAGGAGTCCAGTGCAAGCAACAAGAGGACAGCGGACAACGCATCGGTATGCTCCAACATTTTACTTTTGTTAATTTAGTGTATGAGGTTATCTTTTAGTTCTATTCTGTAATATAAAACCCCAAAAGGAGTTAATTTATTTAAAATTAATGTGCAGTGCAAGAGACACTGGCCATGGAGACTGGCCGACACAGTCAGACAGAGAAGACAGGCTGTCTCAGCTCTGTCCACAGAGAGTAGTGAAGACAATAAGTGAAGATAATATAAAAAATGATGTTTTTGGCTTTTTGTTGTTTGTTTTGTTTTGTTTTGGGAACTGCTTTGACAATAACATATATCTGTTCAAGCTAATAAAGCTATATAAATTTGAAAAATTTGAATTTGAGAAGCACAGTGTTGGATAATTGTCTAAAAAGAAAAAAAGGGACAGGCTAAAATGTTAAATAAAGAACAAGAACAAAAGACGACAGTAGGTCAGCTGCAGGCCCTCCGGTGTTGGATCCTGTTCAGATTTATGTCGCTGGCTTCAGTGTTTTGTTGGATGAGGATGTAAGACTTTAGCAGTGCAGTTTTTCTCCCTGGTAAGCGGACAGCTACTCTGCTCCACTTAATAGTGGAGAAGGACATATAGTCAATGGGCCACTTGTCAGCTGTGCTGAATAACAGGCCTTGGCAGGTGAGAGGTATCTGTCCGCTGGCAGTCACATCTGATTTAACAGAGCTGGTGAGCCTGCAAACTCAAACAGACACAGCGGGCTCTGACCCATTTTGTTAGTGCTGGTCATTAGAGCATTAAGAAATTACAGAACAGTCTTCCACAAATGCAAATGGGAAAGTGAGACAGGCAAAATAAAAGCTCCTGCCTGTCGTGCATTACTTATCAATGAAGACTCAATTTAATCATTTGCCTTCTTCTATTAAACCAGCTCTTTACGCTGACCACATTTCAGCAGTGTGCTCAGAGGTCACCAGTTAAGAAAATGTAAACAATTACCGTCAAAAATAATATCATATCCTATCCCGGCTGGTTGAGCACTAGAAATGGAGTTTGCTGTGACAGTCTGCTGCTGGGGAATAATGACTAGCTAATCAGCCAATAAGGACAACATGATCATTATCTGTATAACACTTTGATAGCATAAGAGTATGTAGTATTGTCTCGGGAGAGCCCAAATTCTCATGTACCTACCTAAAGCTGTATTAATTGATTTTGGCCACTTGCAGGCAGAAGAACTGTACAACAAGTTAAAAGGCAATTGTTTGACAACTGTAGGCTGTAAAACCAAAATAATAATTTTCAGGATGCTGTGAGTCTCAAAGAGAACCTTTAGCGCCAGAGAGTTGGGTGATAATTATCTGTGGGTATGACACTAGAAGTGCCCCAATTCACATTTCACTATTATAAGAGCCTTATGTCCTGACGTCTCTTACACATACTCTCATTAAAGGGGAACACCAAATTAATCATTCCAATATGTTATTTCCATGGCCTTGGCGAGTTCAATCAATAATTGTGAACATGAGCTACTTTCTCTCAAAGCCAGAAACCAGAGAAGTAAATCTCAAACTTGTGATGTCGTTAGATATTAGGTCTGGAGCCGACTCCTTGGACAATGACTGAGAGCCTGATTTTGTGGACTTACAGAATTTTATTTGTTTTCTTTTTTTGGGGGGGATAATCAAATAATTTTTATTTCATTGCAGTGTTCTCAGTTCTGAAACAGAAAATGTACCCATACACTCAGGAAGTTCCCCTGGGTGCTCTCAGTGTCATCAAGAACGTGTTTCCTAATTCACTGTCTGTGAAGCAGCTTCAGACTTTATACTTGATGACATCAAAAAATTGAGTTTCAGCACTCAAGTTCTAAGATTTAGGAGAGAGTTTTTCATGTTTACTAACATTTTTGACTGTCCTAGACCACAGTGATTTTGAAAATGGGCATAGCTCACCTTTATGTGATGTGAGAACACTGTCACAGGTGTACTGTTGCACTGACAACAATAGCAGTACCTGGTTTGGGCTCTCATTTACATTTACTGAGAAAACACTGAGGTTGGACAGAATGTCCTCTGAGGTTAATCAGTATTGGAAATGAGTAACCAGTGAGTATAAGTCATTTGCACACTCTGCTCTGCATCATTTATATCATCGCCAGCTTTGTTAAAATAGATCAAAAATAATGACCAATTAAAAAACAGTCAAAGAATTTTACTACAAATCAAAATTGAGCATACATTACGCATAAGGCAAGCCATATCAATTTAAAAAAACAGAACATAGAGTCTCACACAGACAGTACAGAGATCACAGCAGAGAGAGAGGGAGAGGGAGACAAAGCTTTCAAGAAATAAGTACATCTTAGGTCAGAAAAGTGCTTTTTTTTCCCCAGATTTAGAAGCACAACATGTGGGGCCCCAATACAATGGCTGCAATTTTGGAGAGAAAGAGAGAGAGGAGAGTGAGAGAATGAGAAAGAGAGAGAGAGAGAGAGAGAGAGAGAGAGAGAGAGAGAGAGAGAGAGAGGGAGAGAGAGATGAGATTTTAAGTGTGTGCTTTTTGAAGTGCCTGCTAAGGTGTGTGCTTAAGGCTCAAGCCGTATCCTCCACACCTCCCACCCACATATTAACCACAGATGGCACTAAGATAACTGAGGAGACGCCACACAAAGCCTCACTTTACTTTATGGGCCGTGCAACGAGACAACTTCCAAGTAATGTTTAACTGCCTCAGATGCTATCATCAGTGAATAGTGATGAAACATAGGAGCAGGTGCTCTCACCCTTTGGTCAGGCAGTGCTTTTGGAGAGGCATAACATGTCATAAGGGTGGAACAAGGAAGTGCTCCTGCATTTCTTGAGTCAAAAATCAAACTCAGACATTGTACCAATCCCGACACAAGCACAAACTGCATTAAGAAAGCAGTGATTTTTCTTATCTCATCCTCATTATTCCGTCTGTAACAGGCAAATACTATCTTGTTTAGTGCAAATAGAGGCAAAGGGTGGAGCTCATGACCATTAAAGATATGTCCGGTCCCTTATTTTCAAGCTGGGTCTAGTAAAGAAAGGCTGCCATTAAAAAGCATTTTAAGGGACTGTACTTTATTTAGCAGAGTAAGGGGAAGGCTGAGGTGCAACTTCATTTTTTTATATATAAAAATATGATATATGATCAAATTTTTTTTACACACACACATATACATATATATATATATATATATATATATATATATATATATATATAGTACACACACACACACACATTCACTGCTGAAGTTGCTAACCACTAGACAGAAGAAGGTAATTTCACTTTTCATTTTAAAGTTGCAACACCTTCACAAAATTAACAAAATACAGCTACATTTTAAGATGTAGGAAAAAAATTTAACAATTAGATAAACATAAATTAAGATTAATAGTTATACATTCCTTTGTCTTTCACGGTTTCCAAGATAGTATTGATCAACTTGTAAGATTTTACAGCAAACCTGTTTTTAATCATAAAAGTAAGGTAAGATCAGTCACTTTGATGTCATCTCTGCATTTTCAGGTCAGGGAGCTTCACTCTCTCGGGCCTCGGGCCGTTGATATGGAAGCACTTCCCTGACATCACTGACCAGTCTGCATTACAGACTTATATTAGGTTTGCTTTTAAGGGCACTCTCTGTGTAATTTCTGTTCTTTTTTATCGCATTTTCCCCTTGACAATCTTGATAACATGACCAAATTGGGCAGTGATTCTTTTAGAGGAGCAGAATATACAATCTTATCAGAATAGCACATTCTGGCCTGGCCCTATTGTTTTATGGAGCCGGGAAAAGACGTCATCTTGTAAAAATAGACAAAGCATTTTAGGATTACAGGATATGACATCATATGGAAAACAAAACAGGCTCTACTGAGCATGACTGCAACGTTGTTACCACACTTGCCTGGGTTAACAAAAACAGTTCAATCCATTGTCAAGCAGCAATATTTGTTTCCCAGCCACACTGACTCAATACCACAAAGTGTTAAACAAAAAGCTGAATCAGACCTGAGAAATATGTCACAAGTTAGTCTCCCGCTGTATTTACGTAGTGTCTCAAAAGTATACAAGAACAATCAAGGGCTGACTTTAGAGCTGAGGATTTAAAGGGCAGGTGCGGGTTTGTTTTCATATCTTTAACAGACATTCCTTTGAGCTACTGAGAATTTGCCCTGTGCTGGATTTACGCCATGATCACCCGACTGAAAGAGGATAATAATAGCATTAGTTTCCTTACAGATATAGACAATCATAAACTCAATAGATGCGCCACTCCTGCTGGAATGCAGGACCTGTTTCTGGTGTCACGTTCTCAGGAATCTTCCCTCTAGTAAAACTGCTTATCTGTTTCCTTAGTGATGAGAGTTAAAAGCAGTACAGTCAAGAAACTGTAGAGACATTTCCCAAAGATGACGCCAACTTACAAGTAAGCACAATACGATTCTAAGTTTTTAGGGGTTTCGGGTGAAGGAAGGGTTAAAAAGGCCCCTGAATGTGGTTGTCCCTAGCAATCTACAGGCATCCCAAGTACTTGCTGCTGAGAGGAGGAAATATTTAAGAAGTGGCAAGGATTCAAGAGCCTCCTCTACCTTTCTCAACCGTCCTCACATATCAGCAGATACTTAATATCAAACGGCTTGGTTCAGGATCGGGGGCAAAAAAAACTTGATGAGGACATCCTTACCTAAAACATTATTGTTCACTGTAGCTTTTGAATATAATTTAAATGTTCTCTTAATGTATTGTTTGTCATGTATTTCTATGTCCCTGTAAGGCACGTTGTATTACCTTTTGTCTAAATGCTGCTATTTAAATAAACTTTCCTAATCAATATTGACACACAGTTTAATTAATGCAGCACGTGGGTTGACAACAGTGAGAGGACAGCTAGAGAAAAACACTGTGGTACATCAGGATCCACGGAAAACAATCACAGTGGGGAAAATGAAAAACGACAAAGACAGACAAGCAGAACACTGAGTTCCTGGGTGCCAAATCAATGCACAGACACAAAGCTCAATATTAGACACATTGGCCCACTATCAATCAGTACCTGATGCTGCCCGCTGCAGCCACATGTCTATACACAGTCTGCCTTAATGCGGACCACTAAGTAAAACTGGTCTACAGGCCCCCAGTGGGAACGAGGGAAGTCAGTGATTTGAGCCTACAACTCTGTACATCCTTTCCACAATAAACACTGCAGCCTCTAACTGGCCCACCAGAGACCACTGTGGCGTGTGTGTGTGTGTGTGTGTGTGTGTGTGTGTGTGTGTGTGTGTGTGTGTGTGTGTGTGTGTGTGTGAGTGAGTGGGCAGACAGGACATGGGTCATGGTCAAACATGAAAGACCCCCCGTAATGTGACTGTGTGTGAGGAAGAGAGATGAGAGAAGGAGGAAGAGGAAAAAAAAGCAGTATAGATGGAGATACGGGAAAAGGAATAAGTACAGACAGCAAGGCGACTTTGCCCTGAGGGGAATGACTTTGTGTGTCAAGTTTGGGGCAAACCCTGCGTGCATCAGATCTGGACAGTAGTGAATGAAGTACCTGAAAGCCTTTAATTGAGTAAAAGTACAGATATCGTACCAGCAAATGACTTTGGTAGAAATTTAACTCACTTATTAGAATATTACTTTTGTAAAAGTCTTAAAGTATCTGATATTTACTGTACTTCAGTATTAAAAGTAATTTTATAATATTTAATGGAATTAAGGATTGAAAGTAAAAGTACAAGTAAATGCTGTTAATAAAAGAGAAAGCGGCCCAGAATTTTGAGAACTTTGACAATACTTGGTAACATACACCGCCTTAAAAACAGGGCCTGTAATACACTTGAAAAAAAACAAGGTCTTTTTTAAGACTTGAAGGATTTAACCCTTTCAGATCTGGTCAATGTTGCTTTCTTTGTGTTGCGTTCACATGCCTTTCACTAAGGCTCAACAGATTATCAGCCTGGCCAACTACTGGGGCCAGTATTTTATTTTATTATTTTATAATTATATATTTACAACTACCTTACAGATTTATAATCATTTCTGGCATTTGTTTAGGTCATTTCTTTTTTTTTTGTTTGTTTTTAACTTTCCTTTTTTTTTTTTTGCTTTTTTTTAAGATCATTATTTTGTTTTTGGTTTTTGTTTTTTACTAATGTCTCACTTATTTCTGGGTCACTTCTTCAACTGCTCATTGCCTTCCTCCCATGCTTTTGACAAAAATTAAGCCACTTTGCTCAGGTAACGAAGGGTTAAAGAAATCCATTCTTTTTTATTTGTCTGTTCATCCCCTCCTCCTGTCTTCCCTCCCCTCCTGTCTTTTGTAGAAAGTAACTACAATGCTTTGGGGGAGAGAAGTGGAGTAAAAGAATACATTTTATTTAGGAAATGTGGGGTAAAAGTGAAAGTTTACAGAAATAGAAAAGCTCAAGTAGAGTACAGGTTCTCAAAAACACGTATGTACTGTACTGGAGTAACTTATTTAGATTACAACTCTGGATCTGGACAACTGCCACCTACGATGTCGCTGAGCTGGTGCGGTTACATTGGTTTCCCCTCAGGCTCTGACACTGAAATTCTCTCATGATTGCAGCTTTGCTTTCTTGCTAGATGATCTTCACTATCAAGGCCTGTTTATTAGAACAAAACAGTCATGGCTGCTACTTGTCCTCATCTCAACCCCAATCACTGTTTCAGACAATGATTCAAGCATTCAGGATCTGAGGAGCTTCATCCAAGCATGGAGCAGCTGCTGTGGTCATGAGTGTGAAAAGCAGCCGCGGGCACGGAGAGAGCCAATCAGACAAGACTTAAACACTGCGAGGCATTGTAGCTGAAGGAAGGCTATGCTCTTTCACTTGAATATGAATGAATGAGCTGCACAGAACTGAGGATTTAAGGTTGATGTTGGAAAATCTCTGGGATGCTGTTCACAATGTGCTCATGGCTGATTCAAGCTGTCCAAGTGGACAATGTAGCTTAAAATATTCAAGGCTTGTCTGCGATGCACTTCGCATTAATGCAAATTTGTCTTCGACTGCCTTGACAGACTGCTATGGTGTCTCCGTTGTCCATTTAGTGTTTAAAACACAGTTGGATACAGCTGGTTTTCCAAGAGCCAAACAACTCTCACAAGGATCTAATGTGTGTAACTGAGGCAGAGTGCCAAACAGCCACCAAAACTTTGTTTCTGCTCAGCAGCAACGGGAGTTTCCCAGATTACAACAACTGTGAGCACAAATAGTTACTAAGGACACATTTGACAAACACCAGGTATGAACTGCAGTCTGTCTGAACTGGGTCTAGACACAATGTGGACATATTCAGGTCTGACTAGATCTTAAAATAAAAGAAAAAAGTAAAGACGAGAAACACAGATTTCAACTGGTCTGACCAGTAATAATGTTGGTGCTGGCCTGGGAAACCAGAATGACTCCTGTGCCATTGTCTTTACTAGCTCTGTTTCCTTTGTTTCCTGTTTACATACCCCCTCCCTTCTAGTTCACATTCTTTTTTGGGGGTGTAATGCTGAAACAGGTTAATTTAAGCGTCCGAGCAACGAGCATGTATTATTTAAATAAGTATTTCACTGATGGTCAGATGGTCTGTTCACAAAACTTGGCTGTCTATGCAGAAGAAAGACACAAATACTTTGAAACTGGTGCTATATGACCAGAAAATGGGAAAAGGGCCATGGCATTTGCATTCGCTCAAGAAGTAGAAAACCTACAACTACCAGACTTCACTGCGCTATATAAGACCAATAATCGCTCTCACTGTTGACTGATATAACACGAGCTTGGCTGTTCATATGAGATACGTAGTGATGCAGACACATTCAGTTTGTTGCGTACACGACAAGTCCCAAAAAACTGTGCCTACCAACAGCACAAGACAAACCCACCAACAGACAGTTATCTGAACCCTGCTACAATGTGACATTCTAGTAAATAAATAGGGCCAAACGTTGCAAAAATCTTCTTTATAATATGTTACATAAAAACACGATTCCCCCTGTAAAACACTACAGTAGATAAAACCCTTCCTGTTACTCTCTTCTATTTTTCTAGCCATAACCACATTACGTAGCTACACACTAAGTAAGCATTTTCTTCAGGGATTCAACTTCCCAACCACGGAGCAAAGAGGGCTGATGGTGGACTTACATGCAGGTTATGGAGGGTGAGTCATGTAGCTAGTGCATGGCTCACATAGCTCCGCCTTCTGCAGCTATTCGTTTTTTCTACAGGAAACAATATGGGGGCCTGCTGGTAACAAATGATCTCAAAGTACAGCTGAACAGTATGTTTCTGAAAATATTTTAGGTGAGAAATAGGCAATGCTGTTACAAAATTATTGTTCAAATATATGATAATTTTCACATGTTTGTCCCTGTTGTACCCTTTGATCTCAGATTTTTTTTGCCTTCGTTTTTACGGTACCAGAAAGAGTATGGCGCCCACTTACTGTTCTTGTATCACAGCCAAACAGAGCACTAAAATGTGTTTCTGAATGTTTTTTAGATGAGAGATTGGCAATAATACAGTCGAAGAATCTTGGTTTTTATTTGGTCAGCAGCGTCTAGTTGTACTGTTAGATCTGAGTTTGGCCTGTCTTTGAGACAGAGAGAAAGGGGCGCTTCTCTCTCTCTATCCACTTCTATACTCTTGGACGTCTGTGGTAGCAGGCATACAAAAAAATGGACGTACACTCAGTTTGAGCTGATTTAACAATATTATTTCTCAGTTATATGTGCTACAAAATGTATGTGTGGTGTTCTGTTGTGTGTCACAAGGGGATTTGTGGGTATCAGATGTAGTCACCAACTCACCCTCAGGGCATGTATGACCACATCCTGGGCCTCAAGCTCTCCCTCCAGGACACTGAGGAGAGTCAGTAGCTCTGCTCTGCTTAGAGCCTCCACATTCATCTTCTCATCCTGAGGAGACAGAGCAAGTGAGGGGGAATAGGAGACAGAGATATTTCTTACTGGTTATCTTTTATTACATAAAAGCAGCAAATGAGCTTAAAATCCTCCTGTTATAAATGGATTGATGTGTAGCATAGCACTTAGTATTGGCTTGTCTGGGTGCATTTTGTCAGTGAGTGGCACAGAGCTGACATAGGATGGGACTTGGGGTCCCATCTGTGGCCTCACTGGGTTGTGCTCAGGGTTATAAACAGGAAGTCGTTAGCATATCTGCATGTTAAGTTGCTAAGGGACTAAGGACAGTTGTTTGCTCTATTTGGTCCACACTGTGAAGATTCAGTGTGCTCCAAATAACACGAACATGAACACAACATTAGGCAAATGTGATCATTCAAAACATCTTATTTGGCACACACTATAGGTATTAGCCATCCCGCTCCACATCCACTGTATCCTGTGAATCACCAGCTAGGTCATAGGTAGTCATAGGGTCCAGACATATCGCACTTCAAACAGCTGACATCATCCTTAAAACTGAGAGAATGACAAAACGCTGTGACTTCATCTTTGGTGAAGTTGCTTTTAGGGTATTATCAGTGCCTTATAATGGTGCGGCTGCTCCTCAGAGTGTTGATTATGTGTTTGACAAGGTGTGTGTATGCTGGGAAGTCAGATAACAGCAGCTGTAATAATCAGTCTTTCTCTTACACTTTGCATCATTCTCTCTCTCTTTCTCAGTAAACTGACTTCGGATCACAAAGCTCAGTGCAAGATGCCTTATGAGTTCACAGTATGCTGTACAATATGCGAGATAAAAATCCACATATAAATGACTTTGGTGATGGGCTGTCAGCATAAATGGATAACTAAACAGGCTTACCATGCCCAAATTACCAACCAAGATACTCAAAAAGACCACACAGAGATGCAAAGAAATGGCAAAGACACCAAGGATGTCAGTTTCTGTTAATTCTGCTCTCAATAGGCTGGCACCCACTGACCAGTAACCAGCTACATCATCATAAACATGCCCACTTCCCGTTCTTCAGTCTCCATCATTCCTCGGCCACTCTGTGTGTAGGAGGGGTTGTGGAGCCTTTCTTTATTTGTGCCCAGGAGCCCATTGTCTCATTGTCTGACCATGGCTGCCAGAACAACTCCAGCAGAGGATTGTATCTTTGATGATGCAAAACTGTCTATTATGTGGGTTTAAAATCTATAGGTGTTCAATTCAGATACAATCTGCATCTGATTCTTATCATTTTCATGTTCATCAAACCATTCAGTTTGCATTTGATATGTTTCTTTATTCAGTTGTCCTGCTATTTTTCTTGCATTTGTCACCCAGCGTCTGCATTACAACAAACAAACCTCTCCTCTCCTCTTCACTACCACCGAAGGTTGAATCTCAACTGTCCTGTTTACGTTCTTGCAGCAGCGTCCACATTCCTCGGTGCAGTCTGTGGCTCACCACACATTTACAGCAAAGCAACAAAGTGTGAGTCAGTAGTCATTTATGGCTATTACCTTGTGGCCACATACCACACACTAACACACACACACACGCTTATAAGTTAGATATTAGTGTGTATTTGAGCTGCTGGCTGTTAATGTAGGCAAAACTCACCATGTGTCACCCGATATCTGTAAATTAGCTTCCATGGAAAATCATCCCAGCATTCCAGGAATGCCCTCACCATGGGAAGCATCCCTCAAGAATAACTCCCTGAATCCCGATCTGTAGCCTGCATGGTTTCAAATGGCAGTGTTGCCATTTGGCTTTGTGATTAACTAATAACTGGACTATATCTTAAAGGAATAGTATTTTTTTTGCAGTGAGGTTGTATCCATAGTCAGTGTATAGTATAGTTATGACCCCAGAAGTGGCAGGAGTGCAGAAATGGAAGCTATGCGATGCAAGAAGTGCTCAATGGATGATGTTTTTCTGTAAACTAACTTCGCCCTGGTTCCCTCATAAAAAAGCCTGAAGGATTTCAAATTGGATTTTTGATTACTACAGAAAATGGGCTCTTTGGCAAACACACATTTATGATACTTACACGTTTTGTTCAGCAAGATAATTTTCGCAAATGAACACCGCTTTCAGGTTTTTTAAAGCATAAATACAATTGCCAGAAGTAAAAAGCTATTGCTAGGTGAACAAAAACTACACTACGGCCGTGTTGCCACCACTGTGAGGCTGTAAAGCTGTGTTCAGCAGGGTTCAGCGTAATGACGTCCTGTAGTCTCATTTAGCCACTTGTTAGCCACTGTTTTTATTAAGATGCATAGAAGCTTCAAAATTCATGAGAGGTGTATTACAGATGCATTTTCTGTTGTAGAAGAAAACTTAACCATAAGACCTTAACTGCAGCTTTTCACCAAAAACCCATCCAAAAAACCCACTGACTTGGGAACTTAACGAGGGAACTTAAACTGCTAAAATCTTGATTCATGTCCAGGTTTTCGGACTCATTATTGGGCTTCTCAATTGCATTGCATTGCCGTGGACTGTGGTCAGTAGCAAATCATAGCCTATATTAGCCACTGAAAAAGTCCCACCTAAAAAATCTATAACAGAATAACAGAAGAGCTGCTGATCTATTGCTCCCTTAATCAGTTATATATTTTGTGTTATTTTTGTGACTTTGATGAATGTGCACTAACCCCTTTTAACACCAAAGTTACACAATGACACAAAAAACATAACCGATCAGTGAAGCCATACACCAGCAAGTCTTGTGATAAGCGATGTTAAATTTCTTTTTTTTTTTTCAATGGAGTCTGGCTTTGAAGAAATTTATATAACTGCTTTATTTCCCTGTCAGAAATCACTGTCTGGCATTAAGGTAAAGCAGTGAAAATACCATCAATATAGCACACACTTAAACTAATATTGATTTTTTTAGGTGGGACTTTTCTTTTTGTTGGTTAAAACACGTTTTATTGCTGACTTTATCCACAGCAGTATATTGCTGACTCCAGTCTGCTTCCCCAAACTGAGGACATGCCAACCACCAGCTACTGTGGGTAAAGCACTTGCGTTGGATAGCTTCCTCTTAGAACCTTACTTCAAAAAAAGCAGAACCATCCCTTGAACAATCTTGTCATGAGATGGTACATTTATGCAAATCAGCAAATGATTATCATGTCTGATTAACAAGTCTATACAGAACTGCATTACATCTTATTTGGCAACACTAGTCTGGTGAGTGTCAAAAATGCCTCCATGCTTGTGTTCATTCATACTCACTGTTTTCTTGTCCTTTTTTCTTTCCAGTCGTCAATCTCAGATACCAAACCAAGTCTGGGTTAAACTTCACTCATCCTGTCTCAATAACCAGTAGGCATTTCCCGATTGAATTGGAAGGTTCAGTACTGGGCCTATTGATTGGGATCATTTATTTTGACCACACGTCCGGCCCAATCCTTTGTTTATGTCGGCTATCACACAGGTGTCAAACACGGAAAGCACAATTTGCGGCAGATATTCATTAAAAAATTCATTAAAAAAAAAAAGTTAAACTTAAGCTGCTACACCACTTTAAGTGGAATTGAAATTTTTGTTGTTCATTTGTAATGAACTTTCTTTATTATAATGCTATGATAAGTGGCATTGTCACCAATTTTTATCTGTTGTGACTGAGAGTGTTAAAGTTTAGCTATCATTACTTTGAGGTGGAATTGTGATTATATTACTTATAATTGAGAGTGTTCTGTGCTGCTGTACTTTTATTACAATGCTATAATATGAACATTTGAGTTTTTGAAGACACGTTTAGTTTCTTAAACCTATGTGGATTTTTATTTTATTTTTTTAAATGCTGCACTAAATGGAAAAGAGCCTTTTATTGTTTTGTTTTTTGTTTACTTTGTTATTTTGCAAAAATGAAATAAAAACCCTTAGACATTTTCTTTCTTGTATTGCATTGCAGAGATAATAAGCTGTCAAGCATAAACAGTGGATTCATTTTTATAACTTTAAAATGCTTTAAGTGTGCATTGTGCAGCTGTATTATCCAGGTAAATACAAGTAGCCTATCAGATCGGAACTCTGTATCGGCAGATATTAATATCAAATGATCGGGAGCAAAAAAAAACCAACTTGATCAGGACATCCCTTGTAACCAGGGAGGATCTGTGATGGTTCAGTGTGTTCAAAGCAATAAAATGATCGCAGTGGTTGCTCAGGAACAGCAGAGGATCCACCTGCCGTCCTGGGCCTTTGTCTAACACAAGGGATTGTCATTATATTCCGTGTTGGCAACATTTACTTCAACTGGTAAGTGTCACAGACATCCCAGAAACACCAAATTAGCCATTTCCTATATAGATTGCCTGGAGTGATAATCGTATAATCAATAGCCTACTGCATCAATATTAACTGGAGTACTCACGCCCATTAGCCTGAAAATGAACTCAACACGAGACCAGCTGCTTCCCGGCGATTGTTACTCTTATTTTCTATCTAAATGTGTTTTTAGCATAATTGTTAAGCACACAAGTCCTACATAATTTACGGCGGCAAAGTTTCACTTACGCTGACCAGAAATAGCAAAGCACCACACAGCACGAGCAGATATCAGGTTGGGTCAGAAACCTGTCTATGGACTTTTTGCGTTTTGCTTTCTGACTGAAGACGCCCGACCAAATTGGACGCTTAATTCCTGGAAACCATGCAGCAAATAAAACACAGACATACCTTCATGCGCTCCTTTCTGGCCGCATTAATTGTTCTCCAAATCCAACAAGGAGGCACCACAACAGCATGAATCAAAGCAGCCCTCTGTCACAGGCGCTCTGAGGCGACTGTGAACAACAGACGTGCAGTGACGAGGCCGCCAGCCAATCAAAGGGGCGTAGTGCAACAATCTGACCAATAGCTGCCGAGCGTTTCGCTGGGGGCGGGGGTTAGGGCGTTCCCAGTTCTGTGGGATAAACCTCTTTGTTTCGGACGTCCAGTGTTGATTTCTGTGTCCTAGTGTGATCTTTTTCTAAAATGTTTGAGGATTTGGGCTTATGATGGCACACAACAGGTGTAATTTTACAAATAATGATAGTAGTTTCTAAATCTGAAGTGAATCAGTGCACTCCAACTGTGATTTCTGTAATCTAGAAACTGCAGTAAAATATGAATTTGATTATTTCCCCCCCTCGTATACAGGTATACCTACCTCTAGAACTCATAGAGCTAACTATTTCTTTAAAATCCCCCAAAATTGACGCCTCGCGTGGATGAGGGATTGTATTGTCTCTCATTGATTTTAACCGCCCCCTAATGGCCAAACGACATTATTGCAACCTAATGTTTCTGCTGTGTAACATATTTCAGGTTACAGTTTAGTGTATAGTCTAGTATATATATATTAACTCATATGGTCTAGCAGCTCTATGATCAAATAAATCATCCCATTTTGGACAATACTGTCACGTTGCAGTTGTAGCTTTATGATGCGTTCATAAATTAACCCTTTAGAACCTGAACATCAGTTTTATTGTGCTGCTTTCAGTCGCCTTTCAAAAGCAAAATGGCCTCAAAACCTTATACAAAACTTTACACTTTAAACATAAGTTACAGAGAAAAAAAAACACATGTTTTCTTTCTCATTGTTTTCAGGTGATTTTTTGTAACTTTTCACCAATTTCCAGCTTTTCTTTTGGGCCATTTATTTGAGATGTTCATCACCTTCTTCTCATGTTTTTGAAAGTAATCAAGCCAGTCTTCTTCAGGTTTCAAAGGGTCAAGGTTTAGTGGATTTGATTTATGTCAGTTTGTGCAGTGGTGGATGAGTGTGAGGTCACAGTGAGATCCAGCCCCTTAAAGCACTGTCCTAACATTTATAACTAGGCCGGTTATTCAGTGTAATAGAACAGGGAGAGGGCTGGCATTGAATAGTGTAGTCTTTGTTCTTAACATCTCCCTCTTTTGTCTCTCTACCACCTTTTTTTTTAGACCTTATTGAAAAAGAAGGAAGGGAAACCTGATAGATGAGATCTGTTTCACATTGTGTGTAGTCATTGTTGCAGAAAGATTAAGATTTCCACAACAGTGTTTTCATACTAATCAAGCCTGCGCGTCATTCTCACCTCTGTAGACACCGGACAGGTGTCTAGTAACTCACCTTCCATAATAACAAGTATTAAATGTGCTGTAAATCCAGGACACTTGAGGCTCTGATAAGGAGAAATTTCAGGCAAGGTTAAGCCTCATATTTCTTATGAATCCCTATAAAAAAATACAAGTTTGCAAAGTTTTTTTCTTGGCTTTTATTACACTTGTGATAGATACAAAAAAATCAAAATGATTCACCCCAAATTCCTCCCGTGTTTTGAGCGGTCAAAGCACTGCATGACTGCAAATAGAAGATAAATCAAATGTTAGCTGAAAGAGAATGTGATGATCATCTGCTGTTGGCCCATTTATATTGATTCCAGAGCCCAACCCACTCAGGTACCTGGATAACTGAGCATATTTAAACTCTCTACAATGAGCCCTTGCAATGTAATATGAGAGTATTTTTTTAAGTGATCCATACAGTTGCGTAGAATTTTATCGTGTTATAAAAGGACTTAAACCTATAAAAAGTAGCAACAGTTGACATGTGTGCACAAAGTGATTATCCATTGCAATGTTATTCAATTGTGTGTATGCAGGGCATACTTTAGAAAAGCAATGGTGTCATATTGGTAATATTTCATCAAGATGTCAAAAAGATTAGCTAGATTAGATTAGATGGTGTCCTTAAAGTATTAATAAATGTAACTGCTATGCTGTGCAGTTTTTAAAAAAGTAGTTGGTTCAGACAATGAGAGTTAGCTTGAAGAAGGATTGGCTGTTCTGGGCTCCAGCTTCAGTTTGATGGGATTCTTGGGTGTTGTAAATCCATCATTTCCAAGCACAATTGGAATCTAAGAAAACAAAACAAAAAAATGTTTTACAAATGAAGCCCTTCCCAAACTCAAATCCAATCTCACCCAATCATGCATAAAATGTCATTATTTTATGACCACAAATACTGAAAATGTTTCCTCACTTCAGTCTCCTTGCACGTGACAAAGCTGAAGTTCTGGAGGATCTCCGCCATGGCCAGCTTCATCGTCAACATAGCAAATCGCATGCCAATACAGTTCCTTGGCCCTGCTCCAAAGGGTAGGAAGGCATAAGGATCTATGTTGTCTTTATTCTCTTTGCTGAACCTAAAAAAAAAGGTGCACAAAAAATTTCAATTTATACACCAAATATCCAAGTTTGGGTAAAATCCAACCACAACCTGCCATTAGACCAGTATAGTACCTCTCAGGTTTGAAGGCCTCGGGCTCAGACCACAAAGCAGGGTCATGGTGGAGAGTGTAAACTGGTACAGTGATGACAGTTCCTTTAGGGATGGTTACACCGTTAATTTCCACAGAAGACTTTGACACCCTCTCTAATCGATTAGCGATAGGGTACAGCCTCATGGACTCATTTATCACCATGTCCAGGTATTCCATCTGCATCAGGGCTTCATATGTTGGTTGACGCTGGTGTATAAAGCAGTCATTAGTTGGTAACACATGGGTTTCTAGTAAAAACAATTATTAAATCCAAACATTTCCCAAGTAACCTTTTCCGGGAAGGTTTTATCAATCTCCTCTTGCAATGTCTTTTGGATGTCAGGGTGGGTTGCCAGATTGTAGGCAACAAATCCCAGTGTGCTGCTACTGGTTTCATAGCCAGCAAAGATGAATATCATAGCCTGAGACAGGATCTCATGATCAGTCAGTCCTGTATCATAAACACACAACAAATAAAAGATTATCACTGCAGTGATAATAGTCAAAGCAACTGCTGTTAGCTCAACCTGTAACTCTGCAGTATGCTATGGGAAGGCCAGTAATGCATTGGCTTATAATTGACCATTTGTTTAGTTAAATTTAGTTGAGCTTATTAATTTGTACATTTAGATACAAAGAAAAGAAACAACAGAAAAAGGAAATAAAACAGTTTATATGTCGGCGTTTCTGGGCGCAAACCCTATATCTCCACATTTACCTTTTTTTCTATAAAAATAGTACATTAATCATATTATATACATATCTTTATTATTATTTTTGTTATTTTACTTCTACTTCTAGTTTTGCTGCTGTAACAAAACAATTCCTCACGGGATTAATAAAGTAATTCTATTCTTTTGGAGATTGGAGGTTTGTATCCGACAACAGCGATGTGCAGGTGAGGCAGAATCCCACAATGGGCTTTTATAAGGACTGTACTGTAAAAGAATAAAATATACAAACATTTAAAAATGATGCAAGGTAAAAATCAACATAGTTATATATCTTCCACCCATTCATCACTACTTCAAACGAAATAAACATATCATCAAATAAATTAGTACTGTGCAGAATCACAGCAGCCACACAACACAGCTACGATCTACACAGAACCAAATCTTTCTGACATCGAACCACTTTAAAGTTTCTCTTTGTATTGAGACAAAGACACAGAATCTGTCAAACAGTTCAAGATCATGTTCCATAATTTAGCTCACCAGTATTTTAAACGGTGCTGTCCTCTAAATGTATTATAAATATTTCATTCAGGAGACATGACTTTTCTAATGTCTGACTGGACAGTTAAGGAACTCAGTGGGGTCACTGGTTTTTGACTGATTTTTGGGGGGCATTTTTGCCTTTATTAGATAGGACAGATCAACAGCATGAAAGGGGGAGAGAGAGGGGATGACATGCAGCAAAGGGCCACAAGTTGGAAATGAACCCAGAGCTGCTGCGGCAAGGACAGTGCCTTCATTTATAAGGCGCCTGCTTTATCCATTCAGCCACTGGATGCCACAAGCTCTGGCAGTTTCTAAAACAACTTTATAAAGTTGTTTACAAGGTTCTGGAGCACCAAGACAAAACAAATCATGCCATGAATTCTTTATTGTCTTGCTTATTGATCCAACTCTTACCCGACTTTTAAACCTTAGTCTTTGTTTGTCTTTAACAGTCTGACCACTGTTGACCAACCAAAATGCTCTCCAACGAATTTCCTATTTTTTCTTTTTACAAAAAATCTCATTGTACACACGTTAAGAAAAAACAGAACTTGGTCACAGTGAAAAGCAAGGCTTTTTTCTCAAGGATGAAAGTGACCCTTGACATCTTAAATTTAGCCTTCAGCATTAGCAATAGACAAAATTGTCAACTACAATTCCTCAGTCTTATTTCTTTATCTACCTTTTTGGGTTTTTGTATCATCTTCGTTGTTCTCTGACACCTGAGCATCCACCATAAGCTGCATGAGGTCCACTCGGCTCTGCAAGACAAAAACAAGTGGGGAATCCTATTTTGATTTTCCAGTTTTGGGCTCAATGGAAAGGTTATATAAACAAAACATGCAATACCAGAATTACCACCTTGTGGTTGTATGCCACAGCAAACCAGTCAAGTTGCGCTTGTAGTTCACACCCATGTCTGTGAAAACATGGATGCTTCACATATATCTACGCAACCAGCAAAGTTACAAGGTGGACACCAAAAATTAGTGTCACCAATTCAGTATCTGACCAAATGTCTCCCCTTCTGTTCCATTGAATAATGGCCAGAAAGGTGTTATTGCAGAACAATGTGGTGTCAGAGTAAGGCTGACCTTTCACCTTTTGGATATAAAATGTCATCAATGCATTTTAGTCAGTTCATATTTAAGTCCAAGTTAACACTGGTGCCAAATTTTAGGAAACTCCCTCAAGGCCTTCTTGTGATATTGCATCCATGTGAATAAGATGGGCATAAGACCACCAAACTCTAATCAGTTCCTCTTTAAGTCCAAGTGAACATTTGTGCCAACTGTGAAGAAATTCCCTAAAGTTACAGTGTTCACATGAATGCTACTAATGGACGGACAACCAGAAAACATAATAGCTCTGTCCACCGGCAAGAAAGCATAAACATGGCCAACAATCAAAATAAAATCTACAGTACATACTGTATGCACACTACCTTGTGGTCATCCTTATTCCGGTCTGATTTGATTGTTTCCAAAAATCTGTAAAAGAATTTTAGCACATCGCCAGGGAAGAATGACAAGTCCATCTTCTCAAAAATCCCCTTCAAGAATGGAAACAGAACTGGAAAGAATGAAATTATAAATATATCAATCAGGGCTCAAGGGCACAAGATACAAGACATTCTGGTGACACAGCATGGTATCAGGCATACCCGCAACCACAAGCAAGGGATTCATGAAGTTGAACGTGACCATTTTCTTAATGTTTGCTACAAAAGGATCAGAGGGATGGTTGATGGAATCAATGTCCACACTGAAGGCGGTGCTGGTCACAACATCCATACTGTAAGGTCCAAATGATCTGCAAAAAAAGGCAAATGATTAATGTAGGAACAAAAAAAAGCCATCTAAATATTTGTGTAAATAAATGTTGTTTTCTTCTCAGTGAATAGCACGAATAACAAAATCACCTACCAAATATAAATAATATTGATGAAGAGTCTATGCCCAAATCTCATCACAAACCATAACAGTACTCACTCTTTAACCGCTATGACTTCGTCCGCTTTCACTTTCTTGTGAAGACTCTTGATCAGATTACTTGAGTGGCGCAACATTATTGAGTACATCTGCTCAGAAGTAAAAAAAAACCAACATGGAATCATAATTTATTTTCATGCCCCTTGAATGTGTGAATAATGCACCGAAAATGAGTATTGCATAAAAATATGTTACGTTCACACAAAAATAAAAAACACATACTTTTCCCTTTTATCTGTAGTTCTATTTATTAATACACAGTAGACTGTTTTGGTGTGAGTTGCCAATTGTTGGAGATATCGGTTGTATAGGTGTCTGCCTTTTCTCTAATATAATGGAACTAGAGGGCACTCAGCCTGTGGTGCGCAGTGAGCCAAAAAACACATTTGAAGAAGTCATTACTCATTACAAAACTTGAACAATGTCTCTTTCCAGAAATTATGACCTGGTTATTCAAGATAATCAACAGACCTTGTTGTGAGCAGTTTAATGTAGGGTCTATTTTCTTTCTTAGGAGCTTCTCCTATCAGAAGTACTTGCACGCTTCTTTCTGCGGTGATACCGTTGGCCTATAGCTCCAACACTCGACAACTGACACCAAAACATTATTCTTCTTTAAAGCTGCAGTGTGCTTTTTAACCTCTTTCAGGCGTCCGCTGGTGAATGATGGAGACAGCACACCACGAATCCTCTTCCATTCCTCATCTTTTACTTCTGATACAGCATCACGTAAGGGTCCATTCAGGCCAAAATCCTAAACCACACACATACATGCACACAAATAATGCCTTTTTTTACTCTGTGTTCTCCGATTAGTATTGGGAAACTGTCCCTACGTTGTTTTCTTTCTTACCCGTCTGTTGGTGAAGACAGAGTAACACTCCTTAACCAAGATTGTTTTGATCATATCTGTGTCCATTACGGCCAGTAAAGGCTCCCTGCCATCGTACAGCCTTTAATTGCAATAGCAGATATTGTGGCGAGTCAGTTACAGCCTTGAAGCACTGCATGAGAAATTTATGGTAGGGTGTATTCTTGCAAACACACTTACCCCCACAACTTTCCATATTTCTGATAGCATTCTGTGTCAAAATTGTGGACGCCCTGAGAAATAAAATGAGAGTGGTGTAACAAAGTTATCAAAACAGTCAGTATCTACTTAGATTACTGCACTAATCTGACAAATGCGTCTCACCCTTCTATATTCCAAAAATGTCCCAATAAAGGGCAAAGGTGTGGGTCCATCGATGCCTATTTTCTTAAAAAAGCCATATGGAGCATATCCATATCTGAGAATAAAAAAACAAAACAGGATTAGAGCACCGAGACCACATCTATCTGTTACTACAAAAATCAGTTTATCTCATTTTCTATATGTTATTTTGTGAAACTCCTCTAGAATTTATTTCATGCCTTGTCTTTGTATGGATCCAATTATATGTTACAGACTGAAATACAGAGTGAAATAAAAAAAACCCTATTTATTTATTTATTTTTAAACTCAAAACAATATTCCTAATTATTACAATTATGTATTTTAAATTGTTACAGAAAATAAACATTTTTGGTGCTTTTTCTCTCTTTTTGTGCAAATTTTCAGGTAATTTCTCACAAATATTTTGGGTCATATCTTGTCAAATAGGGGAGGGAGCAGGTGGGAAACACTTTCCTATGGGGGAACACATTTCGACACAACACCTGTATTTCCCCAAAGTCCTGTCTGCAATAGAGAGTCTACTGAGGAGACAGACAGCATTTCATCCACAACATATCCAGCCACAAGCATCATTAGTTCTCTGTGGCCTGCAGCTGTCCAAAGTTTGGCTGTTTAGTCTGTGTAGTGCTTCAACTATGACTGAGGAAGGCTCACTTTTGGTGGAGTGTATTTCCTGGATCTTCTCGTTGTTGAGCTGTTGCAGCTTTTTTTTTTTTTTTCAAATTTCGTCCCGGCAAAACCAAAGCAAAAGGACACACGTTCAGCTGCTTCATAATGAGCGTATCCACTTTACAAACTAACGTTGTTTGCTGCTTTGTAACGTGCGTGCGCAGCCTGTCAGTTGTAAAGCAATGGCAAAAGTTACGATGTAACGAATTACTTGGTTTTGGGGTAACTGGCATTGTATTACTGGAATTTGAATAGTACATTACCCGTTTTGATAAAAAAAAAAAAAGTAATGTTATTACTGTTCACAGTATAACAGAAATAAGTGCAAAAACACTACTACTCAAACTTTGGTCAACCTGGTTGTTTTTAAACTTTCTATATAAATAAAGTTGACCTGACCTGACACACAGCCCCAGAATCTTTCAAACATGTCAACAAGCAGAAGGATTTTTCTCACTCACTTTTAGTGTGGAGTTTAATTTGTTTGGAGAGTTACTCTCTACGCCAGAGATAAACAACACACCATACTCACGCTGCGATGAGAGTGATGAGAAATACTATTAAAGTCCAAGTCTCGATGGAAAAATCCGGAAAATAGCCCATCTCTGTTCCTCTGCACACCGCTGAAGACTGTGGTAACTCACTTCCCAGTGTTAGGAGTTCAAGCTGGAGTTTAAACTGGGCAAAGGGGCGGTCCCACATAGCTGGAAAACATTCAAGTTACATAACATTATGTCTCAATCTTTACCTGTGAATACAGTGACTGTTTACCTACTAAGCAATCTGCATTCAATTTCCAACAGTGCTTTTTCCCCCCTCTTGTTCCTTTTAAAGATAATATCTTGTCACCCTTTCACCAGGAGTTGAAATATTAATAGTATTTCAAATTATTTTAGTAGCTAACACATAATTTATCATTCTATATGATCAATAAAACAAAGAAATTATATTGATATAGTAAGTGCCAAGTGTTGCATTTTTCCCAAACAAAGGCCACAATGTATTGCAAGAAGATTGGTGAAAATATATGATGGTGTAAGACAGTGTCACACACATTATCAAGTCTCCTGATATTCCTGTCTAAATGACATGAAATATACACCAGCCTACTAGAAAACAGGCCTTTTCCACTGCAGACATTTTGCCATAGTAGGAAAAGCACAGGTGGAACTAATTACATTAACAATGGCTCAGATTCAAGTGTCCCTGTAAACCATGGCAGTGTGACAGTGAGCCAGCAGGCAGAATACCAGGACCCTGAAACTGAAGCGGATAAATCCAATCATTATTTACACCTGTGCTATTCTGACTGTGGCAAAATGTCCTCCATGAAAATGGGTGTTAAAATATTTACAAAACAAAAAATGAAACAAACTTCAACTGGCTTAAAGCTCAGCAAGAATTGCAGAGGCCAGCCATTAATTATACAATCAGTGAACTCATCCTGTGCTTTACAGAAGCAGGCGTAACTAAGATAAGGTTCCCCTGAAGAAAGATGTAAAGTCCAAAGCTGTGGACAAATGAATATAATACAGCGTATTTACTTTTTCCTGGTTTTGACCTTTTAGCCAACCTGCCGAGCATTTTTTTCTCTGGATCAAATGTGAGGGTCACAAATTTATATGACATTTTGACAGCTTGAAAAAACAGGTGTTATGCAGTCTAAATAGAGTTAAAGTTAAGGAGTAATAAATGACCTTTAGTCATTTACTTCATGTTCTTAATTACTGCTGTCAGCCAGTTTGTGTCTACACTATATGGGCAAAGGTTGTGCATGGCAAAATTAATTAGTTAAGTAAGTTAACATTTATATAGTTCCATTTAAATAAAGTAGAAAAAAGAAATGTTATGTCAAGAAGCGAGAATGTTACTTCCCACTGACTGTTCAGATCATATATAAACTACTGTGGAACTTAACTGCAGTCTTCACATGGATGTACAATATAAAATTTATACAATATATAATTTTAAAATCTTTAAAATGTTTACTCAAATGCTAATAGAGACTGAAATGAGCTTCTGATTCCCATCACAGTAAAGGAAAATGTCTGTGCAGTAAAACTGAACGTGGCTGAAATGATCTTGATACATTATATATGTTTCACTATTCTTTTAGTATGGAATGTTTTTCTTTCTTTCTTTCTTACTACAATATAGTATTAGTACCCTTTTGTAGAACAAGATGTTTTAGAATAAAGTCCTAATATTGTGAGAATAAAGTTGTAATTTTGAGAAAGAAATCATAATATTATCATAATTAAGTGGCAATTTAATGAGAATCGAGACAACATTTGATTTCAAGGGTAAAAGTCTTAATATTACATGACTAGACTTGTAATTTTCCTTGTTTAATCACATAGTATTTTGTCTTTTTTTGGTCTTTGAAATATTGCAACCTTTTATTTTAAAATCATAACTTTATGCTTACAATATTCCAACATTATTCTCGTTATTTTAATACTTTTTCCTCACAATTAAGACATTATTACTGTAATTTTATGACTTCAGTTTATCCTCATTCATACTAACCAGCCTATGTAGACTTTAGTTTAAATAGATTTAAAGTATTGTTAAAATTAAGGCTAAGGTCAAAATGCAAAATTATAGGGAGTACGTTAGGCCCTGGATAAATGACTGTACTGCACTTTGAAGTACTGCAAAGTTCTACTGTTGTAAATTGTCTCCCTTGTCAAAGTCATAAACAATATCAGAAAATATTTGCTGTGTCATGCAGCCCCAGTGGTATCACATAGATATATGAATGACAGTAAGAGCAGCCGATCAAAGTTTGATCTGATCGTGTGTTTAGTTAGAGAATCGTGTTTAAGGAAAAACATCAGTAGCAGAGTGAAATACAGAAAATGGAGAGAAAAGTGTCCTTTCTGCCTGGTTCAGCACAGTGAGACAAAGTACATTTCCAAACACTATCAGCAGCAGCGAACGGTCGATGACCATAATTAACAACTCTGCAGCCACTCTGCAGCCAAGTCCATGGGATCAAGCATGTGTACCTGGCTGCAGCAACATATTTACACTGTGCACAGACCCATATAATCTGCTTCCAAACTTTTCTTTGCTGCAAACAATCAGCCTTTTGCTGGATCCTCAACAACAGGTTCAACAAGTACAGACTTAAACAAGTTTTCTGTTCAGTCTTTTCTACGTAGACATTGTTGCATCTATCATCATGTTCCCTAACTCTCTAGTTACCCGTCAGCTGCACAATCTGTCTCCCTTGCCTCTTACTTCGGATGCATTTTTGCCTCCTGGATTACAAAAATAAATGAATAAAGCAAAAGAAAACTCATCAAGAAGTCACGCAAAGACAGTGGCACCTGTCAGCTGAGTTGGTAGAAAAAAATACTCTGTTGTCACATGAGGAGGCTGCCTTTGGCTGTGGCTGGGTCAGCAGAGAATAAATAGAGTTGTTTTTCTCATTTCTTCTCTCGTATTTCTGTGATCCCATGTGAATGTATCAATGTCAATACGCTGCATGTGTTTGTGTGTGTGTGTGTGTGCCCACAATTTTGCAAATGCCTGTCTGCCTGCAGCACTACACCGAGCGACTGGCAATAGTTGCTCTCTGTTTGGCTCAGATCAATCTTATAAAGATGAGTTTCCAAGAAGTAGTGAGAGAAGGCCATGAGAGACAGATAAAGTATTGAAGGGAGGCCATAACAAACAGAGAAAAAAGCTGATGATGAGGTCTGAACATGAAGCAGGGGGATGTGGGAGAATAATGCACAAATGTATCAAATGGCTGCTGATTGATTAAAAAAATCTCCAGAGGCCAAAGCTAACATTTCTGACATTTTTGTTTTAAATTGCTCTGGGGTACTTTGCCAGACGATAATCAATTACACGCCGTAATGCAGTTCAACATTCAGTACAAGTCGAAGATGGAGCCATTAGGCTGCAGTTACATAGTTTTTGATGCTATTCTGAGGAGAGGGGAAATTAAGAGGTGTGTAATAGCAGCTGGGTGGCCAGTGTGTCCTCCAGATGTTGTCTGGGATATGTTAATTGACCTGCTAATGAAGTCTGGGCTCCTCCTGTCAGCTCTGAGCCTCGGAGAGTCTGTGACATTGTAAGGGACACCTGCCTATCTGTCCAGATGACAGCAAACCAGAGTTGTAATGAGACACACACCAGCCTGTATCACTTGTTCTCACTTTATGTCACACACACTCACACGTGTTCATGCCTGCATACATGAATGAAAACCTTGCATGAAACCCATTTAAAGGTCTTGGATTGTTGGATTAATGGCCTCTAGTGGCTGAGGTTGAAGATTGCAACCAACTGAAACTTCTTGAGTGTGCAAATATTCATGTCCTTGGATAGGACAAAGTTATTCAAAAAAGGCTGGGCCACACACTTTAACCCATGGGAGCAATGGGATTCGACCAGCCCGTTCCGCACTCATTCTGACTTCATAAAATAGTAATGCTTTGTCAGTGCTTTCGCATGTGCATAAAATGCCACTGGCCAATGTAAGTTGAAAATGTGGTCCGACAGAACTAGCTGTGCTTTTTTTGTACATTGGTGGATGGCTGGGCGGTACCTGCCACATCTGTCCAATACGCACAAGAGTGGCGTCACTTGAGAATGCAGCCGGACAGAACCTGACGCGTGCGCGTGGCTGGCTGAAACACTGCTTGTAACTACATGATATAAGGAGTGTGAGGGTGCTTATGTTGGGAGGGGAGGTGGATTTGTCTAACAAACCTGATGCAGGAGTCTGATGTTCACTTCATGTGTGAAAGCAATGTTTTTTTTTTTTTCTACGCCTACCCAGTTGCCCCCTCTAATCTTAACCACCTGTGACTTTGATGCCTAAACCTAACCATCCGTGCCAGCATGTGTGTTGGTTGGTGTCTCAGGTTGGTTGCTGTTTGCTGTTGTTGCCTAAACATAACAATGTGAAGTCTTATCTCACCCTGTGCTTATGTTGACATCATCATAGTGGCATTCTGGAATGCAAAGAGAAGATGCAGAAAGATACCTAAAATGTAGTATTTAGATGCAGAGGTCCACTGATAAAGCTGCAGTATGTAACGACTTGAGATAAGAACATGTTGGGATGACGTGCAGTGTAATGGAATCCACTGCTGGGGTGCGTGGTGGCTCAGTGGATAGAGCAGCACCCCATATTCAGAGATTGTATCCTCACTGCAGTGGCCGTGGGTTTGACTCCGTGCTTGACCCTTTGCTGCGTGTTGCCCCCTCTCTCTCCCCCCCTTTAACGCTTAAATTGTCCTGTCCATTAAAGGCAATAAAAGCCCAAAACATAATCTTTAAAAAAAAACAATTGAAAATTCCTTTATGGAGAATTTGCAATGTGGCATGCAAAGTTTTAACCAGCCAACAGTATTACATTCTTCATAACTCTCACAAATATTCACAGTCATAGAGCTGTCAGGAGGCCCTCAATGTTAATTGAACCCTTTTGCATTTGGCTATGACCACCCTAGCTTGTGGATAGCCTGGTGAATGTCACCTTCTACAGCCACTGGGTGTGTGCATGCATTTGAGTGTTTATGTGTTTCTCTCTCTCTCTTTAACTGCCCTGCATGTGAAAGCAGTACATGGTGAGTCATGCTGGGGAGAGGTGTCTGGCTGCAGCTGCCGGATAGGAGGAAGAGATTTTTAAATTACAGCATGGAAAGGGGGCAGATGACTGTTATTGTCTGGTAGTTTTAAAGGTGAAAGCAAAGTCACTTTATACCACAGTCACTAATTAAGAGGCACAGACAGAAGCAATCTGGTCTCTTCTTGAAATAGAAAATGTTTTCTTCTGACTGCTTTTTTAAACTGCCATGTATTTCTTATCACTTCTGTGCAGCAGAGGGCAGCACAGGGTAACATTTGTTACGGTCAAAACAGACAGTAGAGATTTGCTGGAAGTTAAGATGTAAACAGCCACTTGTCTGTCACAGATAACCTTTCTGCCTCTGAAAAGGTCATATAATATGGTGCCTTATTAATTTTTACAATACATTCACAAGCTCTATCACAGTTTGCTCTGATGAAATGAAATGATGAGACACACTTTCTCATTAGCGCTCTTTAGCTTTTAGCAGCTCACTGCTCTGTAGCTTTTCTCTGCAGGCTGCTGTGCCTTTCACCGATTAATATTAGTCCTCTGAGCATCCGTCTTGGCCCACAACCCCTACAGTACCAGTGTCTCACAGGAGGAGCCACATGGCAGTGTGAAGTCACAGGGGGGGACAGTTAATGGCAGTCAGGCTGGTGCAATATGTCTCTGTACAGCAGCAGGTACAGGGTACCCCCCCACCCCAGGGAGCTGAGTAACATTGGGACTGTGTCCCGACCGAGGCACTGCAAAGTCACACGCCTGCAACACCGTGACGGCACACCGCAGAGTTTGGACCCTCTGTCTCTTTATATTTCACATATTTGTGTGACAGGGAATGTAGGTGCAGTTTCCTTTCCCCTGTTAGAGGTAGAGGGGAAACAGCAGGGAGAGAGGGAGGGAGAAGAGTAGAGAGAGGGGAAATCTGTATGCAAGAATGATAGAGGCACTGATGCAAGCTTCTGAGTGTGTGTGTGTAATGTTTACTTGTTCGATGCCAACTCCGGTGTCCAATTTATCCCATTAATTTAGACAGGAAATCATGTCCACCGTCTGGCGGCCACTTTCTATGAGTTATGGCTGCTCGTCTGAGCGAGCTGCTGTGATGAAAGGCAACTTTGCTGGCAAAAATGCACCAAGACACGGGAGCACATATACAGAATAAAAACATGCGCGCGCACACACACATACACACACACAAACACACACATGCACACAGTACAGTGACAGGGTGATTTAGTGGCTTTTAATTATTCCTAAATTGCCTGTCTTTCCCTCTCTCAAAGCAGTGCTTGATAACTCACAGTTATCCTATGTGAAACAAGATCCTACTCCAGGTACTGGGAGAAGCACAAGCCAGTGTTTGGTGGGTGTTAGCTTTTAGTGTGTTAGACTTTAGAGTCCATTACATAGCTTCTGGTCTGAAACTAGCAGTCGGAGGAAAGTGCAGAGTGAGCAGAGAAGGCATGGTGAAACCCTAATAGATCTCTGTACTGTAAAGAGCAAGACTGTGAAGACCAAGACTCCATCACTGCCATCAGTGACGTGCGCTAAATCTCTGAATCCACTAAATCCACCTGCTCCACATTCGGCTGCATTTCCAAAGGATTTCTGAGAGGTACAGAGCCAGTGACTTGTGATCCTAAATCCCAGCGCTATGTAGTGCCAAGCTGATGTTTGAAACAGCCCGAGGGTAGAAAGCTTTGGTCAGAGCTGTGTCCTTATCTGACTGCTACCATTAATTTTACAAATTCAGTGTTTACAGAGCCATCATTTCACCACTTTCACACAGTTTTTGCTCTAGTTATTTGGGTAAAAAAACAGATGGTATGGATACATTAACTATAAACAGAACCAACTTTTTAAACAATCTATCATATTGGATGCTGTACATCTAAAAAAAAAATCTATATCTGACTATTAACTTTTCTAACTCAACCTTGTCTGTTGTGCTTGAAAAAAGAAAAACAAACAAACAAACAAAAAAAACCCATAATATTTCCATCAGGTCACCTGATGTGTTCACTATGCTCTGTAACACCCAATAATGTAATTATTTCCAAAAAATGTAATAATGTCTGAAAATGTAATAAAATTTGCACTTAACTTGATTGAGGAAGAAAACCAGCTTATGTAATAGTCTGATCAATAATGTCATAAAATGCCTTGGCTGATATTGACATTGTTACCATAATATCTTATTACATTATTGGTAATATCTTACACAGGGCATAGTAATGCAAACTTTTCCTTATCAGAAAATACAGTGAATCACCAGGGGTGTATAAAGCACCCAGAAAAAAAGTGTTAAAGTCTTAAAGCAGTGGTTCTCAACTTTTTTGGTCAAACCCTTTTAAAACTAAAAAAATCCATAATTCATTTTTAATTGATAGCGATTTTAGTTTAATACATGTTTGCCTGAGAACAACATACCACTTGACATCTGCTGAAAATTTACAATTCAGTTTAACACCTTGAGTTTACATATCCAAAACATCAAATCAGTGTCAAATGTTAGTGTCATGTTTTCCTACTGAAAACACTAACAATACCATACATTTTGTATACCTGCACACTTTATATTCTGGGAAAAAAAACATACTTTTGGTTTTTCGTGATATTTTATTAAATCGTCAGTTTAGAAAAGAAATGACCACCTCAAAGGTATTTTTTCATTATTAAGAGTATATAAGAGTATATAGTATATAGCTATCTTATATAAGAGTGTTTCCTGTTGCTGGAATTCGATGGTTGAAATGACTGCAGGGACGGATTACTCATTTGCAACATGGACATACTCCCGTTATTTTCAACTTGTCAGAGAAAAGGACAAGAACATAATAGTAAAGTGCAATTTATGTGTGACACCGAGGGAACTCTCTACATGGAGAAATAGCACCAGTAACTTGAAGAAACACCTGGACAGGTGCCACGCCAATGCTAAGCTAACCACAAGAGTTTCAGGCGTGGAGAAGAGAAAGAGTGCGTCAGCTGTGCAGCGCCTAATTGCTGTAGCCTATTCAAAGGACCACAGATGCCAGGGAGGCTGGCATCACTTCCCACATATTGTGACATTACTGGTTGCAAAAATCTCCAACTGTGTATGTATGTATAGAGTAGATAATAGATGTATTTGTTTTCATATGAGTCCACTAAAACTAACGTTACACAAAGTTATTAACTGTGACTTTACCCAGGGTTACCAACTCTTACACTCCTGGCATGTGACACACGCCTTCACCGTCAGTCTTACACTCTCAAGCTTCCCAGGCAAATCTCACGCTAAAACGTTGTGACAGCAAAGGTGTTGAACAATCATGTAAACAACTGTGAACAACTTTGACTCTAATACAGCTGAGTACTGATAACATAGCAGTGTTTCACTATCGCGGATCAAACAACTGATGGTCCGACAGCAGCGCAGCGAGAGACACACAATCAATGCAGAACTTCTTGTCACAGCACCAAAGTGTCTGAAACAGCCAAACATTCAGCAGTGCAAAGTGACTCCTTTAGACTTCTACAGACTACCTTGTTTTAGTTTCAAGTTTAGTCAGAATTTGGATGGAATTATTTAGAAACACCAGGACACATTGTCCGTGTCTCGTCCAGCTGCTTGAACTGAGCTCTCATGATTATTAACCGGGGCAGATGTAGTGATTTGGGGGCCTGGGGCCATAGGCACATTGCCTTATTTTCACCCTTTCTCAAACTCGGAATTTTTGCAGGCTGTGGGCAGCTATAGAACAAGAGGGACTGGAAATTTCCCAGTTTTCATTTCTGGAATCTGGTCACCTCATACACAAGTACAGTACTTGAGTAAATGTAACCTTATTTAAATTTCACCACTGTTGACCAATAAACATTTAACTGTCTAAAACTGTTCAATGTGTAATACTCGCAATAGCAAATAGAAATGAAAAGAAAACAAGATTGTGTGTCTTGACATGTCATTCGGCTATCGGTTACATTATAGTAGGCTATAGCTCTATTGTGTGTCATATGATATGAATAGGCCTAGATTTTAAATATTTACAGTATCTTACCAGACTTTGATCCTTTGTCTGCTTTTGTGATTCTGACAGTTATAGTTAGTTAATATATAATGCATGACATTTTGGAAGTAACTGTCCCACACTGTATATATACGTGTACATAAATAAATATTGCAACCCGTCAGATTTATCTTGTGACTGCTCCTAACCCCTAGGTTGAGAACCACTGCTCTAAACCTGTGAATGTGAACCAACATGTGAATCAACCGTCATCTTAAAATAGCACAATATGGGTGTGTAGTCTGTTAAGGGCAGAATTAAGTAGTTATGGGCCCTGTCTAGCAAAAACAACATATGTGGTTTGGCTGCAGTTGCAGCTGTATACACCCGAGGCTTTTTAGGGTCATATTTGCAGATTGCTCTTAATACGGAGGGCATTTTGGAATGTGTGAAAGCTGCTTGGAGATGAGAGTTCGTAATCTCTCAATCCATCTTTGGGTTATTTTGAAGGGCTTAGAGTTTTGCTGGTTCGTTGGACATGTGCCTGGGTTCAGGATGTGTGACCACTGTCTGACTGACTAGTAGGGCAGAGATTAACACGCGCACACACACACACACACACACACACACACACACACTCTAAAATCCAGACAGATGCACAAAACAAACTGCACAGTCATACTCTTGTGTCTTAAATAAAATGTCATGAGGGTCTGTAAATGAGGGCAAAGTTTACACTGTCAATGTTTAAAGTGAGACTACACAACTTTTACTGAGCAGAAGCAAGTAGTGATAAGAAGATAGAAGGTGGAATGAAATATTACCCCGAGATTCTCTTGATTATTTAAAGACATGTCATGTTTACCTAAGAAATGCCAATTTAGAAGGAAATTCAAAATAAGATCTCTTCTTTGTCCAGCCTTGGGCTCCTAGACATATCCGAGCTCAATAAAAATAAATTCAGCTCCTGAGAAATAGCCTCCCACATGTCTCAGCCTTATCCTAATTAAATATATTAAAATTCTCATTTTCCTCTCTCACTGCTGTAATCTTTATTTGTCTGAAATAATCAGCTCTTGGGATAACAGTTAGATCCAAAAGAAAACTTGAATGGCTTATAAATGAGCCCGCACAATTTCAGAAATTTGTCTGAGGTATCAAATTCAAGTTTCCACTCTGTGTATTTTATGTTCTCACACAGCACAACAAAAGAACTCCTTCTTCTTGTGCTCCTTATTTCTCCTAAGGGGCAGGTTAGGAGAAACAGATCAGAATTTAGAAAAGAATTTCCTCTCAGAAAGTTTAGTGTAAACTGAGAAATTTTTGAAAAAAAAAATGTACTCTTAGTTGTAAGTTACACAATGTCTGTCTGGGGTGGATTCATAAATCCAATCTGATACCCCTTTCCCAACAAAATGAGCACATGCACATGGGTTTGGCGGCGCATCACTGCATCTTGCCGATTAAGGAGCTAAAATTAGCATGTTCACCGCTGTATTGTGTTTTCATCACAACCGTTTGGAGCTGGAGGCAATGACTACTGCAGAGTCATTTGAATGTTGATTGTATGCCTTCCCATTGCATTAAAAAGCCACATGTTAGCTGTTTTTTTGTACAGTGGGAATGAGGCTTGATGTTTTACATTAAAGTAAGAGCGCTGTTATTCAAAGAAATAAAGCCTTCTCTCTCCACATAAATAAATAAATGGTTAAGGCCATGACACACCAAGCCAACATCCAATAACTAGCGGTGATGAAAGCCTTTTACTGTCGCCCTGCCACGTCTTGGCCAAATAATTGCATAGGAACACACCAAACTGACAGCCAACAAGTACATATATTCTGTGCACGCGTGAGAAGAAATACCCCTCCATACCAGCAGATGGCAGTCATCTCTAATTGTCAAATTCAAAACGGGAAAACAGAAGATTGTTATGATGCTAGTTAGCCAGTTAGCACATTGACAACACAATCTGCAGTTGAAAGAATGAAGCCTATTGACTGGGCGCCAGTGAACAACAACACTCTTAACTTTAGCTATTTGTTTACTTTTCCTCTTCCGTTGTCTTCTCATGCACTGAGCTAAACGATCAATCAGAGTGATTTCATTCACAGATGGGCTCCATGGTTGCCGCTTTCAATTCGTAACCGGCAAGAAAAAAAAAAGACGAGGGCCAGCTGTGCGGAGTGAGGGCCGTGGGCGCTCGCTCTCGGCTCGATGTGGGCAGACTGCCAACAGTTGGCTTGCATGTCACAGTCTTTAAGGTAATCACGCAATTACTATGTTTATGCTCTAATGCTCTGAGAAGGTGTTTTGACAAAACAAAAAACAAACAGTACATTCCAACAGTGCTGCGAATTATCAAACAGTCCAGGTTATACCAGGGTGCTCTTTGGCACTCACAGTGAGGATTTCCAAATGCATCCCTAACGTTTGTTAGGGAACAAATTCAACAAAAAACAAATTCATAAATTCATATGTTCGTTTCCTGGGGAGGCAAGTTTTCTTCACAAAATTCATGGTAGCGTGGCAGGACTGATATTCAAATGCTCATCTTCTGGGTGAAGTATCATTTAATGCTGGCAATGCACATCAGCTGTTTCTTTTTAAATTATTTAATTATTTTTTAACTTGGCTCTACTTTAGCCTTGCGGGAGATATTTTGAAATGTCAGCCCATGTGACCATATTTTTTGAGATTATCTGAAAGGCATCTTTATCATAATGAAGGAATATGTCATCCAAATGCAACATCATGCCTCTTTTATGTAAGTCTAATGGGTTTTGGATGACAGTGGAAGTTGATGGCACAGAGGAAGAAGCAGCATGCGATTGAGGCTTTACAGACAATATTCTTTAGTTGGATAATAAGATTTTTTAATAATATTAAAAAGAAACAACTTGAGCATTATCCTTTAAGGGACCATAGAATTATTTGGACTTTGCCTTTGAATGTCACATAAATGACATTTCTAGGACATCTTTTTTCCACTATAAAAATATATCAGAAAGTTTAGAGGATTTATATCTCAAGCCGATTCTGAGAAACCAGGCTCATAAATTCATCTCAACTTTGACCACTGTAATGCTCTCTTTGCTGAAATATAGCACAGACAGAAACACAGCACTCTTCACTCATGTACACAAAGCTGACCATATTATTCAAATTCTTAAATCACTCTACTGGCTGTCAGTGCAATACAGAATCAACTCAAAATATTCTACTAAGAGTGTAAAGCATCAATTGAAGTAAACTTAAAACTTACTCTATGTGTTTTTATGTTTTTTTGCCTATAAAATGTGTGCAAGGTTTGTCTCCTCTCTTATTATTAGTGTATTTATTTATTATAACCTTGTGTACATGTTCCTCATTGCTGTGTGAATTTTATTATAAGGCACATTTAGTGTGAAAATAAATATATTTCTGTTAATTAAGTTGCCTTGCCATTTTTAATGAATACTCTGGAGGAACAGTGAAGAATCTATTATAGTTTCTGTTAAAATTTTAGTTCTGTCTTTGTCCCTTCTGTCTTTGTCCCTTTGTCTTAAAGCTGGGTGATGGACAGCATTACATGACCCTATGCAATTAAGGTGACACTTTCATCCCTTTGTGTTATCTGCAGTGCCATTAGAGACAATCAGAAAGTCCATGGCACAGACAGCCATCACCAGTCTGACCACACCTCCCTCCACCCTCCTCCCCATTTACAGCACAATTGAATCCCATAAAAGATAGTGTCTATTTATGTGTCTGTCTCTCAGCCTGTTACAATGTGCCTGTCTCCCTCTTTCCCCTTATGTGTTTGTGTGTGTGTTTCTTTATCTGCACTGCAGCTTGTGTGTGTGACTGAGTCCGGGGCTTATTGAGATGTATAGGATGACACAGCTGTTATCATACTAAAGCCCCCAGCTGTGTCGGCTATTCTGACATTGATCCTAGTGTGAGATTTTCAAAAATGCACATCAAATCTAAAATACACACATCAAACAGAAACACACGCGCCATGTTTTCATCATGTTATGGGGACAAAAATCTGTGTTTCGGTGCCTGCAAGCGTGTGTGTATTTTTTGTGATGTGTGTCGCATTCGTCTTACTTTGCCTTCAGAGGTAGACTCGCTAATCCCCAAAAGAGGGAACCGAAAGGTGCTATAACGTGCAATAGTTGGATTTGGGCTCTGTGGCTTGTGCAGACCTGACATGGATTTACTGATGGAAAATCTAGTAATTCTCTCTTCTTTAACCTCACAACCAGAGAGCAGCAAACATAACGGATTAGAGACAGTTCAACCCGAGTCAATTACATTTGTCAGGGTGCAAACGAAGAGTTGAACAGTGGTAAAGGTTCTGTTAAGCCCGGGTACCTGAGTCCTGTATCAAAGCTGACAAGACTCATGTTGAGCTTTGCCGTTCTCTGACGGATAATTTCAGTTTGTAACAACTTGGGCCTTATTAACAGAATTATGCAAAAGTCTTAGGCCACCTTTAACTTTGCTATTTTAGCAAGGTAATAATGATCATACCTATTTATTTCACAATAGCCTCTTTACTTTATTATGTGTGTGGTGTTTTAATATGACCAAAAAAATCCAAACAAACAAAAAACATACCCTCATACAACAGTTTGTATGATATCTTACAAACTCAGGAATGACATCAATTCAATTCAGCTTTATTGTCACTCATACTATACATTTGTGTAAAGAGCAGACGGAGAAAACGGATCTCAAAGGATCTCAGGTGGAAAATATAAAAAACATTTCGAGAAGACATTATCACTAAACACAAACACTAAATACTTAAAACATCGTTGCAATAAAACTACTATAACAGGCTGTTCTTAAAAACTGTTCATACATTTTTCTACGAAAGGTTTTGCATCCAAATCGGTACATCCCACTTATTTTGAAAGGCGTCGATCTGTGTCACTGGTTTCCTGGTTCAATGCCGACCTACTTTCCTTGCTGTACTTGTGTGCAGTTGTGCACACAAAAGTAATTGCCTAACCCCAAGATCTCAGCAATTACTTTTGTGTACGTTTATGTCATCATAACTGACAGAAATGTTGTAACACAAAGAAATTACACTTTTCCATGAGAGAGATGCCTGTTGAACCATTTGACACATCATTCTCAACAAAATTTGTTAGTCTTCAGCACAGAAAGAAGTGCATTATGGGGAATAGGTATACATTGAAGCTTCATGACAAATGCCTTGAGGAACTGGGGATTAATCATACTCCAGCCAGGCCTGTCAGGGTGGTGACGGACTTGCACTGCTCAGGGATCACACAGCCTCCCATGCTGACCCACCATCCATTATTGCCATGGTAGAAACACATGTGCAGTAGTGGTACTTATTCTCTCTCTCTCTCTCTCTGTCTCTCTCTCACACACACACACACAGAGTTGATAGTTTTTGAGTATATATAAATGACTCATACAATAAAAAGGTAAACAAACAATCTGCATCACATTCATTATCTCTAGTGGATGACACCAAAGGGCCAGCATATCACGTTTAATATAAGGTCAATATCAGCCTGATACACACAGATTAGTGTGCGTTTTAGTCTGCGCTGCAGTAGATTTGCTGTTTGGACAGACAGTCCAATTGATGCAGAAATGTTGGTATAGAGTCATGTTTCAGTGTGTACCACTGTGGTTTCATATTCCTTTGCAAATGTTCCGTGTCGCTGTTGAACACAGTGCACAACACTGCAGCAGTCGCAGATGTGTGTGTCTATGTGTCAGATATAAAGCCATGTTGTTCACTTATTTATGCCTCTCTGACACTGCTCTGCTGTCTGTTAGAACAGCCCAAGGTGCAAGACAACACAAGAACACACACATCAATAATTGAAGGTTTCAACAGTACACACACACACACACACACACACACACACACACACACACACACACACACACACACACGCACACACACACACACACACACAATTGCACAATACAAAAGCAGCCACTGGCCAAACCAAAGGAATTCTAGGAAATAATCTTTTTTTTGTTTTTTTTTTTTACAGCAAACACATTTATGTTTTAAGGCACTTTAGTACTTTAACGCAATCATTTGACATTTTGGGAAATTTGTTTGTTCCCTTTCTTGCAAAGACTTAGATTAGAAGATAGATGCCAGCAGCTGGTTAACTTAACATAAAGACTGGCAACGGGAGCAAACAGCCTGGTTCTGGCTAACTCCAGCCCGTTACTCTTACAATTTCTTATGGCCTGTAGGCAGATTTTGTTACCTTTAGACAGAACAGTTTCTACCCATTCAAAGCTAAGCAGGGATATGAAGCTGTTGTCCACAGCTTCATATGTACTGCACATATTTGAAGATTGTATCAATATTCTCACCTGACTCCTGGCAAGAAAGCGAATAAGTGTTATCACCCAAATGTTAAACTTATGCTGTACAAACATTACGTGTTTCATGTGAAAGTTTGGTATGATTTAAGTGAAAAAAAACACACCTCAGTGTATTGAGTGTGACCAATGATACTGAATTTACAGTCTACAAGGTGGCCTTTCAAGTTAACCCGGGAGCTAGAAAACTTTTTCGATGTATGCGCCAGGCGAGCAACTCCAAATTGATAGGCACCATCTTTGGTCAGCTGTCTAGTCATTATTAAGTCTATGGCTAAAGGTCAATTTCTTTACATAAGTGTCTGCAACTGAACTGTGTAGAGGTGGATGTGGATGTGGCCAAGCAAATCTCTCTCTTTGTCTTCCCCTGTGTGTGTGTGTGTGTGTGTGTGTGTGTTTGTGTGTGTGCGTGTGTGTGTGTGTGTGTGTGTGTGTACACTCGAACCAGTGGAAGGAGGCGTTTCTACATGAGCACAATCTCAGACTGATGAACTACTCTGCCAGAGTGACAATATTGCTTGTGTGGGTTTTTCTCTTTCACAAAGCACTTCCTTTATAAATGTTCCCCACACAGTGTAGTGGAGAAAAGCCCTTCAGAGGTATCAGACTGCTGAGATTACAAACGTGTTTTCTAAGTTTCCAGTTCATTACAAACTCATGCAATACGGTGTAACAGCCATCCAATAAATCCCACTTGTAAAGGCTTATTTGTGTTAAATGTCAGTTTATTCAGTTCAGATTTTATATGATGACACTCTTAGATGTTTAAAGGAGCTGTATATGACAATCAGAGCATATCTGTGATTTCAGCCAGTTCTCATTCTGAACAAATAGTGCTGCTCTGTCAGTGCTTTTGGCGTACAAATGTGATGCCAAAAGCCACCTTCTGCGTCACATGCACGTGCACGGAGGCGTCAGATGATAATGTGGTCGACGGAATTGGTGGTGTTGTTATCATATGATGCCGGACAGCTGGATGGCAGCAGGTGCGTCCATATGCAACATGGCGGGCGGTGTCACTTGACAATGCGACCATGAAATGAGTCACATGCACCTGAAAATTCTGCAGGACAGCGTCAGGTAATAACGCTGTCGGTAACTATGTAATATGAGGAACGCAAGTTCGTTCATAGGGTGGGAGGGAGGGCAAGTAGATGGGTCTGACAGACAGCCGACTGTTGTGCAGGAAATGTAGTGGAACAAAAGTACAGCTTTTATTTAGAAAATATGTTGGAGTAAAAGTGAATATTTACAGAAAAATAAAAACCCAAGTTAATTACTGATACTCCTAAAAAATACTTAAGTACTGTAAAGAAGTGTTATTCGTTACAGTGTACCACTGAGAGTGGCCTACCTAATAAACTTACAAACTAAAGTAAAAGCAGTTGAGTCACATAGGGACAATTTTAGTGATATAGGATGAAATAACGTTTGGCTTTTGGAAAGACTTCCTTACAGCGCTGTCACATTTTTCTGTCAGCAGTTATCAGAAGGGAAAAGTGATGATTTTAGTTAAAAATAAGTCACTGCTGGGGTGTCTCAATCTGACTTTTATTTTGTCAGTAAATCAGTCAGTCTACTGGCTTCTTTGCTTCTCTCATTCCTGCAAAGATTTTGGTGTATTGACTTTACATTTTTAAAATTGTTTTTGTCTGTTTTTGTTTCTAAGGGGAGGGGTCTTAGAAAGTATGCCCTTAGTATTCAGTGCAAGGAAATTCTTCGTTCTTTTTATTGTTGGATAAAAATACCACCGCAAAAGGGCAATGGAGCAATGCAGAGACAAAAGCACAGCCAATAATGCATGGCAACATCACAAGTGAGAAGGTTGGCCTGTCAATTGTGGAGCCTTTTTGTGAAATATTTTGTTTAAAGACATATCCTATGCATATACTGTATCTCATATGTTACACAGCTGACATGATACCAAAGTTAGCTAGATAAACATGCCGTCAAATTTTTCTCTACGAAAAAAATAGTATAAATAAAGCTGTTCCATGGAAATCGGACGTAAAAGTTTAACTTTTTTAAGGTACTTGAGGGAATTTCAGACTGAACTTCAACCTTAACGTGACTGAAAAACTGAAGAAAAAAAAACCCAAAACCCAACAAAAAAAAAAAACAAAACAGGAGTTTCGCAAACACATTGGAGATCATGAAGGTACTCATAGGAATGAATGTGCTTCCCGTTGCTTCACATTCGTATGTACAAAGAGCTATAAAACAAGGCGTAGGCATGCACACAGATAGAAGGCATCAGGTCTTCCTAAAGCAAAGACAAAAGAGACAATACGCACCTACCTGAGAAAGGAAATAATCATGATTTTATATTTCACAATTTAAATATCTTTTCTCCCAAACAAATGTTTAAAGAAAATGTGTTTCCATAGTAGCTATTTATGCAGTCCAGTCGCGTTCCTAGGCTGTTTCTCTTCGCTCTTTTCTATTGCATCACTCTCGAGCTGTCACTGCAGGCACACACAGCCCTGCATATAACATACGGTGAGATGATTACTAATTACTATGCCTCCTGCTTAGCAAACCTCTCTATCATTTATACAAAGACACAAAGCACTCACAGCACAGAGCAATTCAACATGTCTGACTCCTAAGACTCTGCAGGAGATTGGCAGAGGTGTTGCTACTAACTTTAATCTTCATGTGTTGCAACAGCTTCTGATCTGATCCATGTTGGTTGTCAATAAAGGGGATCAAAGGATAAAAGCTGTCTTCTCGATAAAGACATCAGTCTCAAGCAACCCAGGGGAGAGCCTGTGCTTCCGTGACCAGAATAAACAATATGCAGATATAATCAGCGAATGACCCAGAGCCATGTTATTGCAATTATCTCCCAGTAACCCCGATTTTCACAAACAATCCGTCCCACTTCATGCGCAAATGGGAGCACATGTGGGACACCTTTTTTTTCTGAAAACATTATTAGATCTTAAAAATGGCAATGTAAAAGCAAAGTTTAGGGAAGCAAATGTTCACAACAGAGCTTGTTCAAAGGATTAAATGGAGTTGACAACTTGTATTTTGCAAGAAAACAAGCAAGTAAACGTTTGTTCATGTATGAGAGATAGTTGTCCATCGAGGGAACAGAAAGAGCTGTCTTCAAGCCCATCTGTCTATTGTACAATGTTGCTTTTTGTACCATTTTTTTTACCAGCATAAAAGAAACTATGAGAGAGAAAGAGGGAAAGATTGCGGATCCGACAGTATAGATTGCTATTCTGTGTCACTCTCATCTCTCCATGACCAAATCCATTTCCTCAAAGGAGCCTGGAAAAGCTTTTAGCTGGTGCTCAAAAATGTACAGCACAAAAGACACACTCATGCTGTGATCGAAGGTCATGCAATAAAGTGTCATGTGGAGAGCCAAGCCTTTGTAAGGTGCTCTCAACCCACTGCTCACCACTGAGACCTTTCAACCTTCGAGATCTTTTTTTCTGGCCACTATAAGTCTGTAGTTGTGAGGCAGCCACATGGATGGTACCACAGCACTCACATGGTCTATAAATCTTCAACTGTAACTTCTAAATGATGTGTGACGAACAGCTTCGGTTGTCAGTCACGTTAAATGATTTGTGGAACCTGTTCTGTGTGCTTTGAGTAGTTTTAGATGTTAAAAAAGAAAACTACAAATCTGTGTGAACCTGTCATGGAGACATTCATTAAAAACGCACATGGTTCTGAATTCCATGGGGAAAACTGATTGATTTTAAAGAGTACTCTACCTACAAAATGACTGTATATCAGCTAGCCACCTCTTGTTATGCTGAATTCATGGCTGAGTTTCCGTGGAGAGACGAAAGGCGAGGCTGGACAAGGTTGGATTGGGTTGATGTGTTTGACAGATTTTGATGGACAAAGAAGAAAAAAAGGTTTAGGCAGGTTTCCCAAAAACAAGGCAATATTTCTAGTATCGTCACAAAAAAACAGTGATCAAGATAAAGGTTGAAGTGTTGGCACAAAAGGGTTCACAACAAACCAGCGAAGACTGGAGAAGAAGGCCGGGCTTAAATCAGGTAGCTGGCAATCAGAGTAATTGATTGGCAGCTGTGTGAGGAGTTCAGCTGCTGAACTGAATGTAGGTAGCCACGCCCAGCCTACAACACACACAGACAGGGGAAAACACACTGGGGACAAACATTCAACAAGAAGGGAGGAGAGAACACTGGAGAAACAAGGGGAAATAGACAAATTACTGCAGATCCTAGGAGATCATAAAGACATAAAAATGGCTGACAAACTAATATAATATGAAAAAGTGTTTTTGAAGGACAAATCAATATCTTTGTGAGAGAACATCCACATTCATAATTGCAGAGATTGATTTATAGATATAAACTCAACATTTTTCTCAGTTTCTTAGCTGTTTCCCCCTTTGGAAACCTGAAGCGACATTATTTTTCTTGTGCTGCTTTCAGACACAATTCACAAGTATTTAAACCTTTAAACTGAGCAAACTGGGTTTATGTTCAAAAACTATAGAGAAAAAGGCAATGAGCAACTTGATAAGAAATATTTTATGAATTGCAAGATATGAGCAGATTTAAAAAATGATTTTTATAAAGCAAGGGGAAGATTTTTAGGAAAAAAAGAAAACAGCTTGAGAAAAAAATATGTCTATATTTACCACTATTACATATTTAAAATTATGTTACAGAATTATTATGAATTTTTAAGCACTTTTGCATCATCTTTCATTGCTCATGGCCTCCTTGCCATCTTAAAAGATATCAAGCCAGGTTGCTCAGGTCATGTCGCTCAACATGTTGCTAAACATTAGATAACTAAACATTTTGCAGTTTTATATCTTCACTATCTGTAATAAAATACTAACAGTATACATCAGTTTCAGCTTGTTAACTGTTTCTATATGATTTAAATTTAATTGATTGATTTTCCCCTTTGTTTGCATTTGGACAGACTGTGCAGTGCATGCAAACAAAAGATAGTACAGTAACAAAATATTATCTTTGTGGAGACCGTAGCAGAGGTGGCTGACTGACCAATCACTATTTTTCTTCATTGCTGTCAAGAAACAACTGAAGCAGCAGCTGCATGGGTTTGTGCTTTCATCGTACCCTAGACAGCCTTTTCAGCAAGTTTTCAGGGGAAACCCTACAGTGCTAAGACATACATATACCCATGCATGCATGTACGCTTGAGCACACACAAACACATCCCTACACACACGTTAAGAGAAAGGTGGAACTCTTGGGAAATCACAGCAGGGCGGATAGAGGAGGCGAAGTCATTCCGACTGATTTAAAGAAAAGCAATCAGCCAAGTGTAGACATCTGGACTGATCTGTATTGCCCCCAGACAGCATAACCGACCCTCTCAAGGTCTCATTATGGAAACAGAGCAGAAAGGCAGAGCAGGAAGATCACAGCAGATAAAGTGCTGCTATCTCAAATGTCGGCTTAGTTCAAATGGAATTGACATGGTTCGACTCAGTGAGAGCGTTTGGTTAATTTCAGGTGATGTTCAATTTGATTTAATTTGTTAAATTCATTGAAAACAACTGAATTCAGTTAAGCTGAATTTGACTCAGTTAATTGCCTCAAGTCCCCGAATGCTTGCATCCCAGTCTGTTCTGACAAACATGAAGAGACAGAGTGCACACACACATTTTCAAACAGATATTTTTGACTTGTCATAGCAGGAAAGCAAAGGTGTAGCTAATAACATTACCAATGGCTCACTTCTATCAAATGTCACACTAAGCCATCCCAACGAATACGCATTTGCAATAAGGTTCCTGGAAATGGCTCATATGGATAAAAAGTAGCAATTGCTACTGGTGTTAATTACACGTTTGCTTTTATCACTATAGTATATTAAAAAAAAGGTGTGAAAAGACTTTATCACTCTGTCATGACTGAGAAACATAAATACAGACAGAAGTCACCTACAGGCTTGAACCAACAAGTAATTTAATCGAAGATGATCTCTAAACTGAGTTTGGTAAAACTAGTCTTAAAATGAGTAAATCCAGATTTTAAATTAAGCAGAGCTCTTTTGCACTATTAAAGATTAGTCTCAGATTAGTAAAGCTGAGTTTATTCATTTTAGCAGAATTTGAACTGAGTGTAGTCAATAAGGACAAGCGTCTTGTCAAAATAAAAGGAATAAATAAATAAACAAACAAATGCTCATTAAATAAATACATATATAATCAGCTTGCTGTCTGCACCTTGTAAGACGGCCTATAAAAGATAGATGGAGGGGATGTTAAATGTTTAAATTTTTCCTCCTATAAGAAAGATTTGTGGGCCAAATAATGGGCCAACATAAGCAGAATAAATAAACAGAATAAAAGGAACTTCTTAGAGGAACTTTATTATTTTTGCCCAATCCATCTCAAAAAGGCATCCGTTGTAAAATTTAAACCTCCAGTTTTAAAGTTAACCCTGGATCACAGTTTAATGAAGTTTTAAGTTTTGGTGCAACAGACTTAAATTAAATCTAGGTTTAGACTAAAAGCTAAAATTAGATTTATTGAGAGGTTTAAATGTAACCTTTCTTAACTTTACACTAGCTTTAAAGTTTGGTGCAACAGAATTTAAGCTTAAACCACGATTTAATCAGGTTTAAAAGTTAACCCTTGCTGGTGCATTGACACTTTAGAGGTCTTGTAACACAATACAGCATATTGCCTCATTCCCTTAAATCTATCTTGTTCAAGAGCGGGATTTTTCCCTCTCACACACCACAATCATTCTGTCATGTCACAGTGTGCACACGCCAAAGTGTCAAAGCACTTTGGTGTGTTCACATTGACAGCAGGGGTGCTGGTGCCACGGTAACACACAGATGAGTGACATGTCATGGCTTAGTGGGTGCTGGACAACACAGAGAGGAGTCTGACACATCTGTCGTCTGATCGTGTCGTCACTTGGCGTTACAGGGGAGTCGTGCAGACAGCTTAGAGAGAAGAAAGGAGAGGTGGAAATTTGTCTGTACATCACTATGTTTAGATCGGTTAAGACATTTGTAATCATGATGTAGTTTTTGTTAATTTTGGTTTTTCTTAAGGGAAGTGATCGCATCACCATTCTGTAAAGTTTGGCACCAGTTGTGACCCAATCTGTTACAACTCAAAACTACATGATTAAATTCAGGGTGAGATATAACCAATGTTAAGATTCTGAATTACCATGAAATTTGCTACACTTTTTCTTCAGGATTAATTGAAATAAAAGAAGTTTTTATCTAATACCATCATGATGTCAAAATCTTTATTTTTCCAATACTATACTATACCAAAACTAATGACATTTCAATCATCCTCAGTTGTGCTTTGTGTTTAGCACAAGTTAGCAAATGTTAGCATAATAAAAGGCTCTTACTAAAGTGGTGAACATAGTGAAATTATAAATACTAATGCCAGCATGCCAGCAGTTGTGAGCATGTTAGCAGATGGATATTAGTGTTAGGCTCAACACACCGCTGTGGCTACTGGCATCAGAGAGCCAAGTTATGTGAGTTTGTGTATCTGTCTGTCCGCAGCTAATCTCACATACTACTGAATCAGTCAGACGAATATGTTGTGTGCACATTTATCATTGTATGCTCAAAGACCTCTCAGAATTGTTGAAAACGTGTTTTATTGACTGTTTTATTTCCTCACTGACTGCTGACTCATCACCTCTTGAAATCAGCTGGTAGTGGCCAAAGGTTTTCCAGAAATCATCTCAACCAAAAACAAGTCTGAACATCCATTGTAAGACACATTTTGGCTTTGTTATACCTCAAAAAACTGAATTCCATTGAAAGGTTTGGTCAAATTTTAGACCAGAGCATCTGCAGATTAATTCCATAACCAATATATTATGATCCACTAAACTTAGGCGTGATACAAGCTCAATAAGCCACAATGTTTTGTTTTTTTCCTTCCCACCATCTTGACTCCAAGGGAGTCAGGAGGGACAATTCCACCAGCCACAGCTGTGCAACGTTTCAGTTGTAACCCAGTTGTGGTTGCTCATCCAGATTTGTATACTTTGGTAATTTTTCCTTGATATTTGTGCTTCTATGTTAAGTAGTCCTTTCTTTTTCTTTTTTTAAATTTGCCTTTATTGTTGTTATTTCCAACTTTCTTGTGCTGTACCTACAGGCAAAGTTAACACTGTTAATAGCTGAATTTTGAATGACAATGATCTAAAATTAGTGGCTGTTTTATTTTAAAGATATGCACTGTAATATATCTGCTGGCATTGCAAGAATTGTCTGGAGTGGCCACGAACAGCTCAGGCAGCTGGGATGTGGTCGGCTGGTGGAAATTGGCACTGTACAGAGTACACTTTTCAAGTTGTTTTTGTGGCTTTTGTCCTTTTTTAAATCAGAAGTTAACATCCTGTACATCACGTCTGAGCAGAGAAAGCTCTCAGTCACCAGTGAGTTAGTGAGAATAATTATTCAGTTTGAATATTCGGTGTTAGAGAGGAAAGATGAACAGAGGGGGGAAAAATAAAAGACATCAGCAACACATAAATGTGTTCATCACCTCTACTCTCAAACACAGTCATAAAAGACTGAATTATCTCCTGGAAGGAAATGTTTCAGGGTTGTATGCAATGACATCAGCCTGGACATCGCGTCATGAGGTTGTCAAGCCAACCATCACCTCTGTCAGTAAATCAACAACTTGCTTTATCTAACTAATGAGAACACGGCATGTGTTGTCCTAGTCGGGCCGTTCATTTCCCCTTGCAGAGAAAAGAAGCAGCAGATAAATCTGTCACCGCACCTGAGGAACACAGACAGGCCAAACCTGTTAGCTGCTTCACCAGCGCTGCAGCAACATGATCACACAGTCCTGATTGAGATTCTGATGACCTGTCTCTTTTAATCCAACATGCTTCCCCAACCTTCTGCTAATGTAATATTTGTTAACTGTGACTCTGTCAATTTACCTCAATTTTGGCTTGTTTGTCCATGTGAAGTGTCCCTGGCTCTGTTTTCAAAGAAAATGACAGCTGTGTCGAAATCAAATCAGCAGCAACATTATCATTCCGTATGTGTGGCTCGAGATAATTGTCGTAACATTTAGCAAAAGGTCTCCACACTTAGCTCACTGAAAGGAAGATGTTGATTGTGGTGCAGAAATCTAATGATGGTGAAATGGTGTAATGGCTTAAAGACAGCTAATGAAAAAAACTGATTAAATGCACTGTATGGTTTAGGAAATAAGTGAGCCTGAATGTTTACCTGCCTAATATGTCAGAGGATTATAGTTTGCCGCTCAGGATGGGTGACCATATTGTCTTGGCATAGACAGAGATTCTCCTCTGCAAAGCTTTCTAAAGGTTCATATGGAACAGACAGTGAGCATTCACAGCAATGTGAAAGGGACTTTCAGTTTTTTTTCAGTTTGTATGGCAATTCATATCCCTACAAACAATAAGAGAGCAAGGCTGCATAATGAGCTGGGAGTATTCAGAATAATACATCATGCATTAAGGTATTAAAATATTAACAGCCATCTCTTTGAAGAAGGAGTTTAAAAGCCTTTCTCAAGGAATGATAACATACAAAAAAGAAAGAAAGACAGTGTGACACATAACTTAATACACTGTGTCAATGCAGTTAGGGTGACAGCATGGGCTTCTGAATATTCAGAGGCTCTCTCTGAGTCTGATGTTATTGTGTTCCACACTTAAAATACAGTTCAATCACACCAGTAAGTTATTGTGTGTAGCTGCTTTGTAAATTCATAAGAAGCCGCATTTACCATCTTGTACATTATCTTCACCTGTATATGTGACAGACGGACGGAGAGAGATGAAGCACTTTATGTAAATTCCTGTTTTGAGCGTGATTGCTGTGTGTTGTAATGCAGCTTGTTGGGCTATGTCTCTGGTGCTGCCTCCCACCTAAATGATTAATACACTGATGGATGTCTGGAGAGCAGGAAGGTGAAGGCTACTACGTCTTAATGTAAGACAACATGTGAGAACACACACACACACACACACACACACACACACACACACACACAGAAACCCAGATACAAGTGATGCAAACGGACATAAACAGACATCACCTTTCAAGTTCATTAACATGAGGAGAACTCATAGACAATGATGTGACGAGTCATTGCTTCTGCATTTTCAGTTCTGCTCAATTTCATCTGCTGTTTCATTAGTTGGCATCTCCCCCTCCACCTCAGTCTCTCTGCCTCTCTCTTTACTTTCCCTCCCTGTCTCTTTGAGTTTGGAGGAGTGAGTAGGATGTGTCAGCAACTCTTCACTTACAGTGTTGGCAAAGGCCTGAAAAGACAATTGGTGACTAGTTGGTATTGGATGGAGAGATTATTCTAATTATCCCAGAGAAATGCCATTATTTGCAAACCGGCCTTGTGTTTTGGATATGTTTTATTCACACTGTTGATGATTCAAAGGGATATACATCCACAAATACTATACTGTATGTCTGACTGGAAATATTCCCCTGCTATGTTGACAGTTGACTCCACTGAACAAATAAAGTCATCTTTAAGAATTGGTGTAAGCAGGGAGATGTGATAGCGATGATACAATAAGTATTACAATTTTAGACCCACAGTGCGCTTTGATCAACTTTATTAAAGGGATACTTTGCTAATTTTCAACCAGCTTTGTATCAAAGTAATGTAGCTGGTATGGCAAATCTCCACCAGATGACGTAAATTGATGTTTTGCTGGCAATTGGGCTGTTGCTCGAACTACAGCATTTTCATATTGCCGCCGCAGCAGACACGAAGAGAATAGAAGTTGATCAACAGACAGGCCCTCCTCTCTGTCGCTCTCTTTTAAACCCTTAAAATACTTAACAGTGATGATCAAATATTAAAAAAAGGTTATGTTACTGCACTGCTTATTTCATGCTGAAAATGTTTGAAGAAACACATTTTTGTTCCATGTTTATCTGTAATAGCCAGAGTTTGTGGACAGGAAGTGGGCGCCATATTGCTTCCTGCACAATGAAAACAGAGGCCAAAAATTACTGAGATCAAACAGTAAAACTAAGCAGATCAAATATTAGCCAAGATTCTGCTACATGTTGCCTATTTTTCGACTAAAATCTTCAACATCATATTTTAGTACACTGTTTGGCTGTAATACAAGAATCTGGAAGTAGGTGCCATTCTGTTTCCTGTATTGTAAGATTGGAGGCTAAAAAATACTGAGATCAAATGGTAAAACCAGGCAGTGGTGATAAAATATTAGCCAAGATTCTGTTACTGAATTACATATTTCTCATCTCAAATGCTTACAGAAACATCTTTTAACTTAACATTTAAATGTATTACGAGACCGTTGCTTGCTGGCTGGCTGCCGTTGTTTCACACATATGAATTTGCATTACATCACCCACCAGTGGGAGTGTTAATTGGTCTGCAGCAGCGCTGTGCATCCTGGTAATTGTAGGTTTTTTACCTCTTGCACAAGAGTGTCCTTTTTTGTTTTTATCGGTCATGTAGCATCAATTTTAAAAGTATTTTCATCTTTCTAATGCATATTCTGGTTTTATTCAAAGGCCACCTATCCAGCAGTATACTAGCAATACTTCTTTAAATCGAGATGATACTGTGTTCGCTACTCGTAAACTATAGAAAACTGTATTCATTATCTGATTAACATTTGAGACAGACTGGCAGCTTTTGTTCTTTATCTGTCAATCAACAGCAAAAACATCTAATTGGTAAACAGTAGCGCTAACCTACAGATGACACGAATTATTAATCTCTATCCTGGCACTGATTTAATGGGACTGTACCTGTTTCTAAACAGCTGGCAGCTTTTGATTTCAGTGCGAGGAAGACAGCTCCGAGGGTGAAAATCAAGCATGCTACCCTTCGAGAAAGACTCCTTCTGTGCAGCCAACTTCTGTCAATCCAGAGAGGGGGATAAATCAAAGGCGTTTCTAAATTTAGCCCTGACATAGAATTAGTGAGACGTTCTGTAGTAGAAAGCAATGGACTGGTGGTTACTAAGCAACTGGTGCTAGGCAACCTTGTTGGTAAGCATCGATTGTGCTTTAGGGGAAGTTGGGGGCTGATTGAGGGTGGGGTGTCTTCAAATGCTAAAAAAAAATCTCTTGCTGCTTTGAATAATCTGGGTGTTTGCAGATGCTTTTTAGGGAAAATTGGGTGGATGTGAAAGCCTGGGATTGCATGGTGAGATCCTAATAGCTGTTTTCCTTGAAGATCTGCTAGGACATGGTGTCTCTGACAGAAAATAACTCCAAACAGACAGGAGAATAATAACTGACTTGCCATGTTCCAACCGAATGATTGCCTTTAGTAATGGCATTCGTCATCATCTGCTGCAGAACCGATAACGTCATCAATTACCAGCCCATTTCTTAAGTGGAGATGGACTATGTTGCATACTAATAAGAAAGTGAATCTTTGATATGGAGCTGAGAGTATGCATTCTCGTGAGTCTGCTGTGTGTGTGTGTAAACGTGTCAGAATAAGCTGTGTGTGAGAAGCCAATCAAACCATTGATTTGTGTGAGTTGTGACAAAGACTGATGAGGAAGACGGTGAGTGGGCTGGTCTCTCTCTAAGATTAGAGTTTGGATCTTTCTTGTTACAGAGGAGGCCTGTTGCTCAAAAATATTGACCAGGCTGTCACAGACTCTAAGAATAACAAATGTAAAATCTTTAAAAAAGAGTTTTTTTTCCTTCTGTTATGGCGGAAACCAGAAAGACAACTAAGGCCTTTTTATGGACAAGAAAGTCTCCTTCCGAGCTACCGGAACATGTCCTAGAGCCATGCAGTATGAAATGCTGCCACAGAAAGTCAGAAATGATTCAGAACATTATTGCTACATTCATGAATAATACAGAGCATTAGCAAGCAGACACGACAGGGCAATTTTATTCCTATTAAAATTTCACATTTCTGTGAGAAGGTCATATGTATGTTGAGACGTAATGCTGTTTGAGATTGACACCATGGACAGCCAAAGCTGTACAGCAGGGACTGGGAGTGTCACTGGAATTCATTTTTAGACAGCTAAAATTCCATCAGAGTTTAATACACACGAGTGCATAGACACACTCTGCAATACATTGTGCAAAGGGAAAAGAGCTGTCAGTATATGCCATGAGAGCTTACACTCACTTGAAGAGATACTTCACCGATGATGCAAATTGATGCTAAACATGTCATCTAGTGTAGTTTTGCTAGGTCTTAGGCTGTTGCCTGAATTAAAGGCTGTACTTCCACATTTTGCTGTTACCCGCCACCCATGCCGCCAACGTGGACACAAAGAGGATATGAGCAGTTTACTCTCCCTCTTCCTTAAAACCTAGACCCAAATCTGATCAAACTAGGTGGTGCTGAATATAAATATAGATTATGTTACTGCACTGCCTTTTTATCTCCTAAAATGTTATATATATATATATATATATATATATATATATATATATATATATATACACTATGTATACTGTGTATATATGGTACATATGAGAAAAATGTTTTAAACTAAAGAGTGAGAAAGGCCATGTTTGTTTGCATGAGTGATATAAAATTGCAGCACCAATGGGATGTAAACTCTAGTAAAAAGTTGGCATCAGGATGTTTTGCTTGCCTGCAAAACACTCACACTGAAGCAGTCTGACTTTTCTGCACATATTCTGATCTGTAATTAGCTTGACAGTAAATAAGCAGCCGGGTGTATCTGATTGCTCATGATTGAGTTGTTAAATGGTTTCTGGAGTTTGTTAGCTAGTAGCAGATGCGCCTGTTAGCAGGTAGCCACTTTTAGTTAGACTAAATCTAAAATAGCTGCCAAAGTAACACTGATTTCAACCTTTACCATTACTGTTTAGGACACATGCCTTTGGTGTGACCCCCAAATAGATGATGCTGCCAACACAAGAGGCCAACAGCACAACACCTGGTTGCCACCTGTTATCCTGTAAGTGGTTAAATATGAATAGATGCCCCAGTCCTGCTGTTTGTTAAGTTTTGGGTGTCAGATTTGATCAATGTTGTTCATCATTCATCAGTTAGAGGAAAGACAAGGGAGAGAGAGACAGATGATGTATGGTAGCTGACAAAGGTTTCTAACGGCCTATTTTAGAAGGTAAAAGGAAAAAATAAAAATAAAATGGTCAGAGTGTAGAAAAAGAGAGCAAATGACGTTTGATTTGCTACACACATACACACACTCACACACACACACACTCACTCACAACAATACACAAGTGTGGTAAGTGTATACCGTGTATGTGTGATGCCATGCTCAAGAATAGTCATTACATCGAGATTAGTCTCTCATCCCCTGTGAAATAGGCTATTTCCAGCGTGGTGGCTGACACACACAGTGCTGATTTAGGAGGTTAAGGCCCTGGCTGCACTGCAACACAGAGGTCACAAGTCTGTCCTTTTTGTTTGAGGTATGTGTATTTGTGTGTGTGTGTGTGTGTGTGTGTGCGTGTGTGTGTGTGTGTAGGAGGGCAGTGGCGGTTACTTGTTATGAAGGGCCCCATGTCGGCACATTCTCTCTTCACCCAGACATGACACACATAAGGGTGCACTGCAACAAAGGGCAGCATCGCCAGGAGAACATCTTGGCATTATATGTTTTTTTGTTCCCAAATGTGGGCGTTTTTAGCACTGTGTCTGTGTTTTTCAGTTGGCTTTTACTTGTATAGCTCCAAATGGGAATGTTTTAGAGTGATATGTCACTGTGTTCTATTGGCTTTCTAGGCTCCAAATGTGGTTGTTGTGGCGTGACCAGTTAGTGTTTTCCCATCAGCTTTTCAGGCTCCCAACGCATGTTTTATAGTGACCTGATGGTGTGTTTTCATTGTCTTTTAGGCTCAAGACATGGGTGTTTTTTCATTCATTCATTCATTCATTCATTCGTCCATTCAACCTTTATATAACTCTCGAGGAATCATTGAGGGCAAGCCCTCATTTTCAATGATGTTAAGAGCACAGAAAACACAAAGAGCAAAGAGTTTTGTAAAATTTTTGGTGCAACCTTCCTATTCAAAAACTGATGTGAAAGTGAAAGCTATCTTTATCAAAGCCAGACTCCAATACTAAAGTTTTTTAGTGAAAATACATGTATTTGGGAAGACTTGAGCATCCAACTGGATAAATGACACTTGGATTATACTGCACAAGTTGTGTGAAAGTATGGTAATGAATTTTTTTACATAGTTTTGCTGTCCCCAATTAATCAATAAGTCTATATGTTCACCATTTGCCATTGGAGCATGTGATTAAACAGTTTTCTTCACGAATTCAAGGTAACACGGCTAATATACTGTCATTTTTTGGTGAAGTACTCTTTTAGATAAGCTTTGACAGGTGGAAACACACAAATGCCCTTAAATAAACACTTACCTTGTAAAACTACATCTAGCAAGCTAGACATACAAAAACCTCAACAATATCTTATATACTCACTCCCCAAGGTCTGATCTTTTCAATAAATAGAATAGTTAGCTCATTCAGTTTCTCTTTAGCTACAATCTTCAAGCTTTGTAAAGCTCTGCTTTGTCACTGTAGCCAGCATAGACCGGTTAAAAATATGTTACATGTTACTATAGCTCCCTCTTGTTGGCCTTGTGATAGCAAACAAAGTTTTTTCAGCAAAGTTTCTGTTCTAAAAATTGCAAATTCATTGCAGTGGCTTGCTTCATGAAAAACATTTCGTGAAAGTTAGAGAATATGGATAATAATGGGAGAGCTGTGCCCTATCAAGTCTATTTCCTATGGATAGATCATCCTATGCAGTGATACTCTCTTCCTTTGTTTGACAGGTATTAAAACATTTCCCCTAGTTTTGTCAGCCTCTGCAAGGGCAACTGACAGTCCACCAACATAATTTATCTATGAGCTCAAATGCTTCTCTGACTTCTACCCAGTGTGTATGTTTTATGCAAAAAATAAAAAATAAATAACAGAAATATGAATGTGGAAAATAGAAAAACAAATTTGTGTATCAAGAGGTTTATATCCTTTCTCTGGGTATTATGACTGTTTATTCAAGAAGCTGTTTTCATGCACATTATTTATACTTAATATTTACAGCAAAAGTTACCTCACCCAGGAACTACTGGTAAACCTTTATCCATGCCGTATTAATGTGAATAAAACCAACTTTGAACCACAGAGATTCCTCAACATCAAAGCCATTCACTCTCATTGCATTCAAATAATGACAATACATCTACTTACCATCCCTTGGTGATGCATGTGGTTCATTTCTGCTGTTTCCCACTCAGAGCTGTGTATTTGTGATTCATAAAGCCAGTGTTTGTGTTTGTGAAAGAAGGGTTGTGAAGCTTAACAGAACGCTATCCATCCTCATTACAGTGATGGGAAGATCACTCGTTCTCCTGCCTGAGATAGCTGCAGCACCCAGTCTTTGCATTCTTCTTGTCAAAACGACCCCCGCTGCACTGCACTCAACACAATGCACTAAAAGACTCTATTTGATTATACAGGCAACAAATATGTGATAATTGTGGTTAATGTTTACCCTTAGACATAGAGTACAATTTATACCAATAAAAAGATCCAAGGCACTCAGTGTTTGAGTATAAAGGTTGAAGGGATACTTTGACTGCATTTTTTGCTGCCACTAATGCTGCCACTATGGACATAAATGGAATAGAAGGGGATAAAGACCTGCCACTCTCTCTCTAAAACTTAGACCAAACTCCGATCAAACTGTAAAACTATGCAGTATTGGTTGGATAAAAACCAAGATTACATTACCGTACTATCTATTTTTTGCCTAAAAATGTTTTCAGAAACACATTTTAGTGCACTAGTTAGTTGTAATAGTGCTAGTTTGTGAAGAGAAAGTGGGTGCTATACTGTTTCCTGCACAGTGAAGACAGAGGCAGAAAAAGCTAAAATCAAACAGTAACACTAAGCAGCACTGATCAAATGTAAGTTTTTGTTACTTCATTGACTGTTTCTTGCCTTAAATGTTTTCAGAAACATGTTTCAGCTTACCATTCAACTGTAATACAAGACTTCTTGACCACCATGTAAAGTTCGCATTACGTCACCCATGGGCAGGAGCATTTATTCGTCTGTTGCAGCACTGTGCATCCAGGTAGTTGCTGGTTTTCTACGGCTTGAGTGAAAGAGATACCACCGTCCTTTTTCTCTTTTTTTCTCTGGTCATATAGCACCAATTTCAAAAGTGTTTGTGTCGCTCTACTGCATAGACAGCCCAATTTGATGAAAAGACCAACTTTACAGTGATAAAATACTTTTTGAAAACTACTTCATTCAAATATCTGGCTCCACTCGTAGTCGAGCAAATAAAATACAACCAATGCCAAGATTATACACACACTATTTCCTATTATCTGAAGATCTATGGACAAATGGGGCTTGGTGATGCATGTGTGGAGGGAGATCACCCCAGCTTTAGCCTGCTATCTAGAGAATGCCAATTGGCCTTGATATCCAGCGTCAGACAGAGACAGATGAGGTAGGATTGTTGGATTACAAGTGGTGTATCATATCCGTCCCCATACACGTGCATGTGCACACACACACACAGTGTCTCTTGACCAGAGATAAACTGATTTAAAGTGAATACACGTCCACATGCTCACATATCTTCCAAAGTATAAAGGCAAATTTGGATTGTGCCCCTCAGATGACCTTGGGGATGTTCCTGCATGGGTGTCCTTTGCCTATCAAGGGATTAAAGTCATTGTAGCTTTCTGTTTAATTAGATTTTTTAATTTTAAAATTTTTTTTTGACCAGATTATTGAACACAGCTGTGCAAAGAGAAATGACTTGGAACAAGCGGGACTAAGTGTATTCCACAACGTTATATCCTTATTTAACAGTAGATTGCTACCTGAAATGTATTACTCAATATTTAAAGGACACAGATGATTGATAGCCTCATCAGAAATGATTCTATTTTGATGGTTGATATCTTCATTAATATACTTTAATGAGTTTTACTTTGATGCCAGCAATCATTGTGTCAGAGAAGGTGTCACAATTTCTAAATGGTGGCTTTCTCATTTTGGAGTTGAGCTCTTTTTGTGCCCTTTAAATCATGTTTAATTATCTTTATCCTCTTAGTCTAACAACACACACATGCACAGACAAAGGTTAGGTGTATGCTCGCACACACTCTACAGGAAAAAGCTGAATGCTCAGATATTGTATTATATGACCTCCTGTCATTGTGGGACATCTCTCAAAGCTTAAATACCAACTTCTTGTCAACATACAAGACTATTGCAGAATTAACTTTAATCTTTAACAAGCAAGTGAGTAAACAAGGCAGTGTGTATCATTAACCTTCATTCTCTTAATAATGAAATGAAAGAGGTCCAACACAAACATGGTCTATTGGATAATTATGCACTAGAAGCAGTCTCTCAAAGCATTTTTATTGTGCTTGACATTGATTAATGTCCCTTGTTTTAAATGTCCTGTATTGTGTTGATACAGTGATTGTTGTTCACATTTTGTCTTGCCATTATCAGAACCTGTGCCATAGGCTGAATGGGTTGTACCTGTCCTTTCATGTTTTGTGCATCGATCACACATCTTTAGAGCTTCCAGGACCTGATATTTCTACCTGGAATGAATCACTGTCAAGAGATGAGAGGTTTACAAAATCATAAAGGTCAAAAGTCTTGGCAAACCATTTAGGCGGGATCCTTGGAAAATATCTTCACTTATCTATTCAAACTGAGGAAACAATAAAAGTTTTTTTTTTTTACAAATTGGAGAAACAGCCAAATCAAACTTCTGCCAGTAACAAAAATGTGGATGGTTAAAGGGCTTTTCCCGTGCACCGTTTTTCTACAAAAAGTAATGCACCAAAATGAATACATATCAAACGCAATGATGAGTGAAACACACACACACAGTGTCTCTTGACCAGAGATAAACTGATCTAAAGTTAATACATGTCCACATGCTCACATAACTTCCTAAATATAAAGGCACATTTGGATTGTGCCCCTCAGATGACCTTGGAGACGTTCCTGCATGGGTGTCCTTTGCCTGTCAAAGAGTTGAAGTCATTGTAGCTTTCTATTTAATTAATTTTTTTTTTTTTTTTGACCAAACTTGTGAATAACCCATGTGTTTTGGAAGGCTGCAATTGCATGACCAGTGTTCTAATGGGAGTAAAGAACAAAGCAGTCCTGAGTGCTCCAGTTAGAAAGCGGGTGGGGGCAGTGGATGGATCACAAAACACTGGACTTTTCCCTTGGACTTATCTAAGGAGACTGGCATTTGGAGCTGAGTGAAGTCTGACTGATTTTTTGGTACGTTGTCACCATGTGTCTTTTCCTAACCTAACCACAGTAACTTGATTTGCTTAGATCGAAAGATGCCCAGCTTCTAATGAACTTTACGTTGAGGATGTAACGTCATTCATTAGCTGCCAGTTCATAGATTTTGCATGAACCCGCGTGTGTGCATTTTCGTAAGATATCATATGAACCGCTGTTTGAGAATATGTTGCAACAACCTTGTAACAACCTTGTTTCAAGAAAATAAAAAACAAACAGAAAGACCAGAGGGACCACATATCAGTAAAGAAAATGTTTAAGCTCAGAAAAAAAGCTTTACTACCCAAGAGACAAAAATATGTTCTTGAAACATCAGGAGTGTTTGTGATACATGAATAGACAGAAGGCATACTGTGGAAAATGCAGAATGTAAAATGTCACATATGCAACCAAACATGAACACAACAATAATGCATGGGGAGAGAGTGAGACTTGCTGTCTGACTCTGGTTAGCAGCCACAGGTGAGTAGAATTCTTCCAGATGACCCTCCTGACGCAACTTTCAATGGATCCTTGAAATGCCGAACAAAAATTCAGCCCTCATTGTAACAATTTGCTGAACATGGGTTTGGATCCAAAAGCAGGACTCAAAGACCAAACAAATAGAGATAAAAGAATGTCTTTACTAAATATTGTGTAATTGGCAGGAGTCAAAATCAAGCAGGCAAACAAAGACAGACGAAGGCTGGGAGCAGACGAAGGCTCAGTGAAGAGTACAAAAACTGATCTGGCAGGGAGCAAGTGGAAATGTGCTAGTTTATTTCTGCAGGGCTGATGAGGTAAGTGGGAACAGGTGTGTGGGTGGGATGGGATCTTAGGTGATCAGGACTAGCAAGACCAGACCAGGCAAAACAACCAACCAACCAACCAACCAACCAACCAACCATAAAGTCCTCATGACACTCATTCCCTAAACTTAAAGCTCTCAGAATCCCATAATTCCTATAGTGTTCGTCAGTTGTGTATGGAGTATTTAGGCAAAACTTATTGTTTTTTTTAGTTATGAAATACCTAGATGACTAGGTCATATTACTAGCTGTTCTCATGCACTGTTTTTACTTATACAGACGAAAAGTAACACAGAAGAATTTGTGTATAACCAACATAATTAGGAAGACTGCAATCATGTGATAAATGTGTTAACATGTGTAAAGACTGAAAATCAGTGAAGGAGGTAGGTTGTGGTGGATCGGTCAAACAGCACAGGATTTTGCCCAAGGAGACCAGTGTTCAGGACCATGAATCCAAGTGAATTTTGAGTTATATTAAGGTGTATCATCACTGTGTTTCCTTTTCTTAACCTAACCCACGTAACTTTACTTTAGTAAGTAACTTAATGTTAAGTTTGTAACCCTATTCGAGGGCGCTAATTTGTTAGATGTTATACAAATGTTATATGAGGATGCATTTTCTTATGTACGTATTCAATACTGGTAATAAATTAGACTAATGGAAAACCTTGGCAAGTTCTAAATAAACAGCCATGTGCCATAGACATTACATTTATTTATTCCAAAATTGTTTTCCTAATTACATTGTGCTGACAAATGTAATTAAATGGATTATGTTATGTTAGGCACAGTGTTTTTGTGTGAATGAGGTGCCACATTTTTCAGCCCCACTGAAGTGCAGGACACAACAGGGGTTTATATTCTGAGTCCTGTTTGTGGGTAGGAAAAGACTGTAGTTTTGGTTAAGTGTGAACAAATATTGTGTTATATAATATTGTGGACATTTTTGACTTGCTTGACATATAGCATTTTGGTCACAATATCTATTTTGTTCACAATATGTATTTACAATTGGAAAATATTTGCATGAAAATATAATTTCTAGGCAACATGATATAATGATAAAAGCTAGATATCAACCACTGTTGCGCACAGTAAGCAGCCTGCGTGTTGTTTCTGTAATCACAGGGCCTTGCAGCAAATGGAAGTATACCAACAAGTTAAACAATTGGTTCATGCTCCATAAAACAACACACTGAAGCATTTTGTAGACTTAAAATCTGTAACACTTGTCAGGACTCCAGCAGTGCTGTCTAATACTGTTGTTCTGTCAAACAACATGATAAACTCCTTGGGTTATCTCTCTGAAAATGCCTTTTCAGGACTATGATGTAACAACTTGAAATTGGGTGCTGAGGTTTGTATTTTATTTATTTTTTTAATAGTTGTTTTTATCCGTCAACATGTTGACTCAAATGAAAACAACAACAACAACAACAGTATTTTTGCATTTAGGGATGAGGGAATATTTTTCTGCTCCTGCTGGGTTAGCACATGGGCTTTGACTTGACACTTTGGGGGGCGCTGTTTTCTGCCTCACCAGTGACTCATACTGTGACTGCCATGTGTCTCTGTGGGTAATTTGGCATGCAGAGGAGTTTGACTCAAGCAGGTGAGCAAGTGAGAGTAAAAAGGGAAAGATACAAATGACTCAAAACCTCAAGGATAAAAAAAGGACAAAAGAAGAAGAAGAAGAAGAAGAAGAAGAAGAAGAAGAAGAAGAAGAAGAAGAAGAAGTTAACAAGGAGTGGAGAGAGGGAGAAAGAAAGGAGGTGCAGGTCGTAACAAGGAATGACTGAGTAAATAAGTCAAGGAAAGATTAGGGAAGATTGGAAAGGGGAACAAAGGTAAATGGAAAAATGGATGAATAGATAAGACAAATGGGAAGTTTGAGTGGAAGAACTAAAGATGAAAATCTTGGAAAAAGAAAGAACAAAAGAAGGTGGGGGAGAAAGAATAAATGCCAAAAATGATGGCAGATCATTCATTTTGAGACAGCCAGGTCGATATTTCTGGACTGCAGGCTGATACTGCCTGATCTGTTGGTTGCACATTTTTAGCATTCCATGCACAAGGTTACTCTGTTAGTTTGCGGAGCACATAATTTAAAAGCAAAATAGTGTTTCCAGTGAAGGTAGGCATAGCAACTTCTTAAATAGGCTGGAGTCAATTACATTTCACATGAAAAACACTATTTGACCATTCAGCGCAAGATTCTAATGCAGCTCAAAACACAACTTTTGTACATCACAGACAGTGTTTGTCCCATCAGCAGGTGTTGGTTTGCAGGGCTTGCCAGACTTGATTTTCACATTGGGCGTCTTCTATTGCTTCCTTGTTATACCTTACTCTCACACTCTCTTGCCTTTCTCCTCGCTCACACACACACAGAAACAGACCACAGCACAGGCAGTCCGACAGTTTAAATGTTAATAGCAGACTCATCCTGCAGCCTGAGCTCATCACCAAAGTGCCAAAATACATTTACATTGATTTTCACAGAGCTATACTCGAAAACTTTTTTCAACAAATGGTTGCAACTGCAGATGTGCCAGATGCTGTTCTTACATCCTGAAAGGGGATGCTGGATTGTACAGTACAGTGGGCAATCAGTAGCTTGGCTGTTTTTAGTTTTTTCCATAGTGCATGCACAATGCATACTTCTCATTTAATTTAATTTAATTTGTGTAGAGTGCTCAAGACACATTTGAGGATTGATGGAGGATGTTGTTTATGTCTTTTTTCTGAATAAACAAAGATCGCCTCAAATATATCCTGTTGGCCTTTTTATCTATACACAACACATGAACATGACTGGTTACGCCAATATATTCATTCACGCATTCATTGTCCATAAGCGCTTCTCCTCGTAAGGGTTGCGGGGGGGCTGAAGCCAATCCCAGCTGTCATTGGACAGGTCGCCAGACTATCACAGGGCTGACACATATAGACAGACAACCAGTCACACTCACCTGCACACCTACTGCAATTTAGAGTCACCAATTAACCTGTAATATAACAACAAAAATTCCTGCTTTTTCAAAGTAGCGTCTAATTTGTAATTTGATGCTATCTCTACAAAGTCATATTTTACAACAATCCAAAAGTTTGAAAATGTACACTTTACTTCTCATATATGAAGCACTGTGAACACAAACTGTGAAAGGCATGTGTTTAACCACTGTGAATACCCTCTGATTGTGGACAGCGGTACTCACCAACTAATCACCAACTGATATTATTGTAGATCTCTCCGTTCCTATCTGACTTCTTTTTTTATTTCAAACCAGACCCAGACTTGCTCTTTGCTGCAAGAGTAAACAAGCAGTGCATTATGCAAGATGCTGCTGATGCCTTCATGTCAGATTTGAATGTGAATAAAAGCAGCCAATGAATGCGACTTCACACAAGACAGGGCCCAGAAAAAGAAAGTGAGAGAGTTGCAGTTCTAGCTGCAAAATATGTGGAATATTGTCATAAACAAAGAGAAACAAGCTCTACACTAAATGTTTCTATGTAACTAAAACAGTATGTATATAACATGCGTCTAAAGTATATTTCCGTAATGTATTTAATAATGGAATAATCTCTTATTTTGCTTTGGCAACAATGTGACAAACATTCGTGCCAATAAAGCTGATTCGAATTTGAGAGACAAGACAGAGACTCCAATCTACACTTTAACGTCATTTCCCTCCATCTCCACATCTCTTCAATCTATGCAATGCTTGGCTGTGTTTATGTGTGCATGTTTTGTGCATGTTAACAGGCAGTGGTTACACAATATCTTACTTGACTGACAGAGTTAATTGCAAACCTGATCACCTTCTCTCAGTCTTTAGACAAGGATTCAGATGACACCAGTGCCAAGGGAGTGTCTGGCTAGTCATCCTATTCCGTTAGTTGCGTAGAGTTTGATCCTTACCAGTGTCAATTCCTTGTAATGTAATATGCTTTGGAGCTGTGGTGTAGATTGGCTCTGTTTTGGTTACCGAGCTATATCCAGTGCCAGTCTGACCATGTTCACACACACACCTACATGCACATTTTTACAAGAATTTGTCATCCCAGGCTGCAGGTCTCTGGCAGTGTCCTACTTTGATGCATTACAAGCATTGCTCCAGAAATACTTTTTATGGCTGGCATCATTACGGGGCACTCAGAAATAAAGACATGCACACTCATTCCCATTAACACACACACACACACACACACTCACACACACATGCAAGCACGCATACACAGCTTTAGTCCAGACATCAAAGCAGTGAGAGGAGGCCTTGCTGAGCCTCCATAGGCCTTGTTCAGCAACAGGAGACAAGCGGCCAAATAAAACATTTAGAAATCTAGGTTACTGGCATGCATGAATATGTTATGCAGCTCTTTTTATGTGGGAGGGTGACAGTGATTTGAAGCTGGGCGAGAGATGTTACACGCCTCTGCATAGAATAACCTGATTTCCCACTTTTGCTACATACTCAGAGGCAGAGATATCTTATTCCTCTTATGTCAACAACTGTTGTGTTAATAACATCAACATACATATAGTATTTTGCCTAGGGGACATTACAACAGGTGTCCATCAGAGCCAGTTGCTCTAAATACACCCTTGTTAAAAACTCTTCCATGATCTTCATGGAAAAAAGGAGATCTAAATTGGTGCTGCAGCCTCAATCAATTAGTCATCCAGTCAGGAAACAGTTGCTAACAACTCTGCAGGCAGATTTAAAATGGTAATGCTGTTTACCTGGCAATCAATCATTTGTGAGTGGAACCAAGGCCAATCTGTTAGGGTTGATCTTTTCTACTACCCCCTGAGACTTGCTCACCAACATCATTCACTGCTGGGGATGAACAGTGTGATTCAGGCTTCAGTAGAAGATTACATTTCCTCCGACTGAGCCCCAGTGTTTGCTCGGAGCACACATGGGATGCTTTCACCATCCTGTGTCTTAAAAACCTTTCCACCCAGACACAAGGCATTAAATTGCTTTTGTCAGAAAAAAAGGAATGGGAATGCAACCCTAGCAGTCACAGGATTCAAATTGAAGATTTGGGCCACAGCATGCAAAATAGGATGTACTTATTCGTGCACTTTGCATTAAAATCAAAGCTGGAACCAAAGATGTATTCAGTCCAATCTTAAAAATCTTGTGTCACCAGATTAAACTACATTATGTAATAGCTCAAGGAATAAGGTCATTAGTTATCGGGTATCTCACAGTGTATTGCTTTTTGAAACAGATAATCTCCCCAACAGAACATTTGGTTTTCTATGTGTATAAATTCCATTGCCTACACTAAGTGGACTTTTTCATTCTTCACACTATGCCAGTTACTCAAAAAGTGGAATTATGTGGCCTGTCCCTAATATGGACACTAAATGGTGCCTTGGTGTGCCAGTGTCACAGTCTGCTGTGACCTGATTTTCTCAGACTTTTATGAAAACTGGACTGTCTATTTAAGACACATTTAAATTACCTTCATTCGTTAAGACTGTTTTTGTTTTCATGCAGTCTGTTTATTAGTAAGAAGATTGTGTTCTCTTGGGTTCTGGATTTTAGCTTGCCTGTTCTTCCTTTCCTGTGTTCCTGTGCTGTCTTTTCCTCATTTACCTTTCTACACACCTGCCCTGCATCAGCCTTGTTAGTCCTTCACTGCTCCTCTGAGTTTTTCCAAGCTAATGACCTGAGCTCATCTGCTATTTTCCTCCACCTGCACCTCATCCCCGCGTCAGTCTAGTTTGTATTTATGTCCTGATTTTTAATTCAGTCTTTGTTGGATACTTGATTTGCTCATGTGGTCTTCAGTTACTGTGTGCTTGATGTAGAGAGTGATCTTTTTGCATTCTTGTTGTGTCCTGCATTTGTGTCCACCTGCTCTGCATTACATGACAGCCGGTATCAACAACAGCACATCAACAATTATGATTTGATGATTCACTAATTAAAGTGTAATCCATATCTACCTTTCATACAAGTCTATAATACGTTTTAGTCATAAGCAACGGAGTGTAATGTACTACCGTTCTGTGTTTCTTAGAAAGATATTGTGGTGCATTTTGTACTCTGAGCAAATTCCTAGTTGGGACCAAACCATCACCCCCATGAAATAAATGGTAAATGGACTGCACTCATAGAGCATGGCATCTTTTCTATCTTACTGGACAATTTGCCTTTTATTCACCCACTCACACAAACTCTCACACACAGGTGCTGGCCTGCAATTTTGGGTTTAGTATATTATTCATTCACAAGTGGATAGAAGGAGTCACAAATTGAACAACCAACCCAATGATTGACCTGTCCCACCTGCTGAGTCACAGATGTTCTCTGAGTGTAATGCTGGAGCAGCTGTCCTCTCCTGTTTCAACTGAGTAACATGTTTGGGAATACAGCAGAGCTGTTTTACAGTGAATGGAAACCAAGACCAATCAGCTTTCACAAAGATTTACTTACTGATCCAATATAGAAATGTCAGTCTATATATCCTCCTATAGTAAAAAAAATACCATTGAAATTTATTACTTCATAAAAACACAGTGATGAATGTAGGCTTCGCAGGTATTTTACAGCTAGTATCTTAATAAAGTGAGGAAGGATAGAGTTGGCCTTTAAGATAATGTAGTCCACCTTCTCTTTGATCCTTCAGGGTGGGGGACAAGCGCATGTTGAGCAACACCACTCAACCTCAGCTTTATGGTAATGTGACTCATTACAGCCATGACCTTGAAGGCACAATACAGCTAAGGTTGCGTGTGCATAAGAACATCTGTTTGTATGTGCAAGCACAGGAAACTGTAGTTGTGTGCATGTGTTTGTCAGCATGGAGTTATGCTGCTTATAAGAGGCATTATGCAGATAAATTGTTGCCTTTGGCATTCATGAATCCCGGCTTATATACCCCACACCAATGTTACGAGTTATTACGCTTCTTGTGCTACTCATCACTGTCTTGTGCATATGAAGTCATTCAACATGTCCTTTGTCTTTTGCTCTCCCTCTGCTGTGTTTTCAGTGTCCCTGCATGCATCAATGTCAGCCGCCCTCCCCACCGACTTCTGATTTATGAATCCTATCCCGGTCTGTCATTACTGCCTCCAGAAGGGAGCATTGATGGACCAATATGTCGGGTCTGTCATCAGGGGAATCGCCTCATGTCCACAAATATCATGAATATTCTTCTGACAACCCGTGGCCTACAGCATCTCAGATTTAGATGATAAAGGATGATAAATTAAGATGTTACAAGAAATTCTGGGTTATTTCATTTTGTAGATAGATCGATTTTTTTTTTGGCAGAAGCCCTCTTGCAAAAGTAATGTTTCACAGGAAATATTTCTATGGCTGTCATAGCCCTCCATGCTTTGAGGATCCACACAACATACTGTCGGTCTAATGTAATACGCCTTTCTATTTGTTGTTCAAACTCCCTAAAATAAGACAAACCTTGGGGGAATTTCTGCTCAAGAAACCTGTGAATATTGTTTGTGGAACAGGTGACATCTTCCTCTTTTGCTCTCTGTGTCTCTGTATCTCTAGCACCTCAAACACATTTCCTCAGTTTCCCCTGCCAGCTGCAGATCCCAACCATCATCCCCAGAGTGTTGGGCGTTAGGACAAAAGGGCAACCTGAACTCTAAAAATACAGTGAGCTATCAGTCTCCGGTGCTTTAATAACACTAACCTAGGGCATGATACTGTGTAATTATCACAGGCGGAGGCTCCAGGGCAGAGCTGTTGACAGACAATGCAAGCAGCACAGGTCATATTTAGACATCCATCCATCCATCCATCCATCTATCCATCTGTTCAACTATCCATCCATCTTTCTATTTATCTTTAACCTCCTTTACACCTTGCATTATGTTTCTCTTTTCCAGACTGTTTCTAGATGTGATTTAACCTGATTACATTTACACTTGGTATTAATCAGTCCCCCCAGGTCCAAAAATTTAAATGGTGGCCGTATGTAAAGCTGCACTATGGTATGAACTTTTGCTTGTTTTTTATAGCAGCTAATGATGAAGCAGACAACAAGTGGACTTAACATACTTAAGCAAACAGACACCAGGGTGTCCATCACCATTCAAAAAGAAATATTCAAAATTTTGGCAGAAGCAATCCAGAGGCAAATGACTTCTTGAGCAAGAGAGAGCGTGAATTCGTTGCACTAATTGAACCACCGATTCAGTAGCCAAAATTGGAGCGGTTTTCTTGTAGCTGTTCATCCACACATCCTAGGAATATATGTGTCCAGCCATAGAAAAAAAATGAACAAGTAGTCTGTGGGGTATTTTGAGTTATTTACAAATTCTGAAAGTGTAGTTTCTAAGCTTCCCAACAATGTCTAACACATGAAAATCTGAAAATATAACGACACTGCACAGCAGTTATTGAATATAGTTACCTCTAAAATTTCCCTGTAAGACACATTTTTTCTAAGTGCTGTAGTGTAATCACTGGTAGACCATTGATGTGTGAGGTAAATTTGGTGCTAATACACCATATAAGAATTGAGTGATTGAATATTTTCATTTGTTAGTGTTGCACTTTGTAGAAATCCCTAAGCACTTGTCTGACAGCCTGCTGTGCAACGAACAACGAAGCATTGTTTGTGTTTTAACAACACTTCGTTCATGAGTTATTGATCCCGGTAGATATTGATCCCGGTTTCAAATGTGTCAATATCTTTCCAACTTTACCTGAGCCCAGCGGCTCCCAGAGGGCTGGAGCACATCGGTTGTGTAAGTAGATAAACAACATTTTCTTTTTTTCATTTGTTTTTGTATATGCAGCACGTTTTCGTATTTGCAGCATTTTTCTTTTGCATTTGCTTTTGTGTATGCGGCGTGTTTCTCTATATGTAACTCGTTTCTGTTCATGCAGCGCATTTGCCCTTGTCGACCACCGTAATATAGTGACAGTGAACTGCATGTATGCAAGTGTCAAACCTTTATGTATCCATAAGCTGTCTTGGTGCTCTCTTGCTAGTAGCTCAGCTCACTGACTGCTACATTGTTGGTTTGGAACTTTGTAATCACTGTGATCACAGGTGGTATATCTTCAGTGTGTACTTTCAAGATGTAAAGGAGTGAATGAATCGATGTCTATCTATTTATTTATCTATCTATCTATCTACCTATCTATGTATCTATCTATCTATCTATCTATCTATCTATCTATCTATCTATGCTTCATTCAATCCGTCTGTCCGTCCATCCATCCATTTTCTGTATCTATCCATTCATCTGTCTAAATCAATACTTAGTGCTCATACCTCCACTAAGCACTCCACTCGACTTCCTGTAACCATCACCCTTTTTCTTTCTAAAATTGCTTCTCTTAAGTCAGTGTATTCTTTTCAAAGAGTTTCATTTAGCTTATTTAGTCGTAGACTTCCTTGTCAAAAGAGAAGAGTCTCTCTCTTTATCTTTTTTGTATCTGTTTGCTTTTGTGTGTATCTATGTGTACCCGCATGTGTGTGTGTGTGTGTGTGTGTGTGTGTGTGTGTGAGTGTGTGTTTGTGTGTGTGTGATCCTCCAGGCTCACTTATCCCCATGTGAACTGAAACCTTAGAATAGAAAAGTGGTCATTTGTGAGGGCAGCATCTGTGCACACCCATCGGTCTTCTTATTTGTGTGTGTTTGTATGTCAGTGCAGCACCCAATGTGGACCTATGTCCCAAGGACATATTAGAGCAGATTTATGCATACCATTGCTGCATGGAGTTCACTTCGGGCAACTGACTGCCAGATAAACTCTATTAACAGGCCTGTTGTTGCTTGAATGTCCTCGATCTGTCTACGACTTTTGCTCTCTTACCCCTGACAATCTTTAGAGGCCTGGATGACAGAGAGGTTCAGTCTTGTTTGAAATATTGATTGGACAAAGAAAACTTTCTTCCATTAATATTTTGTTTTACCTGACAACCTAGAGGCTGCCTGAGGTGAGAACCAAACCGCACCTGCCCAGGAGAACCCAGCACCACCAGCACTGATAAAAAATTCAACAACTAACCAAGCCTTGGCGAGGAATGGAAAAGACAGATAGCCGTACGTTTGGTGTCATCACAAATGCCTTGCAATGCAGGCACGTTACAAATGAGCAGACATCACACACAGAGAAACAACTCAACTTAATAAAAGAAAACACAAAACCTTTGCATGCACACACATTCTTCCATCAGCACTTCAATCCACACAAACCTTGTCAGTATTTAATGTGTCGTTCTCTCCCAGGGCGGAATCAGCTGTCATTCAGAGATAATGTCTCAGATGTTTCCATACCTTTCCCTGTCCCCATGTATTCACCCCGCTGACGCAGATACAATAGCCTAAAAGATAGACCCAATGATATCCTGACTCCGCTATTCAGTCGCTGTCCTCCTCTCAAAGACTCGATTAAGTGTAACCCAATGCCCAGGCACAACACCACGAGCTTGGACCCATTCACTACTGTTTCCAGGAAGACAAAATTGCTATTCATCCATGGACTTATGCCACACATTTTTTCTTTTTTTCTTTTTTCAACGTACCCACCTACCACGGATGGCATGGGCAAGATAGTGTAATTGATCTGTCAAAAGCCTCATGCCAGAGGGTTGCATTTGGGAATCAGACGATCCTTCTCAGTTGCTGTCGGCAGCACGCCCCTTGATCAGGAATCAGGCCAGCTATTATCTTTAACAGCAGAGATAGGATTGCTTGCAACGTCACGTTGTGTCCCTGACAGCCAAGGAGAGCTGAAGTCGTCGCCTTCTTAAAAAGCAATGTCTTTGAAGAGGCATTTTCTGCTCTTTCCTCCAAGAGATCTGCATTAAAACATACTGCTTCAACTGTTAATGGCCTCTTTTATTCAAACAGCAGTGACTGAAGAGGGACAAACCCCTAGTCAGAGTGTTTACAACACTTGCTTAAGAGCAACATGTTGTTTATCTTAAGCTTTAGCTCAGCTGACAAGTATTTGCAAAAATCACCTGTAAATGTTTTAGAGCTCTTTCTTCATCCAAAACTCACTAACTCATTCATGCTTACTCTTTGATAGGATTAAACGTCATGCAGCTGGCCCCAGTTTTATGCCACAACAACACTGTTTTTCTGTTCTGTTTATTTTATATAACCCTGAAGCCAACACATTTAACATTTCTGATCTTTTCCCCTTTCTGGATGGAGCGTCTTAAAAAATTCTGTGTGAAATGATGGGATCGACAGTGAGTCCACATGAAGCTGATTGGCAGCAGATCTGCACATCTCTAGAATACAGACACACTCTAAGGCTGTTAAAGTTAATGTAGATCTCTAGATGGTTGAGATAAACAAAGCTGATATTTGGTGTGGCTAATTGATTCCTTATCAGGTTTTGATCACATTGCTCATGGCATTTGAACTTCCTTTTGGTCTCTTCCCGGCTCACTCACTTTTTGCGCTCCTGGCCCAGGATACATTTTTCTGGGCATCATAGTTAATATTCAAATTACTTCATTTTCATGCAGGTTTTTCAGCCTCAAAGGACCTCCCACTTGCCCGTTCAGCTTTTTGAACAGATAAAAACCTTCGGAAAATCAGGAGAGAATATTAATGGGTGGAAGTGATTTCAGAGCTGAATTGCTGAATAGAACTGGCAGAATACGTGGGTGATAACTATCATGCCATATCTGCTTTCTCATATCCTTATTAACCTTTTTCTGTCTTAACTGTTCTTTGTTATGATTTTTGCCCCCCCCCCTCCAAAAAAAAAAAACAAAAAACAAACAAACAAAAAAACCCAGCAACAATATAATGGCAAAATAACAAATTATTGGAAGGACTGTTATCATAATGTGTCATACTTACTAGTTTCGTTCCACCCTAAGTAATTTAAAGCACTAATCTCATATTTGAACTGAATGAAGCAGAGAGAAAAAAAAAATTATGTAGATTGCTGAGTTAAGTGGTCAGAGAAGTGATTTTGAACTCAGGCTCAGTCATTATTTGCCTATTTAGATTCTCCTCACAAGGCAAATGTGGCAAACACTCCAATGCAGAACGGAAAGATTAAAGTCAACTAGCAAAAAGGACAGGCTGTGGCACTCAAATGTGGCCACCATACAAGTTTTCATAACACTGAAGTATCACTTAATTATTTGTACTATTGTTATTTTTATAGTGACAGTGTTTTTTGTGATGAATTTAAATATATTTTCCTAGTGATACTTTTATCATAATGAAACTGTAAAGACTCAGTTATGCAGACTGGTTCTATTCTTGGTCCAATGCTTGTCTCCGTTTAAGAGCTGTTGGTAGGTAACATTATCCAAAAAAAAACTCATTATGCTGATGACACCCAGATCTACCTCGCCTAATAACTGTAATAACTACAACAAACTAACTGATCTCAACAACTGCCTTTTGGACATGAAATCAAATGGTGAGAAGAGAGTTTATCACAGTATTTGAAACCAACAAACAACAAACAAACAGTTGGTATTTTTTGCAATAACACATTTCCAGCCGTGGCTTTGGTGACACAACTGGATATTTAAAGCCAAGTCTTTACATCCAATCATGATAGATTTTTGTCTAACCATACCACATGTTAACCACAGCTTTGTTGAAAAGTACAAATGTTACATATCCATGGCAGTAAAGCATTTTGGACTAATTGTGTTGAGCTGAGTTGAGAGTTACGATTTTCTACATGTTTCTGTCAGCACTGAAGTGATTTTGAAAAATAGACTTTGCCCCCAAAATCTGTATGTATATCTGAAACAACACCAGTAATCATATTTGTGAAGAAACATCACAAATCCACAAATAGGCCTATACCTCATACTGTAAAATTGCAGTGCAAAAAGGGGCAGCTGCGCTACCCATTGCCCAGGTGAGGCAACTCACTTACTAGCATCAAAAATAATTAAAGAAAGTGCAGCTTCGATGAGCAGTTCCCATCTGCCTGTGGAGAGGAAATGACGCGTTTAATATCCTGCTCATCCTAGTATAGCAGATGTACAGCTCCACCTCATGTGCAGGCTGCCAGAGAAGCAGGCTCCGATCCAATCAGAGACGAAGTTTCATCTACAGAAACACCACTATAAACAAGACATTGTAAAAACTTGCTTCATAAATGACGACAAAAAGTGTCAGAAACTAATCTGTCACATGATGTCTGATGCCGGGGAAACTGCAGCTTTCATTCAGGGTGATAAAGTGACTTAATATCCACAGTGTCTGGGCTGCTCTGTTCAGTGGTGCCAGGAACAATTACCGTCATCAATAAATGATAAATGCCAGAACAGAGGAGAGGCAATTTCTCCACTGAGGAGCCGGATCTCAGTACTGATGGATACAGGACTTTCACTCCACTGCTCTCATGTGAGAAGTGGGGAGACAGAGGTTGAGACATTGGAGGGGAATGGAAAACTAATTTATTTGGGATATTGATCAGGAAGAAGTGCCAATAGCAATGGCCCCAGTCACAACAGTATTAAAATAATGACTTAGCCACGTAGCAGAAAATTGTGGCTAGAATTGCCTTTCAGCTAGCTTTTGCTTACATACACAATATACTATTAACAAAAACTTTGTTTTAAGTTGTATTGTTTGCAACAGGGCTGATATGGTATAGTCATGAGTCACCTCAGATGTGATAACTGCATCAATAGAGCTACAATGCCTCTAAGGCATGTTTTAATCACCACTATTAAGACTTATGGTAAAACATTACAATGTACAGTCACGCTAAACTGAAGAACAATTGCACTTTTCTTGCACTGCAAATTATTTCATTCTTTAGAGACCAATGCCAATACCATACCTGATGGACTGTGTCGTGTACACATTGTACTTGCTCAGAACAGTTATTTCCACGTCACTGGATTTATTTCTACTTCTCCTGGGGCAGTCTATACCATACAATAACCATTTCAGCTCCTATATGATCATATAAGAAAGTGCAGTGTGGCGTTATGATAGCTGTGAGCTCAGTTCAATAATTAGCGTGCTCACTCAATGCAGCGGTACAACCAGTGAGGTACAAGTATACCCTGTCAATGAATATAGATGTGTGAGGGACCAAACAGCAAGTACAAAAGTACATTGTCAACACTGACTGAAAATAGAAAGTAGTAGTAGAAAGTCTACTATAGGGAATGAAACTTGAATGTGCAATAAACCCTGAATAAATGGAATGAAACTGAAATATATGGAATAGACTCCAATACATCCAATAAAAGTCTGAATATATTGGAAGAACCTTGACTATTTAAAATAAAACTTATATATATGGAATGAAATCTGCATATAAGGAAACAATATTGAATATATAGAATGAAAATCAAAAAAATAGAATGAAACAATGACTATAATGGATAACCCTTGGATATACGGGATGAATCTTAAATGTATGGAATGAAACTTAAATCAGTAAACAACCTTGTCTATAGGGAATGAAATGTGAATATAAGGAAATATATATTGAATGAAGTCTACGCACACACACACACACACACACACACACACACACGTTATAAATAATTTAAGCAGTGATGTGTTAATATGTATAACCACATCAGTGCTTAAATGATGTCGCTTTGTTTATCGCTTTAACCCATAGATAGAAACAGAGCAATCACAGTAACAGCAACAGTTGTGCATATCCATGCAATTTCATCAAACTGAATGCCTTTGAACACAACACCTGAATTAAGTATGTTATCAAGCATGTATTTTTGTGTCAACACCACTGACATCACCCATATCACACTCAAGGGGGATGTTGGTGGATCAAATGCCAAAGGGTTTTACCCTACACACGTACCTGAGTTGTTGCTGCAGCACTGCATTTGGACAAAAAGGTTGTAATTTGTATCATAGACATGTGAGATGCTCCTCACCATTCACTGCCACCTACCTCATCTCCCTGTGGGAGCAGTCGCCTAGACAAGCAGAGAGAGATTTGCCATTTCAATCTATAACATGTCTCAGTACATCTCATCTCACACAGACCACCGGTTAATGAGATCTGTCAACCATGTGCTCACGCCCTGCACATCTCTCATTCTCACTCGCATACTATATATACAGTCTATACACACATGACAGACACAACAGATGCATTGGTTGTGTGTATGTGTCTGCAGACACATATGCACTTCTTTGTCCATGCTAACTTCTCAGACTGTACCTTTAACTCATATAACTCACAAGTCTGCTGCTGTTTTATCACCTCTGTATGTATTGTCATGGCCGCATTCTCTCTACTCTGACACTGGAAAATTAGACCTGACACACTTTAATATTTGATAAAGCTTGCTTACTACTTTGCTGGTTGACTTGCTGGCTCTAATGTAGTAGCTGGGAGCTAGTAGCTTGATGAAAAACTTGTTGTTCTGCACCACCCCTCTCAAACTGTAAATCAACCCAAGGACTGTCATTTGCTTTTACTGACCAAGACCATTTTTCCTCTATTTCATTAATTTTAAATGAGGCTTTATTCACTTTACAGCCTGCTTTGGGATCCGTGTTTTATATTGTTTCCAACGATTTTATATTCATACACATGGGTTTTAGCACACATTTGTCTTTTTTAAAGCCAACTGGTGACACATGCAGTACTTTATTTCTCAAACTACTTTTAGAACTAGTTTACAGTGTACTTGTTTCTGATATTGGATGGCCATTTTGTGTCTCAAAACATTCCCCAAGCCTGCTGATCGATACGCTTGAGTGTCACTGGTATTAGCTATGATGTGAATGACCCTCAGGCAAACGTGCTTGTAGTGCAGCTTTTCCGCTGCTGTTTCATTTTTGAACCATTTGCACAGCACACATGTCAGCTAAATGTCTCCCTCTTCACACATATACAAGTAAAGCACCACTGTATACTTAAACAGTTCCACACACATATTTCGTGGCTAACTGAAGTGGCAGGCTTTAAAGTTTCCACACCACTGTGCCCAGAAAGCAGAAATCCCTACTGACAATTGAATGAGGTTTATGGTAATCTGGGAGTAACAGAGCATGATTATGATGTGCACAAACATGCAAACAAAATAATGTTCAATGATATAACAATGGTTATTGCACTCAGCTGAAAAAACAACTACAAAAATCCCTACAAGTATGACAGCTGTTTTGGACCTGGTATCCGACCGCATGTGTTGTCCAAGCAATTAATGCAAGCCGCCAGTGTTGGCCTTTTGTCAACATGGAGTTTCCTTCAGCTGACATTGAGGATATGCCAATACTGAGTGTATAAGGCTGAATATCATCCTCATGTAACAGTGAACTTTTGTTAATTTGAGAGCTATTGTTGCTCCCCTGCCATATGGGGCAGACTGAATGTAGTGAATGAAGACAAAGATGACACACACACACACACACACACACACACACACAGACACACAAACATTGAGCTCCTGAGTTCATTGTTACAATAAAAAAAGAGAGATTAATTGAAGACGACTACTACAAATGGAGACTGATAGGAGGACTTATTGGCATCTTTCAGTGAGAATCACAGATTATAACCAGCTGGAGTTTCCTCGGTTAGGATTCCTTCAGTGTTCATTGTTCAGGTTTTTACCAGGAGCTGAATGATCTCCAGAGGTCTCTTCTTCTCCAAAACAAACAGACCAGGTGATGAGCAGTATTAAAAACACAGAATAAGGTAGTTTAAGGTTGCAAATCAGTGTTTCTCAGGTGCTGGTTGAGGATAGAGAGGCTGCTAGCCCAACACCTGCTAATGTGTGCTCACCTTATTCCTCTTATAACTAAGATCGGGACATTCAGGAGCTTAATTATCCACCGAGGTATATTTCTCTCCAAAACAAATGGACCCTGTAAAACCACTATTTAAACCACTTTCACTTAAAAAAATAAAATAAAATCAGTGTTTTAACAATGCTCTTGCCATGGAGGTTGGTTTGTTGGTTTAGTTTGTACTCTCTAAGCTACTGTAGAAACATGGTGGTGCAACAACTCTCTATGTAGATATGAACAGCTCATTCAAAAATAAGGAAAACAGGATGATTCATTTTTTTTAGCAGATTATACAATAAAGAAAACACACCTATTACATTATATTCAGTTTTGCTAATATACATGTCCTTAAAGCCTATTCACTGGTACTTAAAGTGTTATTACCTAATTACAATATTGAGGTGTTTGTGTTTCCACTTGATAGCTCCACCCCACTCCGTTTTTAGTAGTTTTGAGATTTTACTTTTCATGAAAACACAATAAGCCTATTAAATACTATATATTGTTAAAAATTAAATTGGTGGTTCCAAATCTTTTTGGCTTGTTACCCCATTCAAAAAAGCAGTTGCTAGTGTCTATTTGGAGCTCCTCTACCAAAGACCGATTTCACCTCTGAACTTCTCGGATGGTCTCATATAATATATTCCCCATTAATCATTTTACGACCCCAAAGATTAATCTTGTGACCCTTAGGAGGGGGCCACGCCCTTAGGCTGTGTACCAGTGGACTGGAATAGGACTAGAACTGCACTGTATATTATTTACTACCTCAAGTGCCTCAGTATTTTTCACGTTGTAAAAAAAACTACCACTGTGTTATGTTGATAATCAAAGTTTATTTATTATTATTTTTACATGCATTTGACTTCTGGTTTATCTGGTTTATTGGTGATGAAAGTTCACTCAATGCTTTCTCTCTCTCTCTCTCTCTCTCTCTCTCTCTCTCTCTCTACTCGCTTGCTCTAAATCACGGCTGTGTGATTGTCGCAGAGAAAACCCATCAGAAATGTGTGCCCTGATACACTGTGGTTCACAGATGATGGTACACACATACATACACAGCATACACAGACCTGTCACTCATGTGCAGCGAAAAATAAATGGTTTTACCCTTTTCACTTAGTTCTATTTCTTTCCACCCATCCACCTTAACAGTTACTACACTGGTAGTCATTGGTGGTCATTTTTCATTCTGGGATTAGAGGCCCTCTGCTCTCTCTCCCTCTCTCTGTGTGCTCTCTCTCTTTCTCTGTTTGTGTTAGTCATGCATGTGTATTTAAGTACTGCTGCGCGCATAATTTCTCTCACAACCATGATTTTGCATTCAATCAAAAACATTATTTATTTAAATATTATATAATGAATGTTAAATAAAACAATGACATATTCAGGAGGAGATGCCTGCACTTGACGGATCATGATTTAATTTCCCATTGGACTATATCAGAGTCCTTGGAGACTGCTTTGATGGACAACTACACTGTGAGTTGTTTATGCTCCAATGAAATAGATTTCATTAGCAGACTTTATACGCTTGTAAAAACTAGTCTTAGTTCCTGTGACGGGAGGCCACCAGCCATATTTATATCGGTGACAGCTATCCACTCCGATCTGCTCTGAATGCTGGGACATGTTCCAAAATCCTATGAATATTCAAAAGCATTGTATGGCCCTTAAAGGCCAGTCAGGGCTCTGTTTTGCAGCCAGTGCTCTTGGCAGTGAATGACAGAGTCTCACTCTAGCTTTGTCCCCTGTGTTAGGTGATTATCAGAGGCAAAATGGAGTGTGGGTACAGAGAGTATATAGTGGAAGGTACCGTTGTCTATTGACAAAAACTGTCTTGAGTTTTCTGAAATTCCCAGTGCTTGGAGTCATTATACAGAAGACAGAGTGTAAAGCAAATGTTTTCTTATATCTGTGGTTTCATATGTTGCAGAAAGACTCATGGGAGGAATCATTTTACATGGTATGTGGGACACATGCTGTACAGTTAAGGGTGGGTGTGCAAGAGGATAGAAGATAAAGAGTTCAGAATTCACAGATACACAATGGTCCAACCCTGCATTGTAACCAGTGCACCACAAAAAGCAATGTAGCTTCATCATGTGACAGTGTCTACTGCTGCAGTTTCACATACAGGGGCTGGTGTGTGTTAAAAATACACGTGAAATGCATTTCATTCATTTGTTATTCAGTGTGGGTGCTGCGCAGGCTTTGGCCTAACACAATAAATAGGAGAGTGAAGGGGGGCAAATTCAATTCCACCTCTCTTATACCAACACACTTACAAAGAAATGAGGACACACATAACAAAAGAGGTCTGATAAAAAAGTCACCCTTTTTTATTAGATTTCCATTTGGGCTTGCATGTGCAGGCTGGTACACATGTGGTGACATGGCCACATTCACACAAAAACACATAGCAGTGAAGTAATCAGGTTAGAAACTGAGAAGCAAATGACTGATGCGGTCTGAAGAATATATGTAAATTGGTTTTCTGAATGATAACAGAAAAATAGTTTGGATTTATCTTTAATGAAGTTTGCATTGATGGAGTAGGGTCATGCAACCTCCAATACTTAGCTTTGTGCTGCATAGCCGTGGCACCATCGGCTGGCCAAACTCTAGCCAGACTACCTGCTAGTGTTACAGGGGTGCCAAGACTGTCCTCCTAAGATAAATGACAGAATTAGTCTATAAGCAAGTCCCTTTTTATGCCGGCGTATGCAGGTTTCTGAAAAAGGAAAAAAAAAAAAAAAAAGAAATTAAAAAATACCCTTGTCCTGCAGCTCTTCCCCCTCTCTGTCCTAAGTACCTCCTATTCAGTGGCTAAGGTAGTATGACAGGCCCCAGTGCGCACTATTAAGATGGGCCCTAGTGCAAGCTATCATGCACATATTGTTTCATCACATGATCAAATAGAGACTTGTCACTTGGCAAAATCAACATGCATATTACCCTACAACTATCACTGCATGTCTGTATGTCAAAAATACCACAGAAAAAAAAGGAAATTATTAGTTTGATACCACTGTTTGTTTTTACAGTATATGTAGAATAAGCATCATATTTGGCTATAGATTGCTTGGGAGTATTTTATAAAAAAAAAAAAAAAAAAAAAAAAGGAAACCATGATGAAGATAGGTTTGCCTTTTCCAGGGGATTATATAGTAAATAGCTTTAAGTTTATAACAACTGTAGTGTTTTGAACACAGGTGAGTGTCTAAGGTGATATAGTGTCTAAGGGTTTTGTTTTATCAAAGGAGAGACTCATTCTGAGTCAAAAGTATGAGAATTGTAAGAAGTCTTTAATCGGTCATTTTTTTAGGTGAACATTAACTGCTAATGCTTAGTGTCAAAAGTGTGTATTCATATTGTTTGGCTAGTCCTTTAGTCAGTGGTGTCAGGGTTAAAAAAGGGAATTAGGAGAAGGTGCACTACATTCTTGGTAAATTTAAATTCTGTTACTATACCAAGACAAATACTTCACTGAGTATGTGCAATTTTATGTCAATATAAAATAAAGCAACAACTCACATACCAAAAATGAGCAATTTTCATTCAGAATAAATAAAAGGCAGATTGTTGTTTTGAAGAAGGGGAGTGATTTTGATCATTGCCTGCGAAACATAATTTTATAGCCAAAGCAAAAGCAGACAGTGCTCAGACAGTCCTCTTGGGGAACTTTGATAGAAAGCAAAGCCAGCAGGTGGATATGGTGGTGAGGGAAGCAGCAGCGGCAGCAGCAGCAAAGATTGAGCAAGTGACAGTGAATTTAAATAGACCTAGTTGTTGATGGCTCACCTGACACATGACCTGAACCAGGGGAATTAATTTCAAGCTATTCGGCTTCAAGATGTGAAGTTTGGGGGAAACAGAGAAGAGTTGTAACAGAGCTCTTTTAAGCCAATCTATTCAAATTATGGTACAGACTATTCCAAACAAAAATGTTATTGCAACACTTTTGTTTTTGTTCCACTTTCACGGGTTTAATTTAAAGAGCTGAGACTTTTTCAATGCACTAAATAGATATATTTTCCTTAAATTTTCAATCATATTTGTTCAAATCTGTGCCAGTGAATACTTCTACTTTACCAAGATAATCCATCCACATAACAAGTGTGTCATATCAAGATGTTGTTTAAACAGCAACATAAGTAGGTGTGCCTTAAGATGCTCGCAAAAAAGGCCACTCTAAAATGTACAATTTCATCACACAACACTATGCTCAAGATTTTGAGGAAGAGTGCCGTTGGCAGGAATGTCCCCAAGAGCTTTTGCCCAAAGGTTTTGTTTAGTATAGTTACATGAGTCTGCTATTAAATAGTGTAGCTATTTAATTGAAGTCAGTAATACGAACAGAAAATGTATGGATCAAACACAAAAAATGAATTGTAAAATTGACCCAGTTGTCAGGGTTAGTTGCAACATAGCCTGGGGTGAAATAGTAACATTATGAAAAAAGGATTATGATAAAAACCTACAACGCTGAAGTCTGTTTTTTAAATGTATTAATTAACCCAGAGTCTTGTAGCCACAAACTAGTTTAGCTCACAGCTAAGAGCTTGTGCTTACATTGACATCACATTAGTGCCATCCTGGAATGTAAAGAGCAGATGCAGAAGGTTACCTGCGTAGTATGTAGACACAGACGTCCACTGCAAAGCAGCAATATGTGACAACTTAGGATGAGAACGTGTTGGTTATAACTATCCCGTGTTACAACTGCAGTCTCCCCGATTTAATGACACTCAGAAATTATTTAGGACTTATTAAAATGTTTCATGAATCATCAGCAAGGAAACAAATGTGGAGGGACTCAAGGATATCACCTGAAATAGTATGAGTAGATTATTATATGGGATTTGGCATTCTGTCGTTTGCTTGTCAATGCTTCATGCTGCAAGACGTCAGATTGCCAGATTATAATTACATGCTGCTGAATACATCACTTCCCTCCAGCACCCCAAGGAATATCTGCTACTTTATCACCAAGAACACATGCTGCAGTAATCAGAAATGCTTGCAAAAGGTTGTTGAAATCTTGAATAGTCAGGAAGAGATGGATGTTGTGTGTGTTTCTTGGTGCGTACAGTAACTGTGTTATTTAATGTTTGATACAGTAACTCTGCCCAGATGCAGAGGCCCAAGGAGCTTTTCCATCCATCTTTGTCATTGGTCCAATGTTAGATTGAGCTACTGTGAAGCTCTATTCTACAGGAAGAATGGAGTGTAATGACCACATCCTTAAACAGCCGCCATCATCTATAAATGGCCTAATGGAGATTCTCAACATTTTGATAACTGTGGCAGAACGAGCACATCATTCACATCAAGTGCTCTAATTTTTCCCCCCTGGTATTTTCTCTATCATTACCGAAACTCCTCTTGACTATTGTGATGTATTTCTGGAGTTAGAGTCCCCCCCCCCACCCAGAATTCAGATCTGTATTCCTAACTAGTCTCTTTACTTTAATATTCACCAAACATTTTGAATATACCATGAGGCTTAGGCTGCAGCTCGACGGCTCTAATTGCAGAGATATAATGTTCATCATAAGATTTATGAGCTATTAATCTGTTCATGCGGAATGATTCATGAGTCTCAGAGTTGGGAGACATATGATTAGAGTTATTCATTTGTCATGGCTGCTGGAGACATAAGGCTTTAAGCTACAGATATTTCATCCAAACTGCTGTGATGTTGGATCTCATCCACAATACCCCCGTCTTCAAATCATGAAAAAGTGAATTCTGCATCATTTGCTATTTTCTTTTGAACTAACTTTTTAATGAAAAAAATGCAGTTTGACCAAATCAGATCAGTAGTACTAAGGGTGTAAAGATCCACTAATCTGGATCAATATATCGGTTCCATGATCAATGATGCAATTTGATCGATGGAAAATGAAAACATCGATTCATATCATCACTAGGATATGCCTTTACTTTGAAATTCTGTGTCTCTGTCAAACAGCACCAGGCAGACTGCAATCCGCCAAGAGAAAGACGATGAGGATAGCGCTATTTACTCGGAAATAAATCAGAAGTGTGGAATTTTTTTGGATTTAAGAGAAAATACGAGTCAACAAACAGAGCACATATCATATTTAAACAATTATGTTACGTGCTAAACAACATATCGTTACCTGCCTGGACTGGCATCTCACTCTGCTAACTTCTGGCAGCAACATCAGCTGCTCTGTTGCACTGTTGGGCCGAGAAAATGTGCATGCAGGCCAAAATTCAACTGTTCTGTTCTGTCAGGAAATGCAGAAATGCAGTGACTTTAACCAGTGGTGAGAAAGAAAAAGTATAAATAATACATATACATTTTTTAAGCTATGAGAAGAGGAAAAATTTTCTAGCTAGTAGGCTACTTTATGCAATGTAAAAATTCTTTAGCTAAAAATCATGTGACTTACAAAAAACCTCTGTTTTATCTTTAAACTTTGACAGTCATTGTTAAGTCAAACAATTATACTTTATGTTTATACTTGTATAAAATCATCTTGAGTTGATCCATGTTTTATTGCTGTTGGGTAAAGTTTGCCTTTTGGAGCTTCATGATAGATAACATTAAACCTTAAGCTTTAGGGGGAAAATCACAGTATGAGTTTAAATGAAAACATATTTTTCAAAAAGGGCTTGCTTACAGATAGTCTTAAAGTTTACTACAACCCAGATGCTGTTTTATGTGTGTCGGTGGAGTCAATTTTTAAAGTAAACTTTACTGTACTTAATCTGCTACAATTATTAACATTATTTATGTGACTTTTTTTATTTATGACCAACAGCAAAAAAGAAGGGGTTGGCAGCTTCTTTTGTAACAGACTGTGTTAAATGGGCATATAATATTGTCTCATATATCAGTCGCAGGCCCCTAAATGAATTACAGTTGAAACCATATCATGGCATATTTTGTGATGACGGCAAATATCGTATCATTGTCAAAAGAACTGCTACAATACTGTGTTTTGATGAAACTGATGATTTATACCCCTAAATCGTAGCCTACACTCACTACTGTAACATCACACTCAACTTCCCCGTCAACTCAGAAGATATATTTTATTACACACTTTTGAGTGTTCAGAGTTTATAATGAGTAACATCTACTTGGAAAAAGGTTTAAAAGCCAGGTCATGAAGATAATTTGACAAATTAATCTAAGCCTGTAAACTACTGTAGTTCAGACAGTCAACCCAAGTCCGCAGCTACACCTTTACAGCAACATTTCAATAAGGATACAGAGTAAAAGAATAATTATTTACATGTGCACGACATTATGAGAAATGGTAATAGTGTTTAAAAATAAGACACCATTGTGAAGTCATATATTTTAGGAAGTTGGTGAAGCCGTAGCAGAATAGGAAACCCCTCTATGGAGTCTGGACAATGGTGGCGGTGGTGATGGGATGAAGAGGGTGCTCAGAGATCTGAATGTGATGAGGAGTAGACTTTTGATGAGCTTGACCTGGGTGCTGGATGATTACTGGAGGTGGTTGGGGGGGAGGAGAGCGCAACAATTCCACCTAAAATGATAGCTGACTACAGCAGAGTGTCACGACCTGTCAAGCTCCCTGAGTTCATGCCTATTTTTCATCCCTGTGTTTCCTGTTTTATTTTGGCAGCCATTGTTTCATCTTGTTTCACACCCCATATCCTATCAGGTTTGCCTTGTTTGTGATTACTCTCCCAGCCCTAATGTGTTTCACCTGTGTCTCATTGTCTCCCCTGTCTTAGAGTATTTAAGTTCTTGTCTTCCCCTATTTTTTTTTCTACCTTTGAATGAGAGGGCCAGTGTTTCTTTCGAATGTATGTTTAACCAGTTTTTGCCTTTTGACCATTTCTTTTGCCTATCAATTCAGAAACGTTTGTATGTGTGACTGATTACCTGTGTACCAACCTGAACTTTTATCTGAGTTTGCAAGTCAGTGTTGGAAGTCTATCTTCAGTTTGTGCTCCATACAGAAAGGAAAACAGAAGTTTGAAAGCAGTGGCATGACTGGCTCTGAGATGCTGTGGCAAAATTTAAAAAAGAAACACTCAATAAAAGAAATAACTATTAAAAAAAAGATATTGTGGCAAAATAAGAATGTTTTTTACTGGAAGACTGAATGCCTATAATCAGCTAATTGGAAGCAGTAGGAGGAGTGACACAGACAGAATTAAGAATGAATGAAGCATAAAGAAAGTTTTTCCTGACTGAACTTGTGCGAAGCTTCATTTATTCAATGCAGCCTTTTCAACACAGTCACTCTTCCACTGAAAATGCCCTAAACTTTAAGCAACAAATAGGCTGTTTTGTAGTTTCTCTCCAGACTGACACAAATAACTGAGACATCGTTATCAGCACAACGACAACATTTGTGCGAGGGATTTATCACTTGAATTTAAACATGTTGTTTTTCGACATTTAATGAAACGACTGATCCTGCACTTTTTCTTGGTAAGACAGTCTCCTCTCAATGCAGGTCTGCTGCCGCACCACTAGCTTGAAAGCAATACTGTCACTTGCAGCTGCTGCTGTTATAATAGCAATTTTTTTGGACCACCTCTACCCTAGCATGCACCTGTATGCTCAGTTTTTGTGGAGAAGTTATTTTGATTAATACATTCACTTAGTAATCTATCCCATGTGAGTTTGTTGAAAGAATGAATGAATGAATACTTGACTTTAGTTACATGCATCAAGTTAACTGAACTTGACATACTTAAGCTCTGCCCACTGTCCTGCTTTTGCTTAATTATCAATATTGGAACCCATCGACTATCGTCTGACAAAGTTAAAGTCTCCAGGGGAAACAGCCAATAATTTGGGGGTTCTGGTATAGCCACAGAATTTCTGGGCCTAGACTTCATCTTCCTTGCGCCAGGCATTGTCTACAGTTCAGTAAGCAACTTGAGACCCAGTCAAAGTTTTGGCTAAACAGATTTCCACACATGAATGCAGATAAATAAATAAAAAAAAGATAATAACAAGCTAAACCATTGTCAGGCGATAGCCAATGGATTCTGAGTTTGCATTTTGGCATTCTGCCTCTATTGCTCTTCACACAAACTGTTAAGGACCAGACACACAAAACTGAAATCAGAGAACTAGCAGCGATGAAAGCTGCCTGCTGCATTGCCTCATGTCCCCTGTGTCTTGGCCAAAACGTTGCACATGAACACACTGCAAAAACTACAATCGACCGTCAAGCACGTACATTCTGCACCTGTGTGAAAGGAGATAATCCTCAATACCAGCAGACAGTGTTAGTATGTATTCGTCATTAAAAAACGGAAACTGGAAGATCTTCATGATGCAATTTACTTTACCAACACTAGATTAGATTAACAATCTCACTTTATATAACAAATGTGTTTCGACATCACAACCTCTTGTCTTTAGCCTTTGATTTACTTCCCCCATTTCCATTTTTCTTCTCGAGGCCTGAGCTGAACGGCTAATCAGAGTGATTTCATTCACCAACTGGCTCCACCATTGTTTGAAAATAAGCACAAAAGTGCCAACAAGGGCCAACAAGTCAACAGTGTGGGACACACCAGGGCAACAGATGCTCACTGATCGCCCGACGTAGACAGATGGATGACTGTGGGCTTGGTTTGTCAGGGCCTTTACCTGTAAGCAGTCAAAGCCTGCTCAAGCATGACTGGTCAGTACTACTCAGACTCAAAAACAGACTACAGATTCTGCATATATATGCAGATATCTGTTTAAAGAGATTACCCATATACATTTTGTAGTGTCCCTATAGGGCTAATGTATTAACATCACTCTCCATTCTTCTCTGTGCTGAGCCAAACATCAACTCTAATCTGTTTTCACTTACTATTAAAATAAACCTTTTCAATATCAGATGGCTGGCTGAACTAATAATATTATAAATTGATGATTTTAATGATAAATCCAAAAGTTGGGTATGCCTCTGGACTTTATATTTAATCTTCAATTTACCGCTGTTGCCTTGAAATATTACCAACCTAACTTTTACTCATACTGTAAGATAAAGCTTGGACCCCGACACATAAAGCATCTGCAAAATCGAACAAAACTTTTTGCTCTGATTGGAAGAGGTGATTGATCTAAAATCTACTGCATGATGTCTATCAGCTGGCAGGGTGTACTCTATTATGTTAAAAACTGGCTTAAAAATGAGGCCACTACACTGCTGCCCTATGTCCCAAACAATACATTCACAGTCTCATTACACTGCCCATGCCATCTCATACTAGAGCATATCCCTCAGAGGATAGAGTGCAGAAACAGCAGATGATTAAAAAAAGGTGGTTTGGTTGAGATCTCCATTGAGGGGTTATACAGACGAGGAAATTCTATCAAACCACCGCAGCAGCTTCTGCTGCTTTCTTTCCATCTCCTGACACCTATTAGGAATGGTCTATCACACTCTACTAAACCGCTTTATCTTACAGTATAACTCAGGGCGTTACGCACACGCACACACACACACACACACACACACACACACACACACAGCACTACTTTAAAAAAAAAGATTTTCACTGAAGCACCATTGTTGTAGATGTTTTCTGCGAGACTGGATTTCAGATTGCTTTTTACTCTTAGTCAGTCATCATACACGACTGTGTGTTTTCTGTCTGACCTACGTGAAAGCAGACTCATTAACAGAGCTTCGGTCAAGCATTTCAGACATCGTTGATGATAGGTGGCACGGAGCAGAGTTCATTCATAACTTCATTACTTTTTCAACATTTGGTCTTTGGTTCAACAATGTTTTGATAGCTTCTGCTTTTGTTTTTATTCCGCAGGATTGAATGCATTTGGTTTTTTTAATCATTGTTACCAAGAGACATTTACCCATCAACTCGGATGATATAGCACATTCAATAAATATGGATCAAAACTACTGAAATGTCAAATGCACAGTCAATGAGTTGCACAGCCAGAAACTGTGCAGTAACAAAATTGAAGAACCAATTCACTTGCATAATGTTGTATTTTCTCTTCTGTTAGGTTTTCCAAAGGGAAAAGCCAGGAAATAAAACTAAACAATTCAATAGTATCTGACATAACTCAACTGTATCCACTTGCTGAGATAAAGACTGCTCATTTAGTTTAGGAAAGAACACACAACACAATCGATACTCCAGCTCCTGATTTATTTCCTTCACTTCTAATGTGAAATGAAGGCCAATAGGGATGCATTCTATTAGGATTGCTCAATGCTGACCCCCCTTAAAACCAGGAAAAATGAATATGACTTAGATCAAAGCTTTCAACCACATTTCAAAAAGTTGAGGAACTACCATCAGAATGAAATCAATCCTCTCACACTCAGCCTTGGATAAAGTCATTCACACACTAATCTAGACGTAACTATCATAACTCTTTTCTCTCTGGCATCAACCAAAATTCACTCTCTCACCTCCAACTAGTTAAGAATGCAGCAACAAGGCCTCTTAACAGACAACTCACATCACTTCAATCCTGGCTCCTCTCCATTGGCTCCCTGTTCATTTTAGAATCAATTTTAAGATTTCAGTGATCACTTTTAAAGCTCCTCTGTGTCTGGCCCCAACCTGAATAGCAAGAAAATTTACCCTATATGAGCCAGTTTGCAGCCTTAGATCCAGGGGCCCTCCTGGCTGTTCCAAAGTTGAAGCTTAAATCCATCCATCAGGGCCCCTTAGCTTTGGAACGGTATGCCTGAGGAGATAAGATTTTCAGAAACAGTGAACTCTTTTAAAGCACACACACTGAAAACCATCTTGATGGAGTGGTACAGGAATGAGTCATAAAGCCAGGAAATAAATGGTAAATAAATACATTTTTTTTAATGCTTTTATTCTTTTTATTTGCATTTATTTATATTGCCATTTTGCATCTTGCATGTTTGTCTTCTTAAAAAAATAATAATAAAAAAAACCTTAATCTTAACTTTACCTTTGTTTGATCTTGCTTATCTTTTGTAAGACTGTTTGGCGCTCTGTTGTTATTTTCTTTCTGCATATGATTTTTGCCTTGTCTGTCAAAGCACATTGTAAACTTTGTTTATAAGGATGCTATATCAATTAACTTGTTCTAATTATTATTATCATTAATGCAGCCAATAATTGAGGAGTTAAACACAGATTCATGTTTGAACTGATTTTCAGGAAGACTGTATCATATTCTGTGGGTGAAACTGCCTGCATCTCTTAATTTTGCTCCAAAGCTTACAATTAGCATGATGGTTAAAAGGAGGGGAGCTTTCACACTGTGATAAAACCTTTCACATTGCAGTTTGAAGCTGCTCTCTGTCATTACTACCAAAAGGCTATTGCAAATTACCTTTCAACAGTTGCTCTTTTCTCCCCCAAACTGAGAATGTATAAGTGGATCTGTCAGGGCATTGTTAGATCAAACATACAAGTTTAAAGACCCATAAATAATTTTTAGCAACACACCTTCACATCCCATCAGCGCCCATATTTCTGCAGCTTCTCCTCTGGCAGTTTGCTAACTAACATTGACTGAGCAAGGTTGGTGTGGGCGCTGGTTCTCTGGTGGTTACTGTGGGTTACCTTTGTGTAGACTGAATAGAACATCTGTGATCTAATAATATCCCTCCCACCATGCATATTTCATGTGTTTTTGCAGCTATTTCTCAAATCTGCTTTGGTGAGTCATTTAGTCGTACATTTGGATGTCACTACATACCTTGGCAAATCAGGCTCCATTTCCTGCACAAATTACTGCTAATGTTTAATTCACGGCCAATACATACATTCTAATTTGACCATACTAAATTATTAAAGTAAAAGGTGATAGATGATGGGAGAAACATTATTTCTGTGACTTAATCATACAGAAGATTTGAACGCAGAGCGCAAACTGCACATTTGGCCACAATAAAACCTGTGACATATCACTCCCACTCCAATATATTTGCCAAGACAGTGACAAATAAAGGATTATATTATTAATTACACTGTTTAACCAATCAGTGCGGTGAATGATTAAGGAAGCCATTTTTTGTATCACCGTAAAATAAAGTGCGCGCAGTGATAGAATCATAACCATGGTCCTACATATTTGAATAGAGTATAAATACATGCTTATACAAAATATATATTTTTTATTATAACTTTACAGATACTATTCAAGTATTCTAGGATTACATGAGTAGGTGTCTAATCCTTTCATGTCAAAAGTTGATTTATTAGTTAAAATATATATGCAGTTGCAGTATTTTCTGTGTGGCAGTGCATTCAGTAAGAGACACTATCTTCCACCTGAATTTTCTTTTTCTTTTTTTCTTAATGTCTTTGTTGGGGACATTTATGGGCATGTACCCCCACAGCACTCAGGTGAGGTTGTTGCTTCAATAAATTCTAGTGACCAGGTGCCAGACTGTGAGCAGAATTCACAAATTCAGCATAACACAGAATAACTGACTGATTTGAAGATGGTCATTTTTTGGATGAAGTATTCCTTTAAAATCTCAAATTCGTGCAGATAAATTTGCAATACACTGACATATGATTTTTAACCTATAGCTGCACTGTCCACTCCCCAGAGACTTCTAGGGCAGTATGGTAACTCATTAGTGAGCTCGAGCTAACATGCGCCATATGTAACAGTTGTATTTATACTACCTCTAACTGGACTCTGTTCTCTTTGGGACTGAAGTCTAATGACTCCACCAACCTGCTGCAATAAGATCAGGCTGACAACTTGCAATGCACAGATCTGATTACATGCTGCTGTGCATACAGATAAGTCAGTTCAACATGTTCGGGGTCAGAGCCTCCTTCATCCATTACTCGTGGACAGGGAGCTAACCTTGTGTATGCCTGTCACTACTTCGTGCCCAGGTTCACAGGCATGACTAATGCAGTGAACGCTCTCAGTCTCAAAGTGTCCAGCGATAAAATGGTATGTGACAGTGCAAGTGTAAACCATCTGCATGACAGGTCTCAGAACTGAGCCCACCTGGGAAATATACCCAGACATGTCAAACAGATTTGACATTAAGTGAAGGCACACAGGAACTCGTCTCCACACATGTTCATCTCACTGTAATATTGTCAAAGATAAATATCCTGCGACAATTATACTATTGCTCTAATAAGAGCAATTCATTTAATTTGTCTCTAAAATGTCTTATGTGTAAAAAAAATAAATCTGCTCTATAAAAAATGCTCTATAATAGCATGACTTCCTCCATTGCTCCTGGCATCATTATTAAGGCCGCTTAAGAGCTTTGAATGTGAACATATGTCGTTTTGGGGCACTTTTTATTTCGGCAGATTCAGGCATTTTTCTTGAGAGGATAATCTTTTCTGAAAACAGCAGAGGTAGATTGTTGTACTCAGCATCTAAGCTTGTTTAGCTTGTTGATTCTGGACACCAAGAGAGTTGATTAACCAGCCACCTGGGTCTGTGTCTGTATGAAGAGAACAGACCCTGTAGACCCAAAACAACCTTTTTTACTGGTCAGGGACAAGTGTTGTTCCTTCCCTTTCTGGGACAATGAGGAGCATCACAAAGGTAAGAGTGACACCATGGGTAAGTGGTGGCAGAACTTTTTGAGTGAGAAGGGAGAAAAAGACAATAATAATGCCATCACAAGTTATTTTCCACATATTGCTGTATTTAGACAGTGGATGAGGTCATGAACAGCATTCAGTGGTCACAGTAGTCTTGATGAGTGCAACTGCGAAATGCAAAGTCAGAGTTGTAAAATTCAACAGAGGTTTTGTCCATCACAAGCTGGGATAGAATCATGCCAAACTGCCTGAGGTTTTTTGTCCACTTTGCTGACTATGTTGCCAGGTGAGTTCAGTCTCCTACTCCCTGACGGACTAGCCAGGCCAGGCAAAATTGGACAGTTAATTGCCAAAAAGGGAACTACCCTAAAAACACATACACATACTGTAGTATGTCAGTGACATTAATTGGACCTCCCAGGTGTCATCCCGAATCCAAAAGTCTCACCTCTGTCACTGGCCCACAGGCCTTATTCAGCAGCGACAGCTAGTTTTGGGGAGCAGTCAAAATTGTTTCAATGGAGCTGGTACCTCAGAGCAGAAAGAGCCCAGCAGGCTGTGCATTTCCAGCTGTGCCATTACCCCCTGAGACCCAGGCTCAGCACTGACACACTCAGAGCTTCGCTCATGGGAATTGACAACAGTAGTCAGACTGCGTCACATCAAACAGAGCCTCTGTTACAATGCCCGAGTGGCCAAAGGAGGCAAATGAGGTGAAGCACTAGTCCAGAGTGATCATTTAGCATGAAGCATTTATTTTACATAGTTTCGCTTACATCAGATCAGCATTTATCTATACACACAGACTGACCACCAAAAGTGTTATAATTAGCTATGAATTAATAATTATATGATTATAATTATAATCATATAATAATTATAAATAATAAGCTTGCACATACCACTGGCAGAGTCACTTCAATGCAATAAATACAAATATTTATTATTAACTCACTGATTGCCATTGACGTATATATACATCATTTAAAAGCCAACGCTTGAGTGCCATTGATGTATATATACGTCAAAGTGTTTTCGGTGGCTGGCACAAGAGAGCGCTCTCACGCTCCCTGTGTGTAATTTTGGGGCTGCTGAGATTTGTAGTTGTAGTACAAAAGACGGTAGATCAAAACATGAAGTGGAGTAGCCGGGATCGGAGAGCAGAGTGATCTGTACAGAGGTGATTCGAAACTACAGCAATGAAGCTACATCAATTCAATATCGGCATAAAATGCTCCCCAAAAAATGAAGAGGGTCAAGTGGTCATTTTCGCCAGCAGACGCTGGAAGAAACTCTCATGATGGATCCCCCCCCATAGGCTTGAGTGCGAGGTCCGGAGCATTTACTTTGAAAAATTAGTGTTCAAAGCAGGCCCGGTTGCCCGAATACTGTAGGTAGAAATAATGGAATAGAACTTCGATTCTATTTTGTGGGTTTTCTCTCTCTGAACTTGGGCCATAATTTGTTGCATTGTGCTGTACTTTGCATATTTACACAATTACACACATTTGTAATACAATTTTCAAATGTGTTTTGTTAGATATTGTTCAAATGTGGATCTTATTAATGGAGCAGTTCACAACTTATCCATATGTAAAACCATAATGAGGGAAAGTATGAACTCGTATATCCATTCACCGACAATCTGGTACTTAATTTAATTGTTTTGTTAATGCTAATTTCACTCTGTTATTAAATATAAAGGCACTGCAACTCCAAATGGACATGAGCGAATTAAGATGGTCATGGTCTGCCAACTTATGGTCTAGTCCCCCTTTATGAGACAGCCTGGAGCCTACAAGCAGTCTTCTCCAGGGGACATGATCCTCCTTTGGTTGTCCATGAGGTTGTCATTGCATGTTTCAGTTTCAGTGAAACAGTAATGCCACTGCTGCTGCGAGTATTAACTAAATTCCTGCATTGCTGAAACCCTTTTCACTTGGTTGGTAGTCACATTCATTTCCTTATAGTACATTGTGTTTGCAAATGCTCACCAACCTATTAACATTTCTCGAATGCGATCACGATCAAGCCACAAACCATCTGTTATCCTGCCTCCACATGACAGTTGAACAGTTGGTTGAGACTGGAAATGAGCCCATTCATTCATGTGGGCTCATACAGTGAACATGTGGGAAGTCATGTAACATGTACCTGTGGTCGAGCTCTGTCTGCTGGTGTTATAATCATTGCTTCCCTGGTCATAAATCTCAATCAGAGCACCCAAGCACTGTTACACACTATAACTGTACAGTACATCTAAAGGGGGATATAATGAATCATAGAAAGGTGATGTTAATGACAGCAAAGGCAATGATGATAATGATGATGATGATGAAAATGATGATGACTATGGCATATGCTTATTGAATAAATCACATGGTAAGAATAAAAACACAATAAAAATGGCTTACAGTGACCAGGAAAATCATGGACCGGCCCATTGTTGACATCGACTTTGTGCTAAAACAGCTGTGAGCTGCATAACTTTTTGGAGTGAGTGTGTAATGGTGTTTGTGTGTGTGTTTAATGGTTTGTTGCTTTAATCAAAAGCAGCATATGGTGGCGGACAGACTGCGTTGCAAGTACTGTTAAGAGGAGCATGGTTTAAACTGAATGTGCTGTTTTTATGACCCACATCAAATACAAAAAATTGTCATATTGGAAATACTAGTTGAATTTTGGTGTGCATGTAACCGTAGTCAGTGTTAACGGGAAACATTACTAGAAAAGTAGGCTGACTGGCAACAGTCAACAATTTCCTTTCTCAGACGGGATGCTGGCATTTTAGCAAAGCTAACCATAAACTTGGCAACAGCTAAGTAGCGGGTGGCTGCCCTCTCAGTTTGTCGTGACATCACTTGAAAACTATGAATTATGGTTTATCAATTCTTTGTAGTCCCCAGCTTTAGTTGTCACTAGTGGAATTAGTAAAACAGACCAAGAGCAAACACAAAACACACACACACACACACACACACACACACACACACACACACACACACACAGCATTTCTTATGAATTCATAATCTTCCTAATGATAATCTGGTTTTCCATTTGCATGCACTGTGTGTCATTTTTTTATCCTGCTTTCTCCCTTGCCGTGGTCTCACTGACAAAGAGCCGAGAACACTAAGGAGAGGGCTAATTATCAACTCTGTAGAAAAAGACCAGACAGGTTATGAAAACATGGCCAGTTCTGATCGACTATATAATTATGCTCCCTGTGCCATATGTTAATAACCACAGTTATGTGTTATGATAATCAGTCGTGTTGTGTGGTATATATAATTCCGTGTGGCAAGGGTGTCCCGTGTGTATGCTGACATGAGAGTTCAGTCCTGATACTGAAGAAAGTGTCTTCAGCGGTGGAACTATTCTTCTCTCCTTTCGAAAGTCAAACCAATGTCACTGCGTGGCTATTGTAACAGATCCAGACTAATTTGCCAACGCAAAATCTCATGAGCCATCTGATTATTTGGGTGAGTACCTATCTCTCTATTCTGATTTATTCTGCTGGCGTGAGATGAGGAGAAGGGATAAAAGGGTGGTGCAACAGAGGCATGGTGGGATTGATGAGATGGAAAAAGAGAAGTCAATCCCTGATTGAGTGCTGGATCAGTCAGCTATGTTTGCCGCTCAGTTTGGCTTCATGTTACACACGCGGACATTGTACACAGTGTACAAAGTCACTAAGCAGGCTTTGGACAAAGGCAATTCTCTCACAAAGGTTGAGTCAACCTCAGAAACATAGGAGCAAGACAAACAGTTAGCAGGCGCTGGTCGCACAGTGAGATCAGGAACTGGATTCATGAATGATTTTTATGGTCTGGTCAAGACAGCACATGGTTTAGAGAATAGCAGGACACGGAGGGAGAATACTTTAGGGTAGTTCAGTGTGTTTTACTTTATCATGTTCCTATTTTCATCTCAAATGTCCTTCTGTGCTGCAAGACACATACACATGAGCACACGATCAAAGGGACACATACTTTACAAACATTACTAAACATGCATGCCCCATGCATTGAAATTATTTAAGCAGGCTTCATGTAAAACACATAACTCTGTCTAAACAATACAAAGCAAACATGTATTTCAGGCATTCAGAGGGTAATATACCTAATCCACCTATCATGCTACCACAGTAGGTGCTGTCCAGCCGTCAGCCAGTGTATAATAACACTGCAAATGCTTCTGTCCAGCTGTGTTCTCAGCTGACGCCGGTATTACACTGATGCGAAAGGTGGCTTTTGGCATGATCTTAGGCTGAAAACACTGTAAAAGCTGCAGTATTTAATGACTTCATAATGAAAATGAGCTGACGTTGGCAGCGCAAGTAGATGCAGCAGCCAGTAGCTCCTCAAATCCTTGCTACTTTTTTGCTATGTTTTTCTATTTTTAATTTTTTTTTCGACACCATGGCCCTTACTGCTGGAGCCAGCTTTTCTACAATGAAGCACTTATCAACATTGGGAAAAGTTGTGTGGGTTTTGGACTGAATGCAGCAGACCACGAGAGGATCCCCACCAGTGCCATGTGCAAAGTGGCAAGTCAGTCCAGAGGGGACAATCGAAACCGAAAGCGCCAGACGAAGAGAGGGAGGAGAGCCGGCATCAGGGCGAGGATGACCTGACTAGGACCGAGAGCTTCTCCTCTACCAAGCCTTCTTCCAATATCCCTTGGCAGGAGAGTGGAGTGGATGAGATGTGATTGTGGCTCAGTAATGACAAATCAGAGACTGCTGTGCGCACATCTTCACAGAGAAATGATTAACCCCTAACATCCTGGATCAAGCTGCTGCACTGGATGGACTGACCTTGTGGGAGCCATTTGGAAACAAGGCTCTGATGCAAATTCAAAAAATGCACAGCAGGAATTGAGTGATGCCACCAGCAGTGCCATGCCCAAGGAACTGGATGGAATTTTCATAGTAGCTCCCAATTTTAACCAACTTGTAGCAGGATCAAGGACTTTCTACCTTCAAATTATGTTTCGCAAAAACCAAAGTAGCCCTTTGCAGTAATAAGTAAGAATTTATAGTATTGATATACCATTTGAGGCCAGCATGCTTAAATAAATTCTGAGCAGCTTGCAACTTTTGCCGTCTGATGTGAATGGATGAGCTCTTCTCTTGCATAGCCAAAGCCCTTTGGTTTAACTGAGTTTCATTCTTGTGATGTTTTTGTTTGGTCTCTCAGTCCCTCAGCCAGCTTCTCTTGCAACTCCAAAAAAACAAAAACACAGTCCATTTTCTTTATGCCACATTCCCTATCTCAGACCTCTTACCCACACCTTTTAGGGTCAATTCTTCTCTAATGGCTGACAGTATTGGGCTAGCTGAGTGTTTTGAGACCTGGGAGTCTGTGTAGTGAATGATAGAACTCCCACTCCCCTAATATCCAACTTCAGGCGTCACCATCTCCCGAAGAGTGTAATGGAAAACCTGTGTTTTGTCTGCAAACTGACCCTTGTGCTTTTGAAAAAGAATGAATGCTCCTCACTGCACTTTGTAATCACACCCAGATGTCATCAGTGGTCTGGATGCAGGAGGCCCTTGGGCAATGGTCAGCATGTCCCTTTGCCTCATTCCTGGTGTTTACATCAAAGTGAAAAATGTAAAAACTGGAAACAGATCGGTGCCTTGGGCAAAAGCGTTCTCACTCAGGCCTCAGTGCCCACAATGAAAGCTTTAGCCTACACAGGGCATAAATTATGTAATATTCCGTGTTCCACATTTGAAGTACTGTAGTTCCAAAGATGGATGACATTCATTTGTAATCAGGGCTGGTACAAGTTTATGGATGTTTGCAGTTGTTTGGGGGATGCTCAACTAAGTACCCAATGGCGTTCTAAAGAGATGAGCATCTTGAAGTAATGTTGAAAAAATTTAAAAAAATTAATCCTACTTCACCTAGTTAAGTTAGTTAGTTTTTTTTATTTTTCTCATTCACTCCCACATAATATCGATGGGCACATTTTTGTTCCAAGTAGCTCCTCATTGGAGTGTATCTCTCAGGGAAGCTTTTGAAGAGTTGTGTCCCAAGAGCATGATTAAAAAAAACCCTTAATCAAAGCTGCATTGGCTCTTCTGGACCCCCAACACATCAACATATTTGGCATTCCTTCTCTAAGCTGAAGAATTACATATAACACACACAGACTGCATTACGGGGCCTTGCTAAGGAATAAAATATCTCCTTTTCAAAGTGAATCAAGTACTGTGATCCCTGCTGAACTAATCTGGTGCTGATACCCAATCCCTGCATCTTGTTTGTGATTCTCAGCATAGTTGATTATGGGCAGAAACACTCTCCATAGGACTGTCTGCAACAACACTTGCTTGGATAAACAGGCCTCAAGGAGACAAGGGTAACACATTTAGAGGATTTTCTGCGTAGTGTTCCAAACAGTGATTTGTCTTTATGTATCAGTGTTTTCCAGTGACAGCCAAGAACAGCATCGCTTTCCCCGCACCCTGGCTTGTCCATCTCAAAAGACCTGCATCAGGCAGGCTTTAAATGCCACATGCTGACTCTGATCATGCTCCTGTTGGCATTCACAACCCATTGACAGCAGACTATTGGCAGCACTTTTCTCCTGTTGTGCTTCTCTGCACTGACAGTGAGACTTTATATGCATTGGAATGATAACCTGTGACTTTAACCGCAGTGGGTGTCCATCAGGCATTACCAGACAGAGAAAATCAACCTGCTCTACCCACAAAATTATTCATTACTTCCATTTCATCTAATTCTTTTTTTTTGTTTGGAAAGCCTTTTGCATCACCCCATCTGTGCCCGACTGGTGGCTGTGGTGCCCCCGATACACCCCACTGCAGGGTCCTGACACCCTTTTGGAGCAGCTGCTCAAGCTTATTTCTCTCTCCCTGATGTCAGTTGAGTCGTTGCTGCTTGCTTTAACTTCAACGAAGACAATGAGTGACTCATGTGCCCTCTCTGGTCAACCCAAACTGTATTTTTGACTGAGTACGTATAGGTTGGTGAAAATTTACACTGTCTTTGTGCACCCAGGTAAGAATTGTCACACTGAAGCTATTCTGATATTTACACTCATCCCAAAATGTATTGTTATGAATCCCTCTGCCTGCCACAATTGGCTAGTATTCATCACACTGACACATCAAGGTCAGAGGCAGTTAGGGCAAAGAGGTCATGGTTAGGGCTAGTATTAGCCAATCTCAGATATTCTTTGTGATTAAAATGAAAAGTTTATGAGAAAAAACTCACAATGTACTTCCAGAGCCAGGTGATATAGTTTTAAAAGAGAAACACAGTCCACAGAAGGAGTAAGATGTGGTGGATGAAAAAGTCAAGCATAGGCCTTTCACACAGGATAATGGGAGAAGAGTCATGTGTGATTAAATGTTGTAATATCAGACTTATAAGGCTTATTATTTTTAATTCTTGAATGTATAAAGTTAATGCACACTGTGTACTGTACTGACATGAAATTTTCCCCATTGGGCGTAGCCTTACAAAAGCGATGACAGGTTACCCTACACTTGACCCATGTGTGCGCAGTTTGGTAGACATCAAACATAGCCCCATGATGACAGCCTTCCCTGCTTTCCTCACAGCCATTGGACAAAAGCCAGACTTTATAAAATTGTCTGTCTTGCTATGGTTTAGCTTTTAAATTAGAGCCAATCAAAAAGCGTGAGTTTGACACAATATGGAGGATGTGGGACAAAGAATAAAAATGCTGTGCAATCCTGCACAGCATAGTTAATGTACGGTTTTAATGTATTATTCTTCACTTTTTTGGTGGAAAAATTTGTGCATCAGATTCTAGTTTGGTTTCCAACATGTTAAGCTATTAATCAGATCATTTTTTTACTCTTGAAAAGCCTATTTGAAAGTATTTCCATGACTGGAACATTATGTTGAGACAAAAAGTCTTGACATCTTGAAACCTGCCTTGATAATTCTTCAAGTCTTATCTGGCTGAAAGGTGCAGGGACTCAGAGTAAAAGAAAGGAGAGAGACAAGTGAAGGACATTGCACTATATTGGTGTAATTTAATGATAAGAAAGCCATTTTTAATGCACAGCAGACTGTCATAAGGCTCCACTGGTTGTGAGTATGTGAAATGTGAGGATATTAGTACCATCAGTGGTCTGCCATTCAAAACAGACATCCAAGAGATCCAAAGATTAACCCTTTAACGGAGCAGTGCTGCATGATGTAGAAATTTGCTGACATGCCACAGAAAAAAGTCAAAGTGATGTATTTGCATACAGGGACACGAACAGCAACTTTCAAAAGCAAGGCTGGAGGCTTTTACACTGGCAGCTAGTTAGTAAGCACAAAACATTTTAGCATTAAAGCCTCAGTATTAAAGCTGGGAACTTCAAAAGCTGTTGTGGTGTAGCTTGTCACTCTAATTGCCACTTTATCTAACTGGATCTCTTGACAGACTTAGAAAATGTCAGTTACCACCACATTTAATTACTTTTAACAAGAATACTGAGGGGAATCAAGTTTAATTAACTCCAACAAATTATTCCAATGACTAGAGTTAATTTACATTTCACACAACTATATTGTTTAGCTGTTATGTTATGTTATTAGCTGTGTTATTTACTATGTGTTACAAAATTTGTTTATTATTTTTGGTATGAAGCTGATTGAACTTGACATTTGGGCATTATGCTGTAATTTCCTGTGGATTATTAATGATTATGCAAAGAGGGCATGCACAACACCCTTATTCAGTAATTACACAGTATAAATGTAATCATCTACTTATTCATGTGGGAATAAAAAGACAAGCGACTGGCCCTGGTTGAGTTACTATCATCAAAACAGAGAGGACTTTTGAATATTTAATCTGATACTGTGCAGAGTGTAGCTTGCACTGAAGTCATTTCTATCTATTCTGACCTTACAATTCATCAGCTGCATGAAACTTCTTCGACATCAACATACACGCTTAAATTTGACCTCAAGTGTGCCTGTGACCCTTTGTCCACCTTCAGCTCTTCTGCAAGAGACTTTAGAGACCTCACTGTATGATTATTATAATTGTTTTAACCTCATTGTGAACTGACTGCTGAGTAGATTTCAAACATTGTATATTACTGTAGGTGTGTGTGTGTGTGTATGTGTGTGTTCTTTTTGTTCTGTATAAATGTGCATGTGACACAGCCCTGGGCCTTCATTCTACAGGGGCATTGCTCTGATGTTCTTGCTCCAGATGTCTCCCTGTAGGACAGGATGTGTGCAAATGTGCGTCTGTGTGCTTTCTCTCCAGAGAGCTTCACAGTGGGGACGCCATGGTGCTATAGTGTGTGACGTAAATGCACAGTGCTGTCCAGGACCTGAAGCAATGCACTGTATTGTGAAAGGTCACTCATATGTGTGTGTGTGTGTGTGTGTGTGTGTGTGTGTGTGTGTATGCGTGTGTGTGTGTGTGTGTCCTCAAAGGTCCTTTCCTACATTTTGGCAAAGATGTACTGATTACAATCATAAGGGTCATAAGCTGTAAAACTTTCATTTATAGTGACATATTACTGCAGGCACAGAACAATACAATAAACTACATTTTCCTTTGGCACAATTCTGTTTATATCATACATCTACACACATGCCCTGCATCAGCCACATTAGTATTCCCTGCTCCTCAGTTTCTCCCAGCCAATCAGCTCCCTGCCTGTTCTTCTACCTCATCACCTTATTCCCCTCACCTGAGCTTCTCCGCCCATTTCCTCCACCTGCACCTCATCCCCTCATCAGGCTAGTTTATATCTCAGTCCCGTTTTTCAGTTCAGTCTTTGTTGGATCCTTGATTTAGTTGTGCTATGTTCAGTTGCTATAACCCTGCTTTAAACTTGGAGTAAAGCGTGATCTTTTTGAGTTCATGTTGCCTGCAGTCTTCTGCATTTGGGTCCATCTGCTCCACATAACATAACAAGTGCCTCTAGAAGTAAAAAACTTCACAGGGGGCCTTTATATGACTGTTTAGTACTTGTACAAACTGAATACATTGTTATATGCATTCCAAACATACAAACATGCATTAAATCCCACGGAGTCCAGTCTGCAGCTCTGTGAAGCTTTCAGCAGCATTATTTGTATTAACCACAAACTGAACCCTTCATTGCGGCAGGTACAGAGTTCACAAAAATTGCTGTTTAATGTTGTTGAAGAATAAAATCCAACAGCACTCTGGGATACTTCCCAACCTGAATTCAAGATGTTTTGTATGAATGATGTATTTTGAGAAGAAGAGAAACTTTTCTTGGTGGATTTTGTTTGAAATTGGTAGGTTTTGTTTAACTTTTAACAATATTTACATATGGCTAAGGTTTTGGAGATTTTTTTTTTATTCTTATTATTATAATTTTGATTAGTTGACTAATTCCCCTGTCAGTTATGTTAGTGAAACCACACACGTTAGTGTCCTGTCTGGTTTGTGATGTCAGATTTGAATACAATATACTTTATATCGAACATTTGAAATGATAATAATAATAAAAAATAAATAAATAAAATACACAAAAATATGATAGTGAATATATATTACTTATTTTCTATAAGGAACAAAAATAAACATGTCATGTCTGAAAAGAAGTAGGAAGAAGCAAATGCTTGTCTAGTCCTACCCTTGTTCTATTCTAACCCGTTAATTCACAATCATAAACTAACCCTCTGCCCAAGTGTCCATGCCCACACTTAAACCACACCACCATTCGTGTTCTTTATACATATAATCAACAACGAAATCCCAGTATAGAAGAAGAACACCATTAACAACAATATTACCATTAGTGTGCTTAACATTCCCAGCCCTCATCTCTGTATCTCGCAAAAATTATTTTTGATCATATTTTTAAACCGTCTGGTATTCTTACTTTGTTTGATTTCTACTTCCAGTCCATTACACAAAAGCATACCGGAAATAGATACACACATACTTTTCAGATTTGTGCATGTATAACATTGTTTCGGATTGAATTTTCCTCTTAAGTTATAACCTCCTTCTCTGTCCAAGAATATTTTTTTGTACATTGCCAGGCAATAGCAGTCTTCACTGAGATTCTTCTTCATGTTTCCATGTCCTCATCAGACTACTCATACTTGACCATGTGACCATCCTCAGCACCAATGAACAAAACCAAGGAGAAACGAAGCGAGCACTCTGAATGAGTAATCTGCAGGAAATTCACCTGGGAAACTGGGAAAGGACGACATTTGTTGAGTCATACATCTAAACTCTGTACAGGAATTAATGCTTGTATATTTAAATTCACAAGTCTAAATCTACTGTCATCTTATTATAATCCTTAAAATACCTTTGACCTAATTTGAATGGACACACTTCTGGGAAACACTGAAGTTTTAAGCCCTTAATCTTTCCTAAATCCCCTTCATTACAATGGTGTATCTATATACAGTTTGCAGCCCTTTATCTCTGGTGATAAAGCACCAAGTCGTGATGTCTGTGAGCGTAAATGCATTTCTCTGCCACCCCCCTGTGATTAGTTTACTCCCCTTTAGACCTTCAGACAAAACTTTATCACACTTTAATTTTTGACCAGGGCCCTGCCAGGTGAGAGTGCTTTGCCAGCCAAGGATGCTGCTGCTGTCTCAGGGGGTCTAAAGGCAGTTTAAAGTCTCGACACTGTGAGCTGAGTCTGGAGAAACCCAGGGGGCCTGGGTGCAATCCTCCCCAGTATAAAGCAATGATAATGGTGAAACCCCAGGGGAGGAATGCAGTCTGTACGTGAGCAACCACTTCAGTCTATAGGCCAGTGAAATTGACACCGCACTGCGAGGTACAGGCCCAGTCACATGGGAAAACATGTTCACCTTGAGCATTGACAGGATGGGACAGAACAAAACTTTCCCTTTGTTAATGCTGCTGCAGTGTAACTAAACTGCAGTAAATCTACTCTCTGCTTTGCAAAGTCAAGATATTTTCTGTTCCTGTCAAGAGCATTTTAATGAATAACATATTTTAAGATTTTTTGTAAAGCGCCAGGGGGTCCAAGATGTAGACCTGATAAAATATTCTGTTGGGCTACTTACTCAAATTTTATTGACGTAAAAGCTTGTGGACTCCACTCTTCATCTTCAAATTGAGTTAAGATGTAAATCACAGTTTCATCTGTCAGCTGGCCAAAAACAAAGCTCTAAAGGGATTCTCATATTGCTCTTTCTAAGCAGTAGATTTTGCAAACTTCTTGATAAAACACTAATATGTCAGGCTTGTGTATATGTATATTTTGTAGGTAGCATTTTATATTGTCTTTTGTACCACTGTTTAGCTTCAGTAAAAGAATGTCTGAACAAGAGGCAAGCGCCATACCGTTTTCTGTGTGGTGAAACACAAGGGCATGAACCAAGATTCTGTTACTGCATTCCTTATTTATCACCTCAAATTTTGTCAAAAACATTTTTTTTTTGCTTACTGTTTGACTACAATTCCAGATTGCTTGTTATCAGCTGGCTACCATATTGTTTGTTTGAGAAAAATGGCCGAGCTCACATCACATGGTTGGTCCAGTGCTGTGCAGTGCATTCTGGTAGTTTTAGGTTTTCAACCTCTGAAGCAAAAGCAAATGCCACAGGCATTTTTATCTGTTTACTCTGATTATTTTAGCAGAAATGTAAAAAGTATTTGGGTCTTTCTACTGCATAGACAGCCCTGTTTTATGAACAGAAAATATTTCCTGATATACCTCTTTTCGAATATCTGTGCTGTAATTGAGTATTAATATTTTTGGAAACGTATAATATTTTGGAAACTTATGACATTTGATCTGCTGCATTTGTAAGAAAATATTGTTCTTCTGACTGCAAACATTTCAATTGAAATGAAAGGACTGAAAACTTTTTTTTTCTGAGATTACTCTGATGCTACAAACTCTAACCATATAAGTAGCGCAGTGTTAATACAGTGGGTGGGTATGGGGTTGGTTAAGATGGCTCCAGTGCATCATCAAGCCATGATTCTAGTCTCAGTTTTACAGTCTAACTTCACAAAGCAGTACTAAAATTCATTTTCAACAAATATTTTCTAAGATGTAAATTTAATTAGAAAGAGATTTTGCTCTACCCTGACTTCATGAGTATCCGTCACCTACAAGTACTTTGACTCAAGTCATTGAGTTGTTTACTTTGTCCACCCCTGCTTTTATTCATTATGTCTCTTAAAATGACAAGAAACATTTTGCAGACAAACGTAAATGTGTGATATTTTCTCTATCAATAACTGTTCACTTGATATGAAACAGATCATTGCCAAAGGACATCAAAGGAATTTCTGTCATGAATATTTCAGTTTGGTTAGCCATTTAGATTGAATATCTAATTAAATTTCTTTGTCCCTGGGGGAATATACACAATGATTCTGCAATTAATTTGATACATAAAAGCAATGATCTGATAATCTAAGAACACACCCACTGAAACAGCTTGTGATCAACAGTCATTCTTGTATGTTTACATTGAGATGCTAGTGAAGGGTGCAGGATTTGAAAGAAAAAGCTACAGCTAGACGCCTTGATAAAACATTCATGTGACAGCAGACATGAATAAAACATATAGGAATGATCCAGGGGTCAAGCAAGCGGTAAATGTGGGCGTAGCTATGTGTCATAAGATGTAAATATTGTTAAGAGGGAGACATTTCGCTGCCTGGCTCGGACTGGCCGAGATACTTGAGCTGCCAGGGAGAACAAACACAGCAGCCTTAAGATCTCTGTGGGAGAAACCAACCTCCGCTGTGATTCTTTATGATAAGAGTCATTCATTATGCATGCTTTCAGCTTTGAATATGGCAGCCTTTAACAAATGATACCGCCATTGCGGGCGTAAATAGCCATAAAGCGACAGAGGTTCAAAAAGACAGACAGACAGGTGGTGGAAGATGATGATGAGATTGATAATGAAGAATAAGAAAAGTTTTTTATGAGTTAATGAGTCAGTTCACTGCTTATAAATTGTGAAACAAGATACAGTTTGATGCCAGGAGCAGTTAAGCACACTTTAAAGTAGTCATGTTCCCCTGGGAGAAATACAATTAAACATTTTGGGACGTGGCGACATTTATTTATTTCAAAAGTAGTTTGTTATGAGAGATAAATATTGCACTGCCAAAAGAAACCCCAACTCCAAGAGAAAAACAAAACCCAGACTCTCCCTAGAAAGTTAATCCAGTCTGTTTGAGACTTGGATCAGTAGTGTCACTCTGATGTGTGTGTTCATCTGTGACAAACTGCCTGGCTGAGAGCAAACACTCCTCAAGCAAGAATCTAACTTGAGGCTGTTGAGCCTCAATTTTTCACTGTGAAATGTTGTTTTGTTTGTGAGTAGATACCATTTCCATACAGTAGAGGGTGCCGTGCCATTGTTCCGATTGCCCATTATTCTGAAAAATATCCCATTGGACCACAAGCCCATTGGTCCGATAGCCATTATCCCGAAAACAAACACCTTTTGCTCTGAAGGCCCATTGCTTAGGAAAAACACACTCTCTCAGTAGTTGGAAAGATTCGTGGCCTGTAATCAGTCGGTCCTGCAGCAATTGTTTTTTCCCCACTATGGAGAAGGCATTACCTGCCCTGCTCTGCCTCTGATTGGATACCTTGATAATTTTACATATCCTCATCGAAAGGCTCAAATGATATCCCAGGCCATTCTCAATCAGAAATGGTCAAAAACTGTTGCTTTTTCTATGATTTAGGTATAAGATCATTGGGCCGAAATCCACCTTTCACATCTTTATGATAAGCCGCTGGCCAGATAGAACCAGTTGTGGTGTTATAATATGGAAAGCAACTGCCACAGCAGCATGATATGTAGACAGGCGGTGTCCTGTTGAATCGCTGCTGGCAAAGGAGCATGAAGGTCCCTGTAAAGCAGGTGGGAGGGGCAGCGAATGGGTCAGACAAATCCTGGACTTTCACTTGAGAATGTGGGTTTCGCTACCCATCTGAATGTGATGTATTTTTCCCCACACCTTACCATGTGCCTCTTTTGCCTAAATCTAGCCATCCGTGCCCTTGTTGCTTAATTCTTATCATGTATGTGTGTTTGTTGACAAGAAGAAGAATGTCAGCAGCAGATGCAGAGGGATGACTATAATGTAGATGCAAAAGTCCACTGACAAAGCGGCAATATGTGATGACATGAGAACACGTTGGATATCCCATGGAAATACACACACGAGAGTTCATATGATATCATACAAACTAGCGCACCACAAATTATGTTACATCCTTAACATACAGTTACGTAATTAACCTCCACTTACGAAGGTCAGATTTAGGTAATAACAGAACGGATGTTTCAAATTTGACTAGATTTTTTTGGCACAAGTACCTAGATCCAAAACACAGGCTACAACCTGCAACATTTGTGGTATCACGAGAAATGCGTAGCTAGGTGTTAGGCTGAATGCTGCATGATACAAGTATTCTCAAAATGTGGAAACCATTTAAGTCTATCTAACATTTTTCCATTTAGTCAGTTATAGTTAACTACTGTATGTAAACTTGCCATCGTAGGAACAGTGGTTATCTAACCTATGAAATGAGCCACAACTTAACAGTGCACATGCATCGGATATCTAAACAAACAGCAATACACTCCTGCTTATACTACTTATACTACTTACACTGCTTAGTAATATAATAACCAAGTACAATCACATCGATCTTTGTGATATTAAGAGTAGTAATTTTTCTGAAAAGTTCTTGCTCGATGACGTCCACACGTCTCTTAAAGCACAATTTCAGAGCATTCGGCCTCTTTGTTCATGAACCGTGACTAATGCTTAATATTCATGTGAAAACGAAAAGGGAGTGATCAATGTGGCTCAAGGCTTTGAAGGGTGCAAAGCAGCAACCTCCCTCCTCTTTTCCTCTGTGTCTCTCTGTTCTCTCTTTCATTCGTGCCGAACCCAACAAGCCGCATAATTTATCTCGCCGTTACTGTATAAGATCACATGAGTGCATGGATACTCTCTTTTTCACACACACAACCATGATGCAATCTATTTCAATGTTCTGTTTGTATGCATTCGGGGGATGTGTGTGGATGAGCACTGACAAGTAACTGTGTTTAGCAGGCCACAGTTTCACACTGGAGTCATGACAAAAGGCTTGGGATTTGACCCACATGCAATTACCTTAAAGTCAATGCGGAGAAGACTGCATTAATTATGAGCCTGGGTGTTCAAAGACGGACACTGACGCATAAACAGGAACACTGCAGGAACACAGACTCATAAAAGCTCTCTGCTCTCTTTCATACATTTGCTCTTCTCATTTTCATGCTACAGATCAGACTTGTTGGTTCATGTGTTGACAGGAGGGCACCCTGTCCCTGATAGCAGCCACTTGCAGTATTTCTAGCGAATCCTTCTATTTTCGGTTGAACCACTGACACTCTGCTCAGATTACCTCGCGCTCCTCCACTGAAAGAGCTCCTGGAAGTGATTGCCCTGTGATTGTTGTGTAATTTTCCAGGGAATGGCTGGAAAGGAAGACTGCTTTTGTAAAAAGGGCAGTCAGAATAATGATACGTATAAGCTTCCAGAAATGCGCAAAATGATGAAAAAAGAGCAGCAACTCAAGTCTAAAACTGTTTCATATTCCTGAATAATCCTTCAGATGGGGAAGGATTTTAACACGTCATAGTTTGACTATGTGTAAAATGCAAAACAGTCTGTGAATGAATGTGGATTTTACTTTTCTAACTGAACAGGGCCCTTATATATGTGTTGAGCCTCTATATTGCAGCATTTAGATTTCTATGTCTACTTCTCTTTATTGTATTATGTGAATGCTAATATCCACAGATAGACTGCTGAACCTCGAGCCACACATTCAATGAGTAAAGCCTTCACCAAAAGAACCAATCAAGAGGGGAAGATATCACTGTCTTAAAATAGACTTTGGTGGGAAAAGTGTGTGGGGATAAATTCAACAAAAATAGCTCACTCATCGAGTAGCATCGTGTGCTGGAGGAGGGAGAAATTATTCTTTTAGAACAAAGATGAAATTGTGGCGGAATTGCTGTGAGGAGGGAAAAAAACTTTAAAAATGTGGTGTCATGAGACTGATTGGGTCTCTAGAGATACAGAGGACTAGCAGGACTGATGTTGATGCAGCCCATGAATAAGAAATTAGGCCTGGACGTCCAGTGGGTAGCCGAGCGCTGTCCCACAGAGCTACCCAGGTCTGAGCCCAAGGGAGGTTTGTCTCATTCATCATTAACTGCAGCTTAAGGTGAATGAAGGCAGAGAGAACAGAGAGATAAAGGGAGGGTGAGATGGCTCGGGAGAGGGAAGGTGACAGATGAAGGCAGGATTGGAGGATGATTGTTGAGGGGTTTGGGAAACAGATCAAGCTGAGAGAGCATGATGATGTGACGGATAAAAAATATCAAGATCCAGAAGGAGGACTGAAAGGGAATCATGAATTGAAAGAGGAAAACATACTCAGCAATGGACCAGAGGTTGAAAGATGAACAAAAGGAAGAAATGACAGCAGGAGAGGAAGCAGGTGAAAGGTGAAGGTGGATGGTTGGGATGGAGGAGGACATATCTCCTTTGTTAATCTGCAAAACACATCAATAAATGCAATCACACACACAGTGACATAACCTCACCTTACCCTGAGTATGATGATGTGCTTAACTCTGATTTGCATATGTCCCATCATTACCTTGATTGCCAGAACAGAATGAATAAGTACTTATACTAGTTCACATATAGGTCAGTGTTAATAGTTTTTCCATATCAGCAGGAGCAGCAGGTCACATTTATTAACTGATGAGACACTTGTGATGAGACAGAACCTCATCAGACTATAGTTAGAGTAGCAGACTAAAATTCAAAGTTAAACACAGCACAATGCTGTTATTAAAACCAGTTTAGGGACACTCTTAGAGACACTCTTTGATCCAACAAGTCCTCCAAAAGAATTCATTGTTTATCAGTTCCATTTACAATCACACAGAGAAATGTTTTCTGATTGAATGCTCCATCAGCCCTATATCCTGTTTCTGTGCCTTTCAAAAAAAATCTGTAAATCTTGTGCTATGATACCACAGTGGTACTCTTACAATTTGGTTACGTTGGGGAAAACATCATGGTTTGAGCTCAAATTCTAACTTTGTGAAGGATAGGTGACCTTAATTATTGATGTTACAATAAAAACGATAGTACAATGCAATAATACAATAATAACCAAGTTTTAGGGGTGATGCACAACAACAGTGATTGTTGGATAGAAACAGGACACAAACAGCTGTCTCTTGTGTGAAATTCTGATGTTCTGATGATCTGTCCATCCACCCTGTCCTCACCTCCATGCAGACTTTAATCACCTGACTTTCCTCTTTACTTGCAAAATAATTACCATGGCTGCTGGAAGGCTTTGTCAGTTGAACGCAAACATATGCTGTTTTGGGACATTTGCTGAAATGACTGAAATGCTGTTTTTCTTCTTGGGAGGACAATCTCATTTGATCAGACTCGATTGGCAGCTGCATGGCAACAAAGCAAATGACCCACCAGCTACTATGAGATTTGGATGAAAGGAGTTTGGATTTGGAAGAAAGAGTGGATTTATGTCGTACCAATAGGCCCTAGTAAGAAGGTGATTAAGACCATTGCCTGTATGAATAATGAACGTCGCCCATTGGTTATTTGACTGCCATTTTGAAGCCGCGTGTTTAGCATTTTGGTCGTCACTATCTTTGTTTTTGGGCACTAGAAGTGACCATATCTAGACAAGAGGCTGGCACTTTGGAGGAGTTAGGGGTGGATCTAAATGGAGGCTTAGGACACAATCAGCAGACGGTCATTACTGAAACAGCCCCATTCTTGAATATGTGTAATTTTGGACTTTAATGAAACATTTTGTGTACCAGGCTATAAACATGTTTATTTCTGCTCTAAAGTTGGGCATTTTAACATGGGGCTCCATGGGGATCTACTCGCTTGTGGAGCCAGCCTCAAATGGTCATTAGAGGAACTGCAGTTTTTGGCACTTACACAGTGGCTTCATTTTTTTGGCCTTGGATGTTGTTGCTTCAATAAGACTAAAATCATTGTGCAAGGAGATTACTCCAGTCATGACACAGTGATCACTACTTAAAACGAATGAAAGCTATTGTTGTAAATTCCCAACCTCCAACCCCCCCCCCCCCACTTCCAACATCCTTGCTCAGACTGCACCCATCTTCACCAAACTCGACCTTCATTTTACTCTTGACTAAACACCTGTAAAGTTTTGTGACTGCATATTGCATGATTGCAACATTATCCCGTTGGCAAAATCTGTCCACAAACAGGCAGACAGACGTATAAACACCTGGCAAATCATTCAAAATGGCTTATGTGGTAGCTCCCGCTACAGTTGGTGTCGCCAGGACCACATTACACCATGATGACACACACAGACCCACAAATTGAAACCAATACTAGCTATTGTGATGTTGTTGTGGCTGGTTAAAAAACGTTTCCAGGGCCTTTAAGAGGTTACAAGCCAAAAGAGTTTGGCTGAATCAGTTAACTGCCACTTTAAACATACACTCTGCAGGAATTGACAGTTACTCTTAGTAAACATCACCAGTGAAAATGAAAGTCAGCCCAAGATACACTCTTATTCTAGAATGAGCTTTGGCCACTTCGCCTTTCACCTCCCTATATTTGTGTTTTTACTTCACCTGCGTGCTGTGCCGAAAAATGTCCCAAACACAGCAAAATAAGAAGAAAATAAGAAAATATACCTGGCAGAGGGCAGAGTCTCTGCAGATAAATTCATCACCACATACTGCTAGTGGGTCATATGTTATGACTGAGAGAGGTTACTTCTGTATGAGTCGCTATACGGTTCAAAATCCTGCATTGATTACCTTCAAGAGAAATCAATAATGTATTTTTCTCCCGCAGCAAAAAATGGATGCCTAATTTTGGAACCAAACTCTTCTAATATTCTCCTTAGTCTGTCAGTTTGTAGTTAATTGATGGGTTCATCTAAAATGGAATTGCAAGCTGTCGGCAACCACCAGCTGTGGACTGACATGCTTGGTCAGTCAGTGTTCAGCTGTAACATTTCCTCCTCCTCTCTGTCTGTCTTCTTTTTCTGTCTTTTTCATCTCTCTCTCTTTTTCTGCCCCCCCCCAACCCCCCATTTTGACACAAAGCTTGGCTAAATCAGCAAGCTATCACAGCTCCAGTGAAATCAGCCTCTTAGTAAACAGCATTTTGTGCTTAGATGGGCTGCATGTTATCGATCTACTATGAAATGGGAATTCAGAGAATATATATATATACAGTATATAAATGTATGCTGTTAAAGGACCTAATTAATTCCCTATTCTGATGAGTTCCCCAGAATGCAAAGCCATCTTGGCAGATCATTTGTACTGCTTCTGGACTCTCTCTCTCTCTCTCTCTCTGTCTCTGTGGGTTTCCATGTATACTTGCAATATCTACTAGTTCTGCCAACAGAAAAGATGTAGAGGGAAATGCTTTACACGCTAAATTATGTACAGCAGGCTAAGAAGACAGCCATGGCTGTATGCTGGTAGTGGTCACAATGTACAATTTGAGAGTTGTTTGTGCAGGTGTTCAAACTTCAATAGAATATATTAAGTTTGAACATTCCCCCTCACTTTAAAGGACAGCTGCAGCTGCATGTGTGTGTGTGTGTGTGTGTGTGTGTCTGTCTGTGCATTTGCCTCGATGTCGTAAAAGAACACTGACACATTGTTGGACAATACCTTTGATGTTGCAGAGCATCATATCCTCATATAATAGTTTCTATGATATCGAACAAATTGGCACCCCACAACCTATGTCATGTACTTTGCGTAAAGTTACGATATTCCAACACGTTCTCATCCCAACTCATCCCAAAATGATACTCTGCCAGTGACCTACTGCATCTACTCATGACATTTTAGGTATCCTTCTGCGTCAGCTGTTTACACTCCAGGATGCTTTTACAGTGATGTCAACAAATACACAAAGTGGGATGATGTCATGGTGGGATGACATGTCCTGTTACCATGATGTCAACAAATACACTTGTGGTGGGATGAAGCAGCATTCTCATAAACTTATGTTTACACAACAGCGCAGACTGACACAGTGGTTAGCATAAGACAAAAAAGTCATCGATGGTTAGGTTTAGGCAAAAAAGGCACATGGGAAAGTGTAGAAAAAAAAAAACATACACACATACACACACACACATCCACACTTGAAGCAAGCTGCGTACTCCTGCACGAAAGTCTGTTGTTTGTGGGACCTCCCTACCTTTGAGTGCACTTGCTCTCTTTATATTACATCGTTACCTGTAGGGCTATTACCTGACACTGTCCTTCAGCGTTTCATGCAACAGGTTACATCTAGCCATGTTGTCAAGTGATGCAGTCAGTGCATGTTGCATGTGGACGCGCCCGGTGCCCTCCAGACATCCACCAGCATATCAACAACAACACCAGTTTTTGTCCGAGAGCATATGCATAAGCAGCATATGCCAAAAGCACTGACAGAGCGGCTCTATTTGAGTTTGGAGAGAACTCTTCCAAACTACAATAAAACACCATAAATCTTGACCCTTTCTGAGCCAAAAACAACACTTAAAATAAACAGCAAGCTACTGATTTATGGCATTATGTAGTATTTGTCATTTTACTGGAAGTTGGCCTGACAGACAGACAGAAGCCACATGCAACCGTCATGAATCATCATGTTATTTATTAATGAGCTATTGTATTAAACTGTAAACCTCACATTCTACTGTAGTTTACTGTAATAAATTTAATGGTAACATACTGTTGAGGTAAAAGAAAAAAAATTGCTTTAGGATGCTGTGAACCACCAATTTTGTGAAAGAAAAAAAAAAGTCACAGTGTAGGTTTAAGAAAAGAAATATGATGACGATATACCTTACAATGACTCAAAGTTCATTGGATTTCACAGGTCTCCTGCAGGAAAGTTCTGTGTATGTTTGACCAGCCCACCACCAGAACCTGCCTACTTATATGGACTATCTCTCTTTATGCTAATTAATTCTTTTCTCTCATTGATGCATTGACCACATGATTGCAATCTTTCTGAATATGTGGGTAATATAAAAATGAACGGCTCGTGATTACATGGGTTATATATGGATTTCGGTGTTTCAGTTTTTGTATACGTACAATGTACTACAACAGCCTGTGCAGAGAACAAGTATGTCTGTTCTGCAGCAAGGGGCAAATCAACTGATTATTAATCAATTTTGAATGTTCTAATCACTTCGACCAAGACCCTAATCACACTTGCTGACTTTGATTGTCTTTTCACTGCAGTCAGAGCGCTGTAGAAACTCAGTGAAGCAGACAGGTTTAAGAGGAACTGATGAAAACCAGATCAAATGTTTCCTTTACTCTCAGCAGTCCTCTCTAAAATAACAGAGGGAGGACGTGCTAGTGCTGATGTTTTTTGTTTTTTTTCTTAGATAGGGAAGTGGATCAGGTGCATTTTGTAATTACTGTGTGACGGGGCGATAATACACTAACAGACGCATACAGACACATGCTAACAAAGATACAGCCGCATAGACGGACACACAAATCCACACAAATGCACACACACAAATGTCTCTAGCAGGTCAAGACACAGCTGTTTCATGGTCTGTAGCCCATTTTAGCTCTGAAAATACATATACCATAAATAGATCACTGTCTGTGTCACTGATTTGGAGTGTTTGTTGTGCAAAACTTCTTAATTTTTAGTGAAAGAGACAGAGGCATAACTGCATTCAGAGCATCTGCCATTGCCATCATCAGTTGTGGTGAGTATCTAAGGCTGGGTGACACATCTTAATCACTGGCATAATGAATGGAGGATAAGCGCCCGTGAATTCCAGCCTTGGTCTGACAGAGATGATCAATGACTTCGTATCACACCATCTCGTTAAGCTCTGCCTGGCCTGCCGAAGAGGAGGCGTTTTCCCACATAGATGCAGGTTGTACCGCTGGGCCCGCTATCATTCACACAATTGCTTTCCATCAACAGTCTTCATAAAAAAACACTCTTATCTGACCTTTGAAGGAACATAATTGAAACAAAATGACAAATGTGAGTGTTGCTAACTGCAGAAAACCTTTAAAAAGAATGATCTATGCACAATTGTTTTGTCATTTTGACTGTGGAACATTTGTGAAAGCTATGCTCACACTGCACAGAGTAAGAGGCAATAGCCCGGAATAACATTAAACTATTAACACTGCCATACCTCATCTAGCTCATTCAGACTTTTTCATCTTTGTAAGGTACTGAGAATATGTTGCTACTTTATTACTAAAAAAAAGGTTCCTGGAGGGCACTACTTCTTGGCAGAATTATCTGTTGTGTCCCTCCATCACACAGTTAATGTGGCGAAGCACTGAATCAGCAAACAGGAAAAATCCAAGGATGCTCGGTAGCAATGTTGAATCTTTTTTGATGCCTGTCTGATTTATGGTAATGAGGCTTCAGATGAGCCTCCTGAATGCACAACACTCCTCTCTTTTTCAGGTTTTGGACCAGAAGTGCATTTTCAGCAAGAACACAATGACAGCCCGGCAAACCAAACCATATGCCACAGAGTAAATGAGATTACATCTCATTATAAATGGATTCATCTGCTTTGAATACAGTCCAGCTCTCCCCGCCTTGGGAGTTTCCATTACCAAATTACTCTGAGCCACTGGGTGGACAGTACCAATGACGGACCTTTATGGGGCTTTTTTAAGTCTGAATCACATGTTGCCTTTTCATCCATTTCCTTAATTTGCACTCTTTCTGCGTGTAGCTGATAGAGCTTAATCAAAAGGGGTAATGTGTGTGCAAATTACCCTTCTTGAAACCATAGACCATTTCTATTTCATTTCATATAAGACTGGAGAGGGAAAATGTATCGAGACTTGTAATATTCATTTCACTGTTCAAATTGGATGTCAAAGAAGTTTATAGAAAGTTTTGAATTATACAATGGATGTAATCAATTATAGAACAGATGTTAGATTAGCCGAGGCTGCCTGTCAGTTAGAAAGAACAAATGAATGAACTGAATCTCTAATAAGGTCATAGCTAATTGCTCACATGCTGATAAATAAATTAAAAAAACTGTCATTTTGCGTTATGTAGTAAGGATTAGCAAATGAATGATAGAAATACCATCTGTATGGGAAAGTGGAGCAAAACATAATTGAAGTCTTAATCTGCCATTGTCATATTTTTGTAACACATAAGTAAGTTATCGTTACCTTAACATTGATAAAATAATATAGTATTGCACTCTCCCTCTCCCTATCTATCCAAGTGAATGAAGTCCATTGATGTTAAGAAACGTCTTGGCTTGATTCCCTCCTCTTGGTTTGACCCAAATCCACCTCACTAGACATCTTTCTCAGTGTTGGACTGCGAGCCAGGGTTTTTGTTGGTGAAATTGGAGCAACGCCAGACAAAGGAGACAAATAAGAAGATAGGAAACCACTGCATAAAATTGAAGGTGGAGTGTGACATTAAAAAAGGTTGGGGAAAACAACAAGGTAAGAGGAAACAGCACAGTGACGCGAATGATGGGAAGGAGGAAAAGGACTTATAGAGGAGGGAAGATGATAGATATGGGTAGGTTGATAGGTTCACATTTTTTCAAGTAATGCAATATTCACATGGCCATTTACATTTCAAGAGTTATGGTTGCTTTAGGAGTTCCTCCTGTCCGTGAGATTCCTACAGAGGTGGTTTTAGTCTCAGTAACAAATCCACATAACTCTTTCTGATCTAAAATGCATTCTAAAGTTCAGCTGAAGCTAAAATGAGGCCTCAGCAGTGTGGGTTAGACAAATCAAGTGGATATCTTCCAACCTTACAGCCTTTTTAGTGCAAAATTTCATCTTTGTGTTGCTGTCTGTAGCTCAACAAGCAGCCCAAAGAGAAATCTTTGTATTGAAAAGACTCTTACATTGGAAAACACCCATTTGATTTTGCAAACTCATATGGTTAAACTTTTGAATGCATTTTTTTTTTAAAAACAGTGCTTGTGGATTTTTTTTCCCTGTCTAACAATAAAACTGCTCCTTTTTGACCAGTGTGAATAGAGGAATCTGAAAAATGAAGAAAATATATTTTTAGAGTCATACTAACATGTTGCTATTTTTTAAATACAACCTTGAAATCCTTTAAAAGGTAGAGTTTGTATGATTCAGGGAGATATATTGGCAAAAATGGGATATATAATATAATGCGTTTGTTTTCTTTTGTGCATAATCACCTAAACCTTAAGAATTGTGGTATTTTTGTTACTTTAACATTATGTTATACCAACATGTTTCTACAGTGGCCCAGAACAGACTTCTGAAGGATGGAGACACCTTAAAGTTTCAATCAGCACAAGTTTAATATGAGTAAAAGTATGAGTATACAATTATAAGTACAATCACAATGAACACAAGTACAATAAACAAGCACAACATAAATGATGATGAGTACAAAGACAAACTAAAATGAAGACTACAAATGAGGACAAGTACAACAAAGATAAATGCTCAGGTCTGCCCAGACAGAGAAAAGACCAAACACAGACAAACTGACACAGAACATAGAAAGCTGGCTGACACCAATCACATAGAAAGGCAGTAGTATTTATACAATTTATACAATATATACTGTGGCGTAGATGGTAGGTATCAGTTACTAACATTTCAGGTACTAGGCCTCTTTTGAGGAATGAGGCATGTATTTGTGTTACTAAATTTACTGGCACTGGTCCAGCTCAGGTATCCATGGTCAAACATAACTTGTAGGCACCAAGACTTTGCCACATATAGATAGGTATTTACTTGAGGTAGACATAGAGTCTTGAACTAACTATGGAGGCTGTATAATCCTAAAAATACATACTAACACACTGGCTCCAGAGAGGCCATTCATGTTTTGTGTTTTTGCATTTTCCTGTCTTCAACTGTAGCCCATCTGTAACAAGTTGCATCTGATTTGTTCAGAAGAGGAAGAGACCTATGCGGCTGATTCGGCTCCCTGTGAAAACCTCCTGAACATGTGGCTTTCAAGTTATTGGAGAAAAAAAGTGAATACACATTAACAGTGATGGGTGAATCACCCACACTGACATGCCACACAATGTCAGAAATAGACTGATTTCTAATGTTAAACTGCTTTAAGTAGTCTTTGTCACAGTTTAATTATCTGGTCTGTTTGTTTTGGAGAGAGAGAGAGAAACCTCTGTGGACAATTCTGTTCCCAGGAAAAAAAAAACCCTCCAGAACACTGAACACAGAAGTTAAAATGAGAATTGGGATAAAAAGCAAGCAGATGCCTCATTTTGGTAAACTAGTGTACACCCTTCCATGTCAGCGGTGTCTTGGGAAACTCTTGCTAAATAGCACCAACTTCTAATTCATTAACATTACAACCAATCATGTTTACTTTTCCTTTCACCCTCGCCCCTTTAACTGATTCTGACATATCTTGCTTACTGGCCATCCTTTGCAAATTGTTTGCATGTTTTGCTGGCAATTATCTATACAGAGATTGATGTATTCTGATCACATAGCCCCTCTTTATTGCTGATAATGAAAACGAGTGAGATGAGAGCAGGAGGGCTGAGCTTGTACACTGGCTGGGCCAGGGGTAGTTTACTCTGTTCTCTTAATTAGACCCCTCTAAATCCCCAATGCTCCTGTCGGCAAAGTTTGACACAACTTTCTCTAATTGCTAACATGTACAGATGTGATAAAGCATATTTGCTTCAGGATACGGGGATTAGGATGCACTCCATGCACAGATCTGAACCTCGGGTTATGCAGTGGGATCGGCAGGAAATGTTTATGTGTATGAGGAAGTAACCACAGAGAATGAGGTGTACATGGCAAGTTAAGTAATGCAGCATCAATAGGATATTGGACCAGGTGTCTCTGATGAGATTGGTGAAATATTCCTATCGCCTTGAACACTGAATTCACAAACAGAACTCCTGAATAACATGGAAACTAATTTAAAATAGATCGTAGCTTGCTATCCTCCAATATCCCTTACGTCCTTGAAGGACAACTCCAAAGTCTTATTAATCACAGTCTCGGGTCTAAAGGCTTAAATACTTTATTAGCACCATATTTGAGGTCAGTACAACTTTCTTTAAGTGGAGCAACGCACGACTTTCCATATACCTTTCCAAATGGAGCCAATATCCCTTCTCCTGCAGGCTTGAACCTAACTGTTGCTCCTGCAAAATGGGGCAATAAATAGAACCAGTCTCTACTGAACCAGACTGACCTGGACACACCTGGGACAGCCCTCAGCCAATCAGCACACAGGACAGATGTCACACATAACCATAGATATCCAAACACATGGAAAAATGGGTCAGATGCAACAGTAATATGCAACAGTCCTTTCCATGTATTCCAGTCTTTCTATCCCTTTATCTATAAATGGTATAGACAGGGCGACTAATCAATTATTGATTACTTAATTCACAAGAATTAAAAAAAAAGAAAACGAAAGCTTTATACATCTTTTTCAACATAAAAAAATGTGATTAGTAGTATATAAGGAGTTAGTATATCTATCGTTCGTAAAATCACTCTAGGAATGATCCAAACGATATCGTTTGCCATTTCATTCTCGTTGTAGTTGTAGTTGTAGTGTGGACTCCACCATCTACTTGAGCTGAAGCGATTTTTAAAATGATCTTTTTATAGTTATAGTTATCGTTCTTAAGATTAGGCAACAAAAGTCACAGACGGTTAGGATTAGGGGAAGGAGGCACATGGTAAGGCGTGAAAAAAAATCACATTAATTCGGGAAGAAAACATTAGATTTCCGCATGAAAGTCCAGTGTTTGGTGGTCCCATCCACCACCCCTACTGTCCTCAGGCTCCTTTATATTACGTCGTTACCAGCAGTGCATCAACCTGATGCTGCCCTGGCATGTATCATGTGGATGCTGCAAGTGCTGTCTGCTAGCGTATAGTAACAAAGCGAACGGTTCTGTCCGGCTGCGTTATCATCTGATGCAAGTTAGCAGAAGGTGGCTTTTAGCATTGTGATCTTAAGCCAAAACTGTCAAAGTAGTGTTATGTTTTACAAGATTGGAATGAGAACAGGCTGATTGGTCACCCATGCAGGTTAAACACCAATTACTGGCTCATGATGTGTGAATTCTGCACAAATTGTGGTGCATTACTTTAATAGGTATATGTACAAACAGTGCATGAGAGCAACCTGAAGAGAACAACAGCAAGACAAAGAGACTGATAGAGAGACTGAAAGTAAGACAGAGAGTGAGTGAGTCTTTGAAAGACAACAGTAAGTTACAGTTGGTTCACATCTTCAGAGCATGCACGCAGGAATTTGATTGATAGTTTTTGACATTGACATTGTCCGCTCCATTTAAGTGTAAAAATTACTCAGAATGCTTATACTGAAATAGAATCATTTTCCCCGGCCAGTATTCCCACTTGAATTCCCGTCCCGACTATAATGTATTCATTAGTCCACAGAACACTCATGGCAGGGTTATGTTCCGCCATATTAGCTATGTACAGAAAATAATGAGTAATGCATATGCATAGGGAGAGAAGCAATCTCAAAGCACTGAATAAAAAAATAAAAAGCGTTACACACACAAAAACCCACATTAATAAAAACACATAACATACATTTGAATAATTGGCTTATGTCCACTCTATATAACCCACATTCACCACATATTCAACATGCATGGTTGGAAATGTCAAAACATGTTAGCACAATTTATTTATTTATACATAACGCTCATACTGGATGTTGCTGCATGCGTACAGAAAATGGAGAGCATCCATGCTTCTGTCCTTTCAGGTGGTGTTGCTGTGGTTACTGCATAAGCCTTGGCCTCTTCTCTATCTTTCCACCTAAAAGTGACGGTGCGGTCAGTGCCAAGCCGCTCACCATCACCCCAGACCATTACTCTGTCTGCTGCTATCCTTAACAGTCATTGGTATCTCTCCTCTACTACAAAAGGACAGCCAACTCTCCCTGAGTTACATTTGATCTTGTCAAAGTCACTCCTCACATTGCCGAACCCACTGAGTGGCTACAATCCCAGTGGCAGGAGGCTGTCGTACGTCTGAGTGTTTTTTTTTTCTCTTTCGTGTGTGCATGTTACGTGACTGTGTCTATCTTTGTCCCAGTGGACCATCTTAAAATGTGTTCTTGCACTCACATGTGCGACAGAGGTTTTGGCTGCAGCACTATTTTTTTATTTCTTTCATGATTTTTTGTGTGTCTTACAGGCCTGTTGGACTGGAGATGGAACTGAGAATAGGTGGAAACACAGACGAGAAGGAAAGAAAATGATAACAGCATGTGTCAACCCTCAGGTCTTAGCAAGGGGTCATTAGAGACAATATAAAATATACAGATAAACCCCCAAGTGAAACATACATAGTGAGAATCTGAAGGAAAATAACTTTTTTATCTGTCCATCATCAACCGTCAAAACTTTCCTTTCGCTGTTTTGAAGAGATAAGGAGATGTTGGGATGTTCAAAAGACAGCTGGAATATGACTGACCTAATCAATAATGTACTACAGGCCTTTGAAAGTTAAGTCAAAATTAATTGCATAAATTATCTGCATTTTTTTGCATTCCTTCTGGCAGATTTGCTGAAGTTTTTTTCTCCTTTGCTTGCTGACTTTGTTAATAAAAGGCCAGGAGGCAGCAACTGTTCTACCAGACGGACCTGCCCTGATTAGTGCTGTGCACCCTTATTAACCTTCAATGATTACTCCTCATCATCACCATTAGGATGCAGCAAAGTTCCAGGCACTTAAGCAATCATCCAAGAGGATTTCCAACTTTTAGCGTGAATGAAAAAGAAGACAACCACCCTTGAAAAGAGATTGGTGTAATTAGGCAAAAACAGGGATTTGCTGTTTTGTTACACACAGGACTTAATGACTATCTGGACTGGCAAAATTGTCAAAGACAGAATCAAAGGGCTGTATTCTGCTTTTCTCCCTCTGTCTGATGGATTTCCCTGGCCAAAAAAATTGTGCAGTGTGGTCCTTAATATTTGCTATGTTTGATTGTATATTTCACGAGCCACTGGAATGAGAATTGAATGCTCAATTAATCTCACTTAGAGGCATTAGAGATGAGTCACAGAGGCTAGGAAAGGAGACGATTGGAGAAACATAATTCTCTTTCCACCTTGGTCTGACTAGAAGTTTTGTTTCACAGGAAGGAATAAATCCTTGTGTGCCTGCTTGTGTCTTTATGTTGAAGGTGCTTGGTGGCATCATGATGTCATAACCTCCTTAATCTCAGAACAGACCCTACAGAGAAATATGCAGTGCCAAAGAGGAAGATTTTGTTTGAACAAGTCAAACAATACATTTTTAAAACCAGGATTAATAACTGAATTCCAATTGTAAACATGCACGTTTACAATTCCAATATTTTACATTTCAAACCAGTTTTAAAGTCCATATTAACATGGTATTGCAAGTTTTACCAGATGGTCTTGATTGCGAAAAAAAATTCTGCATTTGCTGACTGATATTGGCTCGTCTGCAGTTAGGTGCAACTCATTTAGCAAGCGCTGTAGTTAGTCTCCTTGATTAAAGGTCTGTGGTGATTCATACAACAAAAATGCGCTCTGCCATCTTTGGGGATGCGGTTGGCCCGTGACATTAGTCTGATAAGATATACCCGTATGCTCAGTCTGTAAGTGGTAGCACTTTCCAGAAAAATTCTAATGCAATAGGCAAAAATAACACAAAACTGCATGGGACTAGCATAAAGTGGGTTTATCTGTAAAGGGGAGACTCATGGGTACTCATAGAACCCCTTTTTTCAGATATCTTGAGGTGAGGGGTAATGGGACCCCTGTGAAATGGCCATGCTGTTTTTCCTTGCCAAAAATGATCCTATTTTTGGGGCATTATTTAGCCCCTTTTCTGACAAGCTAGCATGATATAGTTGGTGCTTGGATTCCTTGGGTCTTCTAGTTTCATATGATACCAGTATCTAGCTTTAAAACTCAGTCCGGTACAGCCTGTTAAAGACAGGATCACCCATGATAAATAAAAAAAATATATATAAAACGTTTCGTACAAACTTTAATTACCTCTTCATTAACGTGTTAACACTGACAGCCCTAGCTTTAAGATTTGGGGACAACAATACACAACATTTTGAGCATTAAAACTTAATTACACACTAATTTGTGCCTTCTATGTTTCTATTGGGGGGACAAACACCTGATTGACAGGGATGTACCTCTGAAATCTATATGCCAAAGCAAAGTTTCACATTCAAGCAGTGTCATAGATCTAATAACTCTGTAATAATAATTTAATATATAATAATTTAATATATTGCATAAATGTTTTCCATGTGAACAACTCCACATTGATGTTACAGGTACATTTGTAAATGCTGATTATATTTGGCATACTACGTGACATACTTAAACTTGGCATTAATGTTTAATACAGCTTAGGTGAACAGGGGTATGCTTATTTAAGATAAATCGATCACTTTGTTCAATTTCATGGCAAGCCATCAATTGGCTGTCGAGAGATAGAAAGTAAACTAAAGTGTTAGATAAATATTCTCTCCCTGGAGCCACACAGTTGGCATGGCTTACATTAAAACAAATAAAGCAAAGTTAGTACTCAGCTCACAGGTTTACCTGCTATTCTGATGTTGTTGTGCTGTCAAATATTTACATAGACGTAGTAAACACAAAAAAGTCAGTGAGAGCTCTTGTGTTGTGCCAATACTACCTGAGGGTGCGGACCTTATACAGCCTGTTTTAAATGATATATCTACTCTTTGCCATATTGGTCCCATCAAAGCTTTTGTGTGAATGATCTGTGAAAGGTGTTTGGATTGAGGCTAGAAAAACCATCCTTTGTATTTCATTCCTGACCTTGTAAAGTAAAGTATGCTGTTGTATGGATGTGTTGTTGCTCTGAAAAGGTTACACTCAGTGTGTGTCTCTCCAGCTCTGTGTTCAACCCAGAGAGTGACTGATTAGAGGAAAAGTGTGTCTGTTTAATGTAAATGTGGTGGTAGGGCTCTGACAGGTAGATTTCTTCTCAGTCTCATGAATGCAATACTCTGTGGAAGACACAGCCCTGGGAGAAGTCCACTGTCAGAAAGTGATCACATTCACTATGAGAAAAAGTGAATATCCAAAATGCATTGTGAATCACTGAATTTGTGTGACTGCAATAGCACAAAGTTTGCATTTAGTATGTTTTTTTATTACAGTAATATTCACACAGTCCTGTCAATCATTCAATCATAATTTTTTTTCTCCTTATAAGTAATTCATGGTTAGGTTTCATGAGAAGTTCCACAATAAAAAGTTTCATGTCAAAGAGAAGTGCCTTGTGCTTTCTTTCACTCTAGAGGGTATCTAGTCCTGCCTTCAGTGGCATTTGGGTCAAGCCTGTTGTCATTCCCAACTCCTCAAATACCGAGGGTAAGTCAGAAATTTTGGCATTGGACACCACAAAAAAGGGAAATTTTTGTATCACACTGTCGGACTGCATCAGTTTGATGTGCCGACAGTACCAACATAATATAAGAAGCTGGAAAGTTCCTATAGGGCAGGTAGGAGGGGAGGTGGATGGGTCCAGTAAACCCCGGACTTTCACCCAGGATGTTGAGTTCTAAACCTTATCAGGTGCTTTTGTTGCACAACAAAATTAACATAAATACATTTCCTATGAAAACAGAAGTACATTTTAAAAAGACATAATGTATGTAACGGGCATAAATTGACACGGCATCCAAGAATGTCAAAAACAGATGCGGTGGCAAAAAGTGTCAAAATTTGACAAGTGTGAATGAAAATGTGTTGTAGGGTCACGTTTCTGCTGTATGCATAGGATGTCAAACCTCTGGAGCAGCTGTGGCTCCAACTCCATGCAAATTACTCCTGATGGTCCTAACCATGCCCAATCATTGAGCCTGTGTTTGCAGATAAGTTTGATGCGGTCGGCGGAGGATCGGCTCTTCTTCCAAGACCACTTTTCTTTATCCTTAAGGTATATTGTTCCATCTAGCTGAATGGTGAACATTTACACTCAGTGGATAAAGTATTTCTAGTCTTCTTCACCTTTTAGATGCACCATCTGCAGACATGCAAACATTGTTTAGTTTGTAAAAGTTAAGCCAATGTTCTTGAGGTGGTCCTCACACCTGGGGAGAAAACATCTGTGTACCTCTCCTGTTACAGTCTATTAATCATAACTAAGTGGGAAGACACACCATTTAGACTTGGAGCATGCTGAGGGACCTACATCTTCCAGCTGTAGCTGTATTAAACTAACCGGCGTGCCAGATTTTTTTTTTTTACACAGATTTCGGGATTCTCGCGTGATCTAATGATATCATGAGAATCCAGCTTTTGTGCAAGGTAAGCACCGAACAAGAGCCTAAAAAGGGCTTCTGGAGAAAAGGAGATCTCAGCTAGCCTACTTGGCTTGTTGCCACCATTGTCCTGATCTGCATAAGTGATTACTGATTAGACAAGTGATGTACAAGTGATGTAAATGTACGTATAAGTGTGCTGTTTTTTCCTTTAGATATTTATGATACAAGGATCCATCTCCTGCTTAAGATTCTCAGTAAGAAAATTAGCCAGAAGAGATTCAGACCCAAGGCAGACCTCATGGTCCTTAATGTTCTTATAGCAGCATAAAGCCATATCCATAATGTATATTAAATCATGTTCTGATTTCATTATAATGCACTCATCACACTCTAATAGGATGGCACATAATGCTCTGCGAGCAATACTTCAAAATCAATTAAAGATGCTCTTCTATTTCACAGTGTCAGCAGTTACTGTCTCCAAAGTTTAAGGCAAAGTACTAATGCTAATCTAAAAAAAAAAAAGAAATTTGCACTGACAGAGAAGGAAAAATGATGCTACCATTCAGTCTTCTGCTCTGATAATCAACAAGAGATTGTGAGCTTTAATTAATTTTCCTGCATGGGAGATACACAAACCTGTTCTTTTTAGAGGTTATTAAACTGGCACTTTTCAAATGAGTTGTCTTCCCAAAAGACTAGTTTATCAGCATTATGGGACAACAAAGGTAATTAAAAAACAAAAGCAGAAATGTGTGATGCCAAAAATAATATGCATAGTTAAAGGAATGCTTTGCAGATCTCCCTGCTCATCTCTCAGCTATAATCTGCCAGTTGTCATTCGGCGGATTTTCACTGGCTCTAGAGCTTTTGCTCTAACTACAGATTGTACCTGTACATCTTTGTACGCTAAGGACATAAAGAGTATAGAAGCAGACTAAGGGATGGACAGGACCCTCTTCCTGTCTCTATATTGTACACATGAGACATTTGGAAGACGTTGTAGTTTGGTTACTAAACAACACAACTGAAAAACAACAAAATATCAACAACACCTGTTGTCAGTATTCTATTTCAAATTGACACTGGCATTAGACATTGCCCTGACATTTAATTTTGGTCACCCAATGTCACAACTGAAATTCAACCAAATATCAACGTCTAACAATGTCTCAACAATGTCTCAACAATGTCTCCTGAAACATATTTAAGTGCAGTGTTTGGCTGTAATATAAAAACTTGTGAACAGGAAGTGGGCGCCATACTGTTTTAGAAAAACTGTTATCAAACCGTAAAGCGAGGCAGTGCTGATCAAATATGAGCCAAGATTCTGTTACTGCGTTGCCTATTTCTTTCCTAAAATGTTGTCAGAAACATATATCAGCTTACTGTTTAAGTGTAATCTGTTTGTTTCCAGCTGGCTGCCATATTTTGTTGTGTTAAAACAATCTCGCAATACGTCACCCACCAGCTTTTATTGGTCTAGTGCTAAACAGTGCATTCTGGTAGTTATAGGCTTTTTACTTTTTGAGCAAAAGCAAATTCCACGGCCCTTTCTATTTTCTCTGATCACATAGCACCAGTTTCAAAAGTATTTGTGTCTCTCTATGGCATAGTCAGCCTAGTTTTATAAAAAGACTATCTTTCAAGCAGTGAATTACTTCTGTAAGGTACCATAGATGGTACGGATGTGAAGAAGATGTTACGGTTTTGTGACATGTTCCATAGTGCCTGTGGGAGAGACTATGGTACAATACATCATTAACGAATATACAGCTGTCTGAGATGAAAGAATACAGACTAGCTCATTCCATGAAAATATTACAACATGCTGCTGTAAGGTCTGCATGTGTTTACAGGAAGGTCAGGCGTGTGTTGGTTGGTTGGTATGAGATTTTCAGTGAGAGTCAGTATTTATCTGGAATATCAATAACCTCTTTACACCTCTGATTGCTCTGCCCCGAGGAGCAGAGTGATGAAAGAGAAAATTAGGAGTAGAGAGTCAAAGGTGAGTTTCAGGGCCTCTCTCCCAGCAGCATCCCTATCCGAGGGTGAAAATCATCCCCCAGCCTGTGTTGGCTCAGTGTTGCCTCTTACATGACACAGATACGAGCCCAGTGGAATTAACTCTTTATTGTTTATTCCTTACGTTGGCACAACCGTTACATTTTGATTAGGTTTTGTCCTGTGCCTTTGAGCTACAGCAAACTTCCAACTCTGAGTACTCAAGTGACAAGTTAAAACTTGACTCTGCTTATTGCTACTTTCCTGGAATGAGCAAAGTGATATACAGTCACATCAAAAGTTGATTTGAGGTAATATACAGAGTCTGCTCTGGCAACACTGCTCCCCTGATCCCTTGGTGAGAGCCAACACAGTTTGGGCATCAGTAGACAAAGCGTGACATTTTACAGGGTTGGAATGGGTGCAGGATCTGCTGTCTTAGTCTCTTTGTGTGCTGGATTGGGGCCAAGAGCACATCTATAACCCCCCTGTGCCCCTGACTGCCTCCCTGAACAGTAGACAGAGGGGCTGCCAAGTCAATGTTTGGCACGCCGGGGATAAACTCCACCACAGTCACAGACTAAATCCCCAAAGGAAGATTTCAGATACCTAATGAGGATTTGTCAAACTAAGAAGGCAGGTTGTGGGAAATTTGTGAATAATTAAACTCAAGGAAGCCAGCAAACAAATGTACAAACAAGGGAAATGTCAAAACAAAAGCCCTCAAGTTTACTCGTGTGGAGAAAGTGCATACAAGGGAGATATGTGTTGTGCATTTTAATATGCAGTTGTGTTCATTTTGCCAAATGCTGTTTGTGTGTGTGTGTGTGTGTGTGTGTGTGTGTGTGTGCATTCCAGCCTTGAAGAGGCCATCAGCAGTCAGGAGTCAGCAGGGGTATCAAGGTAATGGCAGTGAGTGCGATAGAGGAGGCAAATTAATTGCCACCTCTACCTCAGCATTTCTATCAGTAAACTGTGCTCATTAGATCAGAGCTGTTTGCACTTTGGGGGCCACCAGAGAGCCTTTAAGTTTCATCTTTCACACAGAAGGTTAATCGTTGCTGTAAGACACAAATACACACACACATCAGGTTGGAAACAGCATCAGCTGCTTGGATTTCAAAAGCATTCACATATGCTTAAAATGTCTATAAGCATGAAAATACACATTTAAAACATTGCTGCAGGAATTAAAAAGTAAAGAGCTGACCACAAGAAAAGATTTGTATTCCTGTTGACTGTGTACTCATTCACTCATTGTTGTGTTGAATTTGTTAAGGAAACTGTGTCTTTCTTACATAGAAGAAGTACCAGAAGAATATGCATTTAAGTCCTAGGAGTCCATGTTTAACAACAGCAAAACTATATCAAAACATCAATTTACAATCTCTCACATAACTTTTGCAGTATAATCCAAGTCTACATTATCTTGTTGTATGCTCAGTTCTTTCCAAACAGACAGCCCTCTACGATGAGAAGCTGAACTAAAAATGAAACATATCTATGCTCTGTTCAAAGCCAGACAAGAAAAAAAAACAAACTAATTTTACCTCACTGAACACAGGAGCTCCTGGTCTACCTCTGCCACCATCCATTTATTTATGTAACTGCCTGACTTTGGTGAATAACAACTAACCCTTTCAGTTTCAATTTCAGTTCAGTTCCCCAATGGAAAGGGCTGTTTGTTTTGGAAGTGGTGAGCATGCAGTTTGTAACTGCAGTTTGAGAGTTTGCAAACTGATGTTTTGATATAGTTTTGCTGTTGTTAAATGCTGACCCCTGTGAAATCAGTTCATCAAGAATTTTCTCCATTTTCTCAATTTTCTGGATTCTACCTTCGCCATGGAGCCATGTGAGAAAAATTAAGTTTTCTTCACAAATTCAATTTAACAAGGGGTGGGTAATAGATAAAGTATTTCTTTAAGAATTGTGTGTAATTTCCTTAATGCCTGTGCATAAGTTAACTTATTGTAGCTTGTCTCAATATACAAAAACTCCTCACACGTTTATTGCCAATTCTTGAGAGGTAAGCAGAGGAGAAAATACTTCACCCTACCCTATCAGCAGTTTTGTTGTTTTTTTGTTTTTTTTTGTAAAACTTTATTAGGAGGCAACTACAGCCTCAAGGTGTTTGTCAAATCTTCAAAGGCACAGAATTTTAGTTTGCCTTCTAGGGGAGATCCAAAAGTTCCCACGAAGAAATGTCAAGCAAAATTTGGGAGGAAATGTGTCTAACATTGTGCAAAATACATCTAAAAAACTTCCACAAGCATTGGTTTTATATATTTCACTCAGTTTTACTCATCATACAGCTTCAGTGAGGAGGTGGCACAAGTTAGTCTACAGTATATACTGTATATAAGACGAAGTCAGGGACGGTGAGGTATAAGCTTAAAAGCTTAACATTTTAAGAAATTCACTTATTTGCTTTCTTTTTCTTGCCAAAAGTTGGATGAGAGGGTGATACCTCTCCTACCACAAACAACATACAACATGTATGTGAAGCTGAGCTAACCAGCTGCTGACTGTGAGTGTTTGACTCAGTGGTGTATCACTGATTTTTCACTATTATGGGCACTTGTCTCCCTTAGGACCACCGTTAAATAGACCTACTTACCCAAGTCATCCTCCAAGTTTTGTCAGTGAAACTTCACTTGTTTGTTCCTCGAGGCACTGCAGGACTGAGAGGATTTCGAATTTTTAATGTCAGTGTAGTGTCTTAAGATAATTACACAGGGCAGTTGACCATAAAATCCAACCCACCTTGTTATTCAGTGACATTTGAATTATTGGAAGCGCTCACAGACTCATCGTTTGAAAAGGCCATCTCAGTGCAGTGTGTGTGTCTATGTTTATGTGTCTGACTGACTGTATGTGTGTGTGTATGTTTTCTTTAATTTCTATCCCACTGACAGCCAGGCTGAGTTTAAGGGATAGGGACATTTTTCACAAGGTCATTTGGTCATTCAGTGTTTTATCAAGGGCCCAGGGAATTAAATCTGAATGTGTGCAGCTGTTTGTCTGAATAACAATCACTCGCAATTGTCAATTTCAAACAAGCGTTAATGATTTTATGGTTAGTAATATGGTGTGTACGTATTCATTTTTCACATTGTGCACATGTATATCCATAATGAGATAACTATATGTGTTGCAGTGTGTGTGTGTGAGCTGTGTGTCCTGACCCTATTGATATTCCAGTGGACTGTACGTATTGTTGGGATAGGATCCCAGTTGACTCAATTAGGGCTGCATATTGTTCTGCAAAGCATTGAATAATGTGGGGACAGAGGCATTGACATTATCTGAGTCTGAATATAAATGGCCATGTATTCACACAAGTTATTCTCCTCCTAGTTATGAGCTTCAGCATCGATAGCTGCAGTGTTACATATTTCAGACCTGATTGACATGTTACAGCAAAGCACTGAAAAAGTCAACCTGGATCAATTCATATATGTCCATCAGAATAGTATTAACTAACCCAGTACAGTACGAGCATCCACCACCTACCCAAAGGACAGGATTACATAAAGCATACCATAACTTAGTATTGTATGGTGTGAAAGGTAGAAGATTGTACATGGGCTTAAGATCAAGCTTTTACAGAAATGTACTTACTGTAAGTGGTGCACCTGCTTCTCCTCAGTGCAGACAAAGATTTCTCTGAGAGCTTTTCCACTGGAGCCCTATTGTTTTGCTGTGCCTTCATGAGTAAACTTACATGTAGAGATGATTGTCAGACTCTGTAGTCACCCAGGCCCCCAGAAAAGAATGCAAACAGAAAATTTTGAGGACTTAGATCTACTGTTCCTCAGACTGCCAGCTGAAGAGACACAGCAAAATATTACTGTATTTGCCATTTTTTATTGTAGTTTTCTGTCAGGTCAAATAAGTAATGTCAGGTATGATGAGGTTCGTGCTCCCCAGTGACATGTTTTGTGTCTATTTTATGATATATGCCACTGAAAGGTAGTGTCTCTAAGTCTAGAGAGCCACTGGAAATCAAAGGTTTTCACGCATCCCTGTGGTTATGAGGAACAGAGGCCGAGTCAGATCTTGTCGTACCTGGCCAAATACTCCAAGTGTCATCAGGTGAAGTAAGGCTTCATTACTATACTGTTAAACTGTATACCCTGGTGTTAAAAAAATGATGGTTATACCATGCACATTTGCATTTCTACAGTGTTTGGAAAAAAAAAAGCAACGGCAGAGAATCTCACATGCACATGTGCATCTTCTTTCCTCCTCAACTGCCCATATACGTCAATTAAAAAAAAGTTTACAGTTTCAAATACAACAAAGATTTGTGTAATTGTATATAGTGTAATGCAATATTATCTGAGATGGTTATTGTACCATGAATGTCTCACTTACAGTTGCAAACCTACATGGATCTCAGGGCAGTATGTTCCTCGGACTGCGTGGTGTCACATAATCACTTTCAAAATTGATTACCTGTGTAAAAGATTTATGTTATTAAATTAAATTATTATAATTATCATATAATTATCATATTTTGGAATTTACTTCACAATTATCTTACTGGCTATAGAATGTTTTATTGTCAGAGCGAGCGATGAAAATAGGACTTGTTATTATTTCTATGAGCCTTTAAAGAACATAACCAAATTAATATTGGAATTAGTCTGTCCATTCTCAGGACATTACAAGCAAATTGCTGCTCTTTTAGACTGTACCTGGAGCCAACATTTTTCCTCTGCTTGGGGCTATTCAAATGGTGCCTCTCTCTTATGAAAATTGATTTATATACTGTTGGTGGGGAGGTTTTCCACTGGTCCATTTTGGATCAGATCAGGGACCCACAGTTAAAGAGGGTCCACGGAAACTCCAGGAGGAGCATTTAAAGCTGCTAAAATTAGTATCTTTTCAAAAAAATATTAATGTATCAAAGAAAAACATGAAAACAATGTGAACTGGTCCTGGTCCTATTGATGAACCTACAAAGAATGATTCAACTGCAGCTCCCCTCTGCTTTAGGGAGCTTTAAAGTGACTTTCATGTCATTGTTTCGCTGTTTGACCTGTAGTTTTACTTTTTAGGTTTGCTCTCACCGCTCAAAGCAACTTTTCAGCTGAAGCAAGTGGCTGCTTTCAGCAAAATAACTCAAAAAGCAGACTTGTCATTGCCAAACAGCAGACAGACACAGTTAGTGAAGAGCTGGTGAAATGGAGCATTTAGCCACTAAAGATCAAATTATTACCCTCAGGAAACCAAAGGAGAGCCAAGAGAGAGAGAATATTGGTCTTATATTTGCCAAATAAATGTTAACTGGAAAAGTGCCTCAGTAGAGTGCCAATCTCTGCCAGGCAGCAGTTTTGCTGATCATGGCCACTCTAGACAATTTTAGTAGTTCTTTCTGCAAGTTTCAGAAGCTTCCAGAAGCTGATAAAAATACACGTTTCATGTTTTGTTGATAAAACATTGCATGTTGCACAGAGCAGACTGAGTTTTCCTGGTAATGGGCACTGCATGTGAAATAAATGTGTTTTTAATGACAATAACACAGGCACAAATCTTTGATCCACATCGTTCATACCCGGACTTTTTACAGTACTAACTTTGTCTGTAGGTTGCAGTACAACAAAGTAGGAAATGACAACAATAAACACAACAATTAAAATAGACAAAAAAGAAACAATTTATTGCCTGCTGTTTTATGGTTTCTTATAGCACAAATATCAAAGAAAAACTCTACAAAATTGGGCAGGCATAATGCTCTGCTTCTAAAATGCACCAAGTGTTGCATGTCACCGTGCACCAGACAGAACAAAACCAGGTCGCAGTCCAGCTGCCAAGAGCTTCATCTTGTATCGTGCCTAACTTTAGTGGATCATAACATCGGGAATGAAATTAATCTGCTGATTCTCCAATTAAAAATGAGACCAAACACCTCTGTGGGTATCGTTTTTTTTTTTTTTTTGGGCATGGTGAAGGCAAATATGTGGCTGCAAAAGAAAGTGAGGCTTGTTGTTTTAGGACGAGATGATTTCCGGAAAAGCTTATGGCCCCTGCCAGAATGTTAATGCCTGGCACACACTGCATGCATGAGCAGCGCATGACAGTAACCTCTCCAAACTGCTGTGTCTTGCACGCTTGCAGGGTTCACACTGGCAGCATTGTTGCTGCGACGCTGCTGCAGAGCTGCCCACTGCTGTGAGTACTATATTTCCAAAATTAAAAGCACACACTCTACTTATTTATGAAGCTATGCAAGCTCCTGCATTGTCAACAGCAAGGTCCTGCAAACGTTTCATGATGAAATGCCCTGTGTCAATAACTGAATTGACTGACCTGATTCTTTAGACAGAAATGTTACCAGAAGGCTTTTATTTTTAAATTTAAACAGATATGGTTGAGTAGAATTCATATTTGTATTTCCTCATGTCTGTGACAGATAGATAAATTGAAACTGCAGTAAAAGGTAGTATAGAGTCAATATAATTACCAAAACATCACTTTCACTGTCCATTTTTGCTGACAACTATGTCACTAGGAAAAAATCAGCAAGTCTTGGATTCTCGAGATGTGCCAGCTGACACGTGTTTGAGCAGTGCCGCTCAGTGTGGCTGACATGGGTGCTGAAAAAAACCCCCAAAAGGTTTTGCGATGGTCACGCGTTACTCACGCGTGCAGTGTGTCCCAGGTGTAAGAGGAGTGATGAGTGAGCAGTCAATGGCAGTATAAATCACTGAGTGGATATAATGCTGAATGTGTAAATACGCATCAGTCTGCCAAGAGGTTTGCAATCAACTTATAAATGTGAGTATATGTTCATGTTGTGCCTTTCCAATTGGTTTAGTTAAAACAAAGGTGCCCAAAGTGATCTTGTTTCAGGGGCTCTTGAATTCTCAGCTATGCCTCTGCTGGGATGCATCCTGTGGAGCTGGAGATAATATTTGGTGCAAATACTGTATTAATGGTAAGATCATCTCATCATTTTTTTCTCTCTCTCTGAGGAGAGGGAACCCCTTTTGTCACTTAAATTTTAGGTAGCAACGGAGGGGTGTGTCGTTATTTTTTCACAGTAGTGAGTAACCCACTTTGTGTGCATCGTTCTGAGTCCTGATCATGAATTCTCATAAATGCAGTTTTGCTCCACAATCCGCCCTACGCAGAGAGAGAGAGGGAGAGAGAGCGAGAGCTGCTCCTCCTCCTCCTCCTCCTCCTCATTCGTCTCTTCCCACCACTCAGTCCGAAAAGCCAACGTAAGACGGTCTTCACGGAGGACTCCTCTCATCACATCTCCGCTCGCATAATGGCAGCTGAATTAAAACAGCTGTGGTACGTCCGTGTCCGGTACTTTTCCGCTTTCATCTGAGCAGCAGCGTTTGTGTAATGTAGCTCTCCTCCTCGCTAAATAACTTCTTCTTTCCCTGGTATTTTTTTCTCCCCTCAGACACGCGTTCAGAAATTACCAAACCTCCGACTTGTAACTAAACTGCTTCAGGAAAAGAGGTCGTGTATCTTTGGATGGAGAATTTTGAGTCGGTGAGTTGGAATCGCAGATGAAGCTGTTGATATCAGCTGTAGTTATCAACCTGTTCGGCAAATTGTGTCGCTTTTTGCTTTATCGTTAAAGGGGTAGTAGCCAATCTGTCATCAAAAATAGTCAAAAAATGCTTGTTTAGAATTGCATGCAACTTAAGTCAGTCCTAAATTTGATCTGAATATGCATTAACTTCTTTGATTAATTTTGAGTTAAATAAATGCATCTTCTGTTTCTTGGTTGGAACTCAACAGGTTTTGTAGCTCTTGCTTGCATCGTTCTCCTACTCCAACCTTGTGAATGTGCCTGTGTATATTAAAGAGTTTAACTGGAAAACAACCTCTACAGACAATTTTATGATGCAGTTGCTTGGCTTGCTTGCCTGCAGTTTTTTTTTAGTTATAAAATTCAGGGAGCTCAGATGGCTGCTTCTTTGTTGTAACCCAATAGAGGGGATCTGAGAAATATAGCCTTAAAGTAATTATGGGGAAGATGATGCTTAGTGGAAATTGCACCCTGTCCCTGTAATAACATCAAAGATAACAGTATGAAATATACATTTTCTTTATAGAAGCACTGTAAAGGTTTCTCACCTTATATCTGATGTTAAAATTGCCATTAAAGATACTTTTTTGCTGTCTCAGCTGGGCTGCCATTTCTGATAAGAGCTGTATTATTGTTTCTTATCTTCATGATACATCCATTCCCTTTATTTCACCTGCTCTGTTACTGTAACAACATGTTCCTCTCTCCCACATCTGTAACATTTGTTTATCTTAAATCCTCATCCTTACTTTGCTTTGACTCTCCCGTCATGATCAAATAAGCGGTCCTGTCCTTCCCATCCTCACAAACTCTTGCTCTCTTCCCTTTTAGGTGGTGAATGAGCTGAAGGCAAGCTGGTTGTGAAGGTGCTGGACTTGTTCCCCCCTACGCCCCAAGCCGGACACAACATGGCAGCGGGAGTAGCGGCATGGCTTCCCTTTGCACGGGCGGCAGCGATCGGCTGGATGCCCGTGGCCAATTTGCCCATGCCAGTGGCGCCCACTGAGAAGAACAAGCGTCAGGATGAGCTAATCATTCTTAATGTCAGTGGACGGCGCTTCCAGACCTGGAGGAACACGCTGGACCGCTATCCAGACACCCTGCTGGGGAGCTCTGAAAAGGAGTTCTTCTACAATGAGGAGACCAAGGAGTACTTCTTTGACCGAGATCCTGACGTGTTCCGCAGCGTGCTCAACTTCTACCGCACTGGCAAGCTCCACTATCCACGCTATGAGTGCATCTCGTCCTATGATGAGGAGCTGGCATTCTTTGGCATCGTCCCAGAGATCATTGGCGACTGCTGCTACGAAGAGTACAAGGACAGGAAAAGGGAGAATGCGGAGCGTCTAATGGATGACCAGGAGGACAACAAGGACGCAAAGCTGCCCAACATGACCTTCAGGGAGACCATGTGGCGGGCTTTTGAGAACCCCCACACTTCCACCATGGCCCTTGTCTTCTACTATGTCACTGGCTTCTTTATTGCCGTCTCCGTCATCACCAATGTGGTGGAGACGGTGCCCTGTGGCACAGTGCCCAACCAGAAGGAAGTGCCATGTGGTGAGCGCTACACCGTGGCCTTTTTCTGCATGGACACGGCCTGCGTCATGATCTTCACCGTGGAGTACCTAATGCGCTTGTTTGCTGCACCTAGCCGCTACCGCTTCATGAGGTCCGTCATGAGCATTATCGACGTGGTGGCCATCTTGCCCTACTACATTGGCCTGGTGATGACTGACAACGAGGACGTGAGCGGCGCATTTGTGACGCTCCGTGTTTTCCGCGTATTCCGTATCTTTAAGTTCTCCCGTCACTCGCAGGGCCTGCGCATCCTGGGCTACACGCTAAAGAGCTGTGCTTCTGAGCTGGGCTTCCTGCTCTTCTCCCTCACCATGGCCATAATTATCTTTGCTACCGTCATGTTCTACGCAGAGAAGGGTTCAAGCTCCAGCAAATTCACCAGCATCCCAGCCTCCTTCTGGTACACCATTGTTACTATGACAACACTCGGGTAAGAGCAGAGCAGACACCTCTTTTATTTGGTTGCGAGTGCTATGTGTGAAAGTGTGTATTTTCAGTTGGGTCTGTCTTGTGTGGGTAAATGTTTGACAATGATTCCACTTGAAATCTGCATCTGACTCTGTGGCCCAAAAACCTACAACTGCTTCAAAAGTCAGTGCCCCCCTTTCCAAGACAAACTTCATGCATAATGATACACGACTACAGAGCACTTTCCAGTCTGTGTCTGCTGCTTTAAGAACTGACTGTATTCTTCTGGGGAAAGAGCGGCCATCAGGATGTTCTCTCCCAGTAATGGCCATGCCAGTGCATGCCCTTTACACATCACAGATTACAGGGACAGAGAGAAGCAGGAGATTGTCGAGAAACGGGGAAAGCATCTAAGTGAAACAAAAACACTGGATAGGAATTATATCATTACTTTCATCTCTTACATGCCCTTTGGTTAGCACTAATGCTCTTTCAGTTCAGGATGAACTGAAATAGTGACTTCGCATTTTGAGAGCCCTCCTCCTCCTTCACTTGCTCTTTATGTGTTACACTAGTTGCTGGCCTCGAAAATTAAGTGCCTCTTGGTACAGAGGCTCTGATGCAGAATATCAAATCTCCATTTTAAGAGGCAAGTGAGAGGGTTCAGTTATTTGCATTTGGATAAAAGATAATTATTGTTATTAACACATTTTTTTTAAAGGCATACATGTTTTCATTATTCACTGAATGCCCAATTAACCTGCAGCCTGGGGCTGTTGTTACTGTTTGTTTTTACAATGTCATGAATCTGCTTTGATTGAGTTAAGATGAACACTAGGAGCATTTTGATAATTTTTCTCCCTTTTTTATGTCATCATATATTTCCACCAGCCGTAAAGTGAGGGGACCCACATATACATCATTAATTTTACACTGTGCCAACACACACACACACACACACACACACACACACACACACACACTTCCGTGATGCAGCACTATTAGGCCTAATGGTAATGTGTTTCATGAGCGTCCCCTGTTGTGGATGTGTGAGTCAGACTGAGAGGCTGACAAATTGCAGCATCCTGCTAAATGTCAGAGTCATGGAGGCCATAAATGGCTCTGAGCTCATTGCTGTGACACACTTGGCACCCTGTCATTGTGCCCCGCCATTCACAACCTGCCCAGAAGAACTGGTGTTGAGCAGATGTTTGATTCTGGATCGCTTGTTTTTCGTTTGTGGACAGATGAATAGCTGCTGAATTGTGGCAAAAAGCATGAAATTCTCAGCTCTGTTGTCTGTTAATTTTGTGCAGATGCAGCAGTTTGCTTTGCTGTCCATGCTAGCCTGTAATCTCTCAGTGAGACCTGAGACACTGGATTGGTCTCCTGTTGCGTTTACAGTAGGACGGTAAAAGAGGAGGGTATGTGTGTTGAGCATGTATCTGTTTGTGTATGAAGAGGGGGGTAGTTGTTGAGCTTGGCCTCATCAATAAAGCAGGGGCCAGAAGTGGGTGTCAAAGTGACTAATGATGTGGCCCACTGCATCTGCTGACTAATGTAAACCTGCCTGACATTCTGGTCTCTGCTCCTTGTTTACGTCATAAACACACACAAACAAACAATACACACACAGACAATATCTGGCTTTGTGCATTTATTACATAAAGACAAATAAAGCTGTGAATCTCCATTTGTATGCACGCTAAAAGACCTTTCATGTGGGTTTTCCTTTAGATGGGGTAAGCATGTTTCCAGTTAATGTGGTTTTAGATGTGCAAACACCATATTTAAGTTTTTTTCTATTTTTCTTCTTTAATTTGCATTGAAATCTTCAGATAGATATCTTCACTCTCTGCTGTGCAGCAACTCATACTCATCTGACTAAATAAGATGAAAGCCAGTTCCCACAGACAGTGTTTTTCTTGACTTCTTGTCTTCCTGTCTAGGTGCCTCAGGGCTTAGTGTTGCGCTGTTCCGAGTGTGTTCTGCTTTGTTCTCCTTGTGGAGATACTCATATCATCTGCACTCTCATGTTTAATTTACCGCCAACTTGTGAGCTTTAGCCCTGGTGTTTGTGCTTCACTCAGAGAAAGACAGTTGTGTGTGTGTGTGTGTGTGTGTGTGTGTGTGTCTGTCAGATAGTGTGTTTAGATGCACACATCAGGGGTGGGGGAAAAAATCGATACAGCATAGTTTTGCACTATTTTGCATGGTTATATTGTATCAATACATAGACACTATGTATTTGTTTTTTAATAGAAATCAGTAATCTTTCAGCCCGATCCGGCGGGGGTGGTTTTTAGTCCGTTCAAACCTGCCACCCTGACTCTGTTTCCTCTTTCTTTCTTTTCTATTACTGCTCTCTGGCCTTTATATTTAAGTCATAACTGCTGATCAGTGACCCTAGGATCTTCATTGAGTGCTTATCCTTTTCTGGAGCACAAGTTTCTTGAATTTTAGTTGAATATCAAAAATACAAATCAAACATTTGGTAGCCTACTACAGTAATACAATAAATTGCTTTTAGGTTTGGGCAGTATAACAGTATCACAGCATCACACATTATGGTATACCAAGAAATCCTCATGGTATGTTTTCTATACCGTCCTAAATGCAGGCACTCCTCTTTCTATTTAACTCATTGTATGAAGTGCACAGCACGCACCACCATAGCTCAGTGTCCGGGGTCTACTGGTGGAATGGACAGCTGATCTGAAAGACACCATGACAGCTAGTGGCGGAAGGATAAGTTACAGGACTGTAAACACTTGGCAGCCATCAAGAGCAGAGACCATGGGAAATAACAGCATGTTTTTTTTTTTAAGTCTAACTCGATCATTTAAGGATTTGTTCTAAACGAACCACAACCAAGAAGTTTTTGTTGAGTTTTATTCTGTTCCTGTCAAGTTTGAATGAGTTAACGCTGCATACTTACAGTCATATACCGTTTACCCTGATAAAAGTTTTGGAGGGTATATGAAGGCATGAAATATGACATACTGTCCAAGCCCTATTGCTTTTTCAAACCACTAGATACATGTTGGTGTAATGAAAATGAGATTTACAGACTCAAAGCTTTCCCTTAGATTACACAGCAATTGAAAAGTTTTTTTTTTAATTAATTTGCAGATTTAAAAAAGGCAATAACTTGCAACATAAAGCAATAAGTTATCAGAACACTCAACATATCGCCAAACATTAAAAATGGCAGTAATATTATATCGTGACCACAGTATCATGATTCCCACCCCTAGCAGACACGTGCTCATTAACTCTGACATTCAGCATCAACTGTGCCCTATCTGTTCCTCATACATGCTGCTTTGCTCGCTGTGGCTTTTTGAGTGTTTTGTTTATCTGACTTTAATCCGGCCTCAGTCAGAATCCATAATCCCCCTTCAACAATGGGCAATGAAATACCAGGTGAATAGCTTTTTCAAGTTCAGCGCTCCTCTTTCTTCCCAGAAGTGGAAGTTGTTTAAATGATAACAGCATGTCAGAAAAGAAGGGGAATTGAGTCTTGGCTGAGAGTAGAGGGAGAAAATTAAAGAGAGAGGAAAATACACAATCAGATGTTTGTTTATTCCATCTGACTTATTAGTTATATCTGCAGCAAGACAAAATGCAGGGAGCATATTTTGGTATAAAGCGAATTTGGTACAAACAAGAACTCTAAAATCCTCCAAGACAGACCCCCAGAGGCTTTGCTGCTTCTTATGACCAACTGGACAAAAAGAGGTTTAACCACCCATGCAAGTTAGTGAGCCACCAACCAACACTGCCGTCCTTAGAGCCCTGTGCTCACTCTACAGCAGAGCTAAAAAGCTTAGCTCAAATCCAGCAAATGAGGGGCATGTAGGCACACAGTGGTAAGGCTTTAGTTAAATCAGAGACATTTAGGCAATAGGACCTATGAGGGATTTTGTCCCCTAGGTTGTTAAACAAATTGATTTTGACCTTTGAGTGATAATAATTTTGAGCATTTGTCATATTTGTTGATCCTGAATACTAAACTGCTGCCTGGCTGGTTGGCAGAGAGGCAATTGCTAAACCTCAGCTTTTCATTACGGGTCCATCTAGACCCTAATGTAGTCAATGTCTTTATTCACACTGAAAGAGACTCAAGAAAATGACTTGGTCTGACGTGATCCCAGTTCAGCAGTTAGGTTGTAAAGTTAACTTTGTAAAGGTTGCTAACAAGACTTTTAGTTTTGTTTTATTGTATTTATTCATCATGATCTTGTTTGGAGAACTTTTGTTTACGTTTAGCACTGGGACCAAATTGCTTTAATGGCCTATCTTTAGTGATAGTGAGTCTAAGATGTTATTGCAGTTGCACCTCTAAATTCAATAGCAAATTTTTAATACAATATCTGAACTATCTAAAACAGAGAAAAAAAGCAATTAAAAGTATTGAAGTGGCGTATCTTAACATATCACCTTTTTTTGTCGCAATGAGTCACAGTCAGTCAAATGTGTTATGTTTGGAATAACAGGCTTTTTTTTTCTTAATGACATTATAGTCATTAACATGCTAATTCAGCATATAGGAGTGAGATATTCCTCTACCTGTACCTTACTTTTTCACTGACTGTTGCAGCACTTATGAAACTCATTTTATCCATATAGATAACTGGAAAAGCATTGCCTGTTTAATAGAAGGAAATAAATTGCTTGTTTTTTTTTAAAGTCTATTTAAATATGAACTTCATTTCTTAAAATGCCTCTGTGCTAAAAATAAGACAATAGAAAAAAGGGAAAAAACAAACAAACAAACAAACAAATACACATAACAAAACAAAAAAAAGAAACAAAGCACAAAACCCACCCAACCTAGACACCCAAGACTAAATCAAAGGATCCTCCATTCAGTTGATAGAAAAAATAATTAAGTTGCACTACACTGTTGTTTTCTCTAAATATTGCATGTAATAGTCGACCTTTTCTTCCTTCTCTCTATCACTCTCTCACATATACACACATGCAGCGGCAAGTCTAACTAAAGTCGGGTTGTGTTTGAGTGATTGATTGCTTTGCGTAAATGAATATGATTGATTACTATTACCCCACCCCTGGGGGTTGTCGCATCTTGTTGAAGCTTAGACTGTGTATGGGTATTTATCAGTGAAGCTTCGAAGCCACAAAAATGGTATTAAGAACAGACCTAGACTCCACTGGTTTCAAAAATATGTCCGATTATATGTAAGTGTGTGAGAAATTGACTTCTCACATGATTTATTACCTCAGTAAACATTTTTCCATGAGTTTATGGTCTCAGTTTGGAGATTCAAGTCTTCTTTAGTACAACTTTTATGTTTATTTCGTTAATTATGGTCACACTTAATGTAAAAAAACCTAAGATGGCGACAACCTAAATGCCAAAATCAAGGCTTCAAAATGTTACTCCACGAACTGTGACATAAAAGAGGCTACATCCACTTCTTTTTTTACAGTCAATTCTAGATAATTAGCATTTGTTGCCTTGCAGTCAATTTACAAGGCCTTTACCTTTATAATATAAAGAGTAAATTTGTTTGAGCAGTCAAAACCCACTTGTTCCAGTGCGCTCTGAATGCACTCTTATTACATGTAACAAAACACTCCAGCTGTTCTCTATGCATCTCGTCGTCTTTGCAGACTCATTAGGCCGTTCCATTTGATAAAGTATTGATGAGACTCGGAGTGTTTGGTTGTGTTGTAGTCATTAGCATAGCCCTGCCTGAGTATGATTAATATCCTTATCAAAGACCAGCTTCTTTTGATCATTGCTCCTCAAAGATCAATACACTGCTCTCTGTTACCCAGACAACCACGCAAGATCTTTGACGTACACTGTTTGTTGCTGTGGTGAATGGGTTACGTGTGCATGTAGACAATATGTGTGTGTGTGTGTGTGTGTGTGTGTGTGTACACACACTAGTGTACTTAAATTGGCATTTGTGGCCTTCTTTGTGTACCTTTGTCTCCACCCCCTTTCACAACTCATTGTCATCGAGCACTGATTTATAGAGTATTTATTTTGGAGCCAACAGCTTGCGAAAAATGATGATCAATGCAGATGAGTGAATATTGATTTTTTGCAGTAGAGAGAAATGTGGCGGCCATTGTTAGTGCTACTAATTGGAACAGGTGATAAGGGTATGAATGAAAGATAGCACCTAAATGTAATGTCACTGACCCCTTATCTTGGATTTATGAGAGCAGTTCAGGAAGTAATTTGTCCGTGTCGATTTAACTTCAGGTCTGTTTTCAACCTTCTCTTTTAAAGGTCAGGATTAGTGGTCAGCTGACCTTTACTCATATCAATTAAGACTTATTTTGAGTTTGCATAATGACAGGAGAACACGAGTGCATGACCCGCATACAGAGCACGGCAGTGTAAGTTAATTGGCTCAGTGTCACGACTACTGTAAATGTAACATGTAAGAAATGTGAGATGAGAGAATTCGCCTTATTTAGACACCATACTGAAATATAGCACATTGAAATGCAAATAATCCACTGTGTGTGTACAGTCAGAGCACTCCAGTTCATACACTGAACCAAATCAAATTATTTCTTTCCCCTTCAATGATTTCTTCATTAAATCAAGACTAATTATTCATTAAGATAGTAAGAGTTATTATCATGGGTTTTAAGGGATTTACTCATGGGGTTGATATATGGAGATATTCCAGGGAACATTTACATTTACAGTCCCAGCATTTGGCAGACAGTCTTTTCCGGAGCAACTTACAATACTTCTCAGTATTTATTATGGAGACAGCACCATCAGTTAAGGCAGCCAGTGATTAGCTGACCACAAGTGCTTGTGGTGCTGAAGAGTTAGAGTGTGTGCTTAACTAACCAGTTTAAAGCTAAGCATATAGTGTCCTTACAGATGACTCTTAATAATGTTAAGTCTATGTTAAGTAAAGTCTATGATGTAAAAAGTCTTTTTTGGGCTCAATGGCATCATATATTTGTTCCATATCCAGAAAATGTTTCATTACATGTGATCTGTAGCCAGAAGTATAATCTTGAGTCTACATTAAGGTACCATTAATGCACAGAAAGTGATGGGTCAGAGAGTCCACTTCCTGACATACTGTCCAGAGGCTTTCTCTGTGCTCTGTTGGCCTGCAGTCTTGCTTTTTGTATTTCATTGTAGTGTTGTTTTGTTGTTGTTTTTTTCCTTTTTTGTTTCTTTTTTTTTGCAATAGCGTACAACCAACAAAAGCTATGGTACAATTGTCATTTGGCAGGGATCCAGCCAAGTCTGCAAACTGTAAATAACAGTAAAGAGACTAGAGAGGCTTTGTAACTTCATTTTAATATCTCAGTGCTTGTCATGAATTATGGATTAATTACTTCTTCACACTGACAGAGATCCAAATTCCTAATAAAAGGTGGATTTAACAGATTTTCTCATTTTTCTTAGTCATATTTCTGTATAAAATCTTTGTCACCTCTCACTGGCTGAGTGAAACTAGAGGGAGTGTGAGTGTATTAAAAAGCTCAGTAACATCTGCAGTCCTCTTTAGCCTCAAAATGGTTTTTTGTACAGCACTGACCTCCAGCTGAACTGGCCAATTCTTTATGATGGACACACATATACACACAAAAGTATGTATTTGGAAAAAGTGAATCTGGACTTTGACCTCCCAGCTGTTATTCTCCTGCAATTTGTCTTTCCTCACCCTCTCTACCTCAGTCTCCTCCCCGAGTAGAGGGACGTAAGGAGACAATGCGCTCCGTGCTGCTGCCTCTCACCTGGCCCTCTGACCCCTATTCCCCTCTCCAGCACTAGTAAAGAAAAAAACAACAGAAAAGAGGCCACAAAATAGAAGAGTCAGTCCCTTTTCACCCCTCACACCTTGGTGTCTTCGGTGTGTTTCTAGTGTGGCTCTGGGCTTCGCAACATCGCTCAATCAGTCATTCTGTTTGCTTCAGACTAAGATCTTGACAGTCAGATGAAACTTGGTGCAGACATTTTTGTCTCCAGATGGTGAATCCTGTTGACTGAATTACCAAAAGCCCAAAACTGATATGATGCAGTGCATCCAAAACTGCTAAACTGATGTCTGCCAGATTTAGTTAACTTGAATGTTAAAAGTGGTGGGCAAGAGGGATAGAAATCTTCCATCACATTATATCATGTCATAAGTGTGTGACCCCTTAGTGATCATTCTGTAAATTCCCAAGTTTTTGCTGTTTTATTTTTTCTCAGTGCAATTTAGTTTGAGTCGCGGAGTGGAGGATTTAATAGTCTATTAGTTCGTGGTCGTATCGACCGGAGAGATCATCAGACCAGTGGATCACATAAGCGAAGCAGCTGCCACAGAGACGACTGAAAGCAAACTTTTTGACCCAGCAGCAGACTGTAGGGTTCATATTTCAATGCAAACACAATAGGATTGTAATGCTATGAGATTTTCACGGTATGATTACAATTACTCTTCTTTTTTCAGCTAAAACACTCAAATATGTTGAAAAAATTCTATCACTAACAGTTCTAGCATTGTAAGTAAAGCTTGAAAGACTTGAAAAGACAACATGTATCATACATATCAATATTATGCTAACCAAATGCCAACCCATATTGAAATATGTATCACAATATTGATATGTTATTGTTATTGTCCATCTTTAATGTAGCATTTGCCAGGAGCATTCAGTTCTAAGCACAGCTTGGGTCAATATAGAGCTGGATAGGAATATAGGAATATAGGAATATAGGAATACCATAGTTTTCTTCTTTCATCCATCTCGGGTGATGAATGATAGATTACAGACTAACAGAGCTGCATGGCTGTAGACTTGTGTTTTTTCTTTGACTTTCTCTACATGATTAACTACCTCTAACCGTCCTTCTTTTTCTTGTTTCCTTTTGAACTGATGTCTATCCCGAGGCTGCGTGTACACGTTTGTGTGCATGCCTATTTTGACGTTTTCTTCGATGTGTTTGGTGTTTGTTTCCCACTGTGAAGGCAAATGTTTGCATGTTAGTATGTTCTGTTCTCTAACTCAGTGTACCTTGCTAAAGTAATTATGCCTCCACGTTAAGTTTAATGTCTTTGGCCGCTGAATTGTGACTTTATTGAGGTTGTTATAAAGGCGGAAAAAATCACTAAAGTAATTTTCCAGGTCTGTGGTTTCTAGGTACACAGCAATAACTCACAGTATTTTCATGTTTCTGCTCATACCAGTGAATGTAACTTACATCTGCCTCGATTACGGAGGGACATGCTGAATCCATTACCTGGTGGTCAGACGCATCAGAGAACAGGGGCAGGTATCACAAATCTAAACTGTGTGTTTAATTGTTGCACCTGAATTAAAATATAAATAACTTACGGCACAGTGTTAAATGAGTTAGTGAATAGGGAGCTCATTTAGCTTAAGAAAAATGGCACCAACCCCAAAGCCTAGATGGACTTAAACTCTAAAACTGCATTTTATCAGCGTCAGTTGTTTGAATCAAATTTGTTTTTTTGATTGATTGTTTTTTAAATAAATGTTTCTTCTGTAATCTCAAATTTTAAATAATTGGATGCAGTTTTATTTATATGATGGTACTGGAGTACAACCAGATGACATTTTGCCCTGATAATGGAACTAGATGAAAAGTCAGGGGATAATCAGAGTCAGTAGGATTTACTCCCTGAAGATCATTAACAGCTGAACAAAATTTTATGGCAATCCATCCAAAACCTGAGCAAGGCTACATTCGCATTACAGGGCTTAATGCTCAATTCAAATTATTTCCCCAGATGTGAGCTTTCCGCCTGAACTCTTCACATCCATGTTTGCAGTGACCTGTCTCTGACATCAGTGTGATCGGATCTCTTCCCTGAAACTCCTCACATGTAACCAATAACGGCACACACATATGCGCTGGAACAGCAGGTCAAAGTCAACTTTATTATCAATTCTGCCATATAAATGCAGCCCAGATTGGTATGAAATGCCATTTCCCACAGACCCCCGATGTAAGCAAACAATTATAGAAACAGTATAAAAAATAGGACTTGATAAGGACTTGACTTGATAAAAGTACTAAAATTACAATTAAAGCAAGGCATACATGACAAGGCACAAGCACCGACTTAAGTGTTACGACAAGTGTAAGTATTTTTTTCTGTTGTGCAGCAAAAGAATAGAATAGGGCAAATAGGGTAAATATAATAAATAGTTCAAAACAAAAATATCACATTTGCAAAAGAGGGATTGGAGGGAATAATTAATGACATACAGATGCAAGCTTCTTCTCATGAGTAATCGCCATAGTAGAAATGTCTGCCAGTGTCATTCTGCATAATAATTAGCCACGCTTTTCTGTTAGGGGGAGTGTGCAATGTATTTTCAGAGAAATGGCCATTTGGACAAATAAGCATTTGTCTTTAGGATATTGGACTTAAATGAGCTTTCAGTCCACTAGCTCTATTAGCACTTATTGCTGGTGGCTCTGTGGAGAGGGAGGTGTGGCTGCAGCCAGAATAGGAGTCAGGAGTGGTGGGGCAGTGATGTGGAGGGTGTCACAGAGGAACTGTTTTTCCAGCTCTTTAGGATGTCCAGGGCTTCATTTAAATATCGCTTTTAGTGCCTCACGAGAACGCTGTCACGGCATGGAGGCAAGCTGTACACGTCATAAAGCATCTGGCTGTTGGGCTCTATTGGCTGGCGATTGAGGCAGCTGTCTGTAGTGTCAATGAACCGCTCTGACAGTGTGTGTGGTGAGTGATCTGCACCCGCTCAGTCAAGTTTTAAGTGGAAAAATGATGACAAAAAAAAAGACACATGAATGCCAACATAAGCACAGCCAGTGATCAGATATGCATCAAATTTAAGACCGCATATAAAAATGACCCAAATCTGATTGGAAATAATCAGATTCTGTGTTGACAAAAATTAGATGTGTGTCACATTAGAGCAGAAAAAAACAAAAAATCGTATTTTGGCGACATTTGCTTGTAATGTGAACATAGCTCCAAAGTGGTGGACTGACATATTGACATTGTCCTTCATCTAGCTATGCTGCTAGCATGACTACCTCCTGGCCATTTTTAACATTAGCAACAAATTTAAAATTTTTAGTGCTGAATTATGGATTGGGCTAATATTGTTCATATTTGGTCTAGTAGCAGCAGAGCTGCTACAGAGTAGGTGGCTTACAAAGATTTTGCACTGATCCTTACCTTTACTTTTATTTGTCCTTGATTACAACAGCTCCATTTGTACGGCAGCTGAAAATTGGTCCAAGAACCTCAAGATATCTGCAAACAGTCCATAACCTCTATATGAAGACTAAATAAAAGCAGATTAAACATGGCAAAAAAAGGAATATACTAAGTAGTAGAGCTGTTACCTGCTGCTTGTGTTGTTGTGTTTGAGGTCACATAGTCAATATTGCACCCCAGTCTGCCTTGCAAAATCTGCCACTGAAATGATTCTTTTCAGCTCTGCTAGATGCTCACTCAGCCCCCTCTGTTTTGTTGCTGGTATGTATTTCACCCCCCTTTTCATGCAGAGATCTGGATGGTTGCCCATTTTTTGAAAAGAGATATCGAGCGCCAAGCCTTTCAAGCTTTTGCAAAATGCGTTTACCTGGCCACCTGTCAGCCAAGGGGGGGAGTTTGTTGTGGCCAATGTGACTGTGAAGGGTAATTGACAAGGAGGGTCTTTCAGTGAGGTATTTCAAGCATGTGCTTTGTTTTGCCACCCTCTTATTCATCATTGACGTGCCATGCATGCAAATGCTGCCCTGTCATAGGACACTGTGTCCTGATGTACTTCATCGCAACTAACTGAGAAAAGTGATTGGAGTGATGCTCAAGGTGTTGAGGATAAAAAAAACAGTAAGTCAGACATGTGAACATTTCATCATAGAAACTGTCTCTCTCTCACTCACTCTCTCTCTCTCTCTCTCTCTCTCTCACACTTCCTGTCACAGCTGATTGCCTTCAGCTCCAAGCCCACCACACTTGTGCCCACTCCTCCAATTCAATTACCAGCAGGCTCTCAGTGAGGAGCCTGAAAATGAGTCAGTGATTATCAGTTTCCAGGGTTTTTAGCAACATCCTGGACATCTAATGGCAGCTTCCCACTAATTTAAAAACCCACCACACCAAACCCTGAACTCGACCCTTCTTATTGTTTGTTGTGTAAGAGGGATGACCTTGTCTTTGCAGATATATTAAGGCTCATGTTTTGGCTTTGCATTTTTTAGCTGTGCTTGCGGCGTTGCTGTAGGGCTGGCAGTGTTGATGAGCTGGTCAGTTGTCAGCCACTTTGGTCTAGACTAAAATATTGCAAAAATTGGATTGCCAAAGAATTTATGGACATCGTAGTCCCCAGAGGATGAAGTCAACTAACTTTGGTTATCCCGATTTCACATCTTGCACAATCATGACGTCAAAATTTTACTTTGATTAAATCCCTTTCAGCTTCAGCTGAGTTTAGTACTGCTAATCAGCAAAAATGATTACGCTAACATGCTAAACTAAGATGCTGAACATGCTAAACATCAGCATAATTTTATTGTCACTGTGAGAATGTCAGTATGTTGACGTCAGCATTTAGCGCAAAGCACCACTTTGCCTCAAACAGCCTCAGAGTACTGCTATAGGCTTAAATAGCTCCAGAGTCTAACGCGCATTTGGGCTACTTGTATTTCCTGTTGCAAAAAGATGCATTACATTCCTGTAATTCATTAACCCCCTTGCTTCTGTGGCAGGTTATTCCCTATTTCTACAGCCACCTGTTAAATAATTGCCTGATATCAGACAGAACTGTCAACCCGTTGCACTCATTTCCATTTTCAGTCTGACATTTCATCCACTCTAACTGATATCAGTGGGGGAGGAGGATTCAGTTGTACCTAACCAATCACTAGAAAATAACGTATTCACCTTAATCTAACATCATTTTTAATCCACACTGATACATAGCCATGCCAGTATACCAGTTTTGCCAGGGTTTTAAGAGTGGAGGGGAGAGTAAAGTAAAAGTAAAACAAGCTATAATAGATATGTTAATTTAGAATAATAGCATCTATGTATGTATCTTGTATATATCACCGCTTCTCAATGATCCCAGCGTGGTGCTTGATAACACCTTGACAACAATGTTACTTCCACCTGTGGTGCTGATTGACTAATCGAGCCCCCCCCCGCTGGGCTCATTAGTTTGTTTTTTATTTTAACCAAGAAACCTTTGTTTCATGTCACAATTCCAGACTGATCAATCAATCCAAGCTCAGTAGTGTGGTTAATTTGCTTCCAGGGAAGTGCAGTAAAAAATGACAATAAAATGCAAACAAGGTGCTGAATATATACCAGAATCTCTCAAAACAAGAAAAAGGGCATGTACCTGTTTAAGTTGTCAAAACAGGTAAACTGCTTCTCGGTTTGATTTAACCATGTCTCATAAAGAAAAGGCTGATGTAAGAGGACGATTACGTCATCACATTGCAATGCATTATTGTCGTCATCTGTGAAGTGGCCCTTGATTTAGCTGGCTGTGAACAAACACTAGAATGTAAACAATTATGGATTAGACAGTATTGTGTCCACCGGGCAGACACGCTCATTACAGAGTGGATAATGAGTGACTGAAGTGAATGTGAGTGATAGTTCTCCATATATGTAGGCCAAGTTATAGAAATAAATCGCCTCTCATTTCCCTGTAGAGAATGTGATAAACGCTGTCTGAATGGCTCTGATTAATCTTCCCAGACTCGCAGCCAAGGCTTTTTGAACAGGTAGACGTCATTGTTCCATTTATTTTGCACTGACATACATGCATTTTCTGTCACACACCCACACTATCTGTGTCTGCGTGTTTCTGAGTGTACTGTAATTCATAAACTGTGTTCTGTGCTGATTACCCAGGGTGACAAAAGCAATTGTTCTGCTACACTAAATCTGTGGGGATTAATGCTTGTCTCTGGAGCTGTTCCCTCTGCTTTGGTGTGTGTGTGTGTCTGTGTGTGTGTGTGTGTGTGTCTATGTGTGTGTCGGTTGTCTTTTCCTCTCTTCTCCACCCTGACAGGCTTCACTGAGGATGATCTTACTGGATTCCTCGTCCTGACACTTGATTTGCTGTGGGTTAATAAAAAAAGCTTACTCGTGTAATGGTTAAACATTGTGCCTGGTACTCATAGTATATTAGAGTTCTCTACTTTCATTCTCATGTCAGTGGATGGATGTACTGTAGGATGTGTCCTTCACAAAGCTAGGAATCAACTTTTTTTTGATCCAGATGTCTTTAGGGGATTACTCATGCTGAGGGATTAATCCTGCCATGTGCCATCTGACAGCGCCAAGCACTGGGAAGAGCATAAAAGTCAATTCATGGACTAACACCATTAATAGATTTCAGTAAGCCTTTTTTCCCTTCAAAGGTTGACTTGTGGCAATATTAATTCAATTTCCGAACCCCTCTCGTGCGTAACCCATCTTCAACCTCTCTGCCCTGTGAGGACCGAGGCCATGGTCCACTGCCGCTCAATAAGAAGTCTCCTCAAAGGATTTTCACTAGCCTCATTTCACTGGAGACAATCTGCATTACAGTATGTTTTAATCTTATTAGCATTGAATTAACACCACATCAATGACCTGCTCAAAGCAAAGAGCTTAAAAGTCCATCCAGTTCTTCAGATGATATGCAAAACAGATTTAGAAGCACTTCTAGGCATGCGAATCATCGGCGCTATCAGTTTACTGTGGGTAACAAATCATGTTGAATGCACTATATGGAAAACAGTTTAGCTGTTGAGGGGAGACGGTCCATAACCTTGGTATCATATACATGAACAATACGCTTCAATCTTACACATGAGGGACAATTGAACACGTGCAGCGTGAGCAAATTGATTTTGTTTCACTGCAGAGGGTTGGTGGATAGGACATAACCTCCATGTCCAGATGCAGTGTGTAATATAGACGAGGTCTATCCGTGATATATGATGCTGTCAAATGTACATATGTGTACAAATGTACAAATGTGGGCAGTTTGAGTGTGAGGAAATGGGGTTATAACATTCAGTCTCTGCTCAAAAGTAATTTGTATTTCCGGGCTGCATTTGTTAAAGACTACATGAAGTCAAAGCATGAAATAAATGTTTCAGGGAAAATCTAATCTGCTAAAGTGTGTATATAGAAACCTGATTTTACCTCTCTTTATTCTAGTATCTTTATAAAGGCGTGTTCATTTTGTTTCATAAATCTTTTTAGTTTAAATGTCATTTTTCATAGATATGAAGACATTTAGTTTAGCAGCGAAATACTAAAAGCCTCAGTTGCATATGTAATCTTAAATGCAATCTCACTTTATCGGTCAGCTCCTTTATCTCTTTCCTTTTTTCTGTTTTCCTTTATAACTTTAGTCTTATACTTGTCCCGTCACTGCCTCTGCACCTCATTTGTCTTTTCTCTCCACCTATGAAGTAATGTTGATGATGTAGGGACAACGTTTTGAAAATTCTTAATTATGTTTTTAAAAGCAGAATATTTCCTCACAAAAAAGCCTGTATATAATCTCTTTCCTTTCTTTTTGTCTCTCTCCTCTCTCTTTCTCTCTCTCTCACACACCGACTTTGAACCTGCAGAGCTGCAGTACACAGGCACAACACTCAAAGCAGGTTCTATTACAATTAATTTAGCAGAGTTTGTGCTCTACGCTCAATAGCCTTCGGCATTGTGTAGACACACAGCGGGGGAATCTCGTCTCCCAGCATGTTTGTGAGGTGAAAGAGAAAATTATCTGCTGCTCTTTATTAATATTACAAAAGCGAGGGATGAGGAGGAGAGGGGTGAAGTATGATGGCATATTAAGCCCATTGGTCTGAACTTGGGTTCTGTGAAACATAATAATGCAAATATGTAGGAACAACAAGAGCGTAAACTAATTGCATTTCAGAGGGTTGTCACATTTCAGAAATTGTTTTTGGTAATGGGTGGAAAAAGATTTAGCAGAGCCTGTACTTCTATAAAGGTTATAAAAATTTTCCCTCAGCTGCTCTGGTGGAATGAAAATGAACTGTGAATTTGTCACTGCTAATTACGCGCAGTATGTAAAGGCAGTATCCAGTATTTGTTAACTTTAAATCTCCCTTAGATTTAATGGCAGTATACTGTATCATTTAAAATGATTTTGTAGGTCACTGGAGGAGGAGTCTAACATAAATGTAGTTAGTCACTGCTGTACTGCCACAAGATGATGGCTGCACATCACTACCGGATTAGTCCAACAGCTGCTACTGCCAGCGAATCATTATTCCTTTGGAGAAAAGGTTGACTGATTTATTGGTTTGGCCAAGTGATTACCTTTGATAGGACATTGTAAAAACTATCGTTATCAGTAGCACTTCCGTTCGATAGCCTTTGGCTGCGCAGCCTCCACCAGTCACTTGGGGACAAAATCACTGAATGTACAATATAGGCCAGTTAATCAGCTAAAATATCATTATTAAGTCAACTTTTAAAAGTCCGACTTTGGTTGACCTCCACCTTAGAGTTTCATAACAATTTTATAGGCTAGTGTTATTATTATTATTTTTTTTCATTTAAATCATAGATGTACAGGGCAGATGTATATTTTTTCATACAAAGAAAATAGAAATGTTAAAAAGAAACCTTTAAATTTTACACTAAAAGGAAGTGAGGAAAAGTGAAGAAAACCATATAAAACAAAGAGAACAACAACAAAACAACAAAGAATTTTGAAGGATTGATAAATATCTGTTTTTTTTTAACTTGAGTCTACTGACACAATTTAAATCAGCAGATCCAATTAATAGCCAAAAAAGTACTCAGGTTTCAGAGGAAACTGCTGCTTATCTGCTGTCAAACTATTCACAACAATCTGATGCAGAAAAGATGACCTTACTTCTGATTTGAGCTTACACAACTTTGTCCACATTGTTATGTTATTATTTGTATGGGTATCAGACATTTATTTTAGTCTGTAAACCTTTTTATTTGGAAGCACTTTGTGCTTAAGCTTGAAAGGTGCTATATAAATAAAGATTATTGATTTATTATTATTATTATTATTATTATTATTATTATTATTATTATTATTGTTATAAGTAGTAGTAGTAGTAGTAGTAGTAGTAGTAGTAGTAGTAGTAGTAGTAGTACTAGTAGTATATTAGAACCAGAAGTCAGTTTTTTTTAATTTCATTCCCCATGTTTGTGTCAAAATTGGTAGATTTTCCCCAAGGCACACCAAAACGAAATGGGATAATATTACCTATCATAAAAACAATGACACTAATAACATTAGTCTGTGAAAGATAAGATGGGGAAATATAAAAATAAACTTAAAGTTTTTTCATATGCAGATGACACTATTTCTTCAAGATCTGCTGACTATGTCTTGTCATTGCTGCATAGCAAAAATGCAGCAAGTTAATTCTTCCTAGTGACAAGGTCACATGACAGTAATGAAAATGCCATTCCATGATTTCCAAATACGTGTTTTCCCTTTTACCACTCAACTCTCACAAGCAGTCTAACATGGCTCATAGACTTTAGATTTGAAAAGTCTTGCATCGTTTGAGAGATACTCATGAGAAATACACAAACCCTGAACACTCCATCATCCCTTTACTTTACAGTTCGTGCAGCACTCTGCTTCCCTCTTCTACAACCAACACCTTGCATGCTGAGTGAGTTGTCTGCGTCACTAAAACAGAAGCACCATCCTGTGGGAATTATCTATGCAATTCAGGTTCTACCCACTCACCTCACCAATGTGGCTAATTAGTGTTGGACAGTGATGATAGCGGCAGCCTAATGGGTGGATATAGATCAGACAGCTGTGATGGATGCTGTGGTCAAGTGCTTTGGACCATAACGGATGATCCCAGGCCAGGTGGACCAGGCCGGCAGCAGGTGGCTGTAAGTGGAGCAACAGCTTTCCAATAGTTCCCCTTGGCCGGCTGAAATGTGGCCGCTCACGCCTCTGGACGCTCTCCCCTCTGTATCTCCATGAGCGCTACTCCAATCATGCGATTCAGTGGGTATGTAGTCATGAGCCAGAAAGTCAAAAGCAAATTGTCATCAAGAGAGAGGAGCAATTTAGAGGCTGAGTGAGACAACACATACCTCACAACTCTAGAAGTGTGGAGACAGTGTTTCTGTGTTGGTTATGTTCGAGCTGTACCGCGGGGGAGCTGTGACTTTTAAACAGATGCAGATGAGGCCTGTGCTGCTATAATTAGCGGCAGTTGGATTGTGAATCGCACATTTCAACTTTCAGTTCTTCTGATACCTCTTTCTCTCTTATGGCATTTCCAAACAGCTAGAGCAGAACTTACACCTCCCTTGAAGACTTGTAAATGTTAGATCTCGTGTTTCTTCATATTGCGGTTCATCTTTAGCCATTGACCCATGTGCCCTGTGCTTTAACTCAAAGAGGACACAAAGAAAGTGTTAAGGAACAAAAAGTTGCCTAGATGAAGTTGTGGAGTTTAGTCCATTGGCCATTAAACTAGAAGAGAGAGATACTGAAGCAGAAAGGGGAAAGATGTTCAGGGAATAAACTAAAATTTATAGGGAAGACAGAGCAGAGAGAAAAGTGGATGTCTCTGTGTTTGTATGTGTCTGTGTGTTTTTCCTTTTTCCTGTAGAGCAGCAGTCGCAAACTTGGCCTGTGCTCCAGTCTCCAGCCGAGAGGTCATTGATGTGTGTTCTATACAGAAGGCATGCTGGGAAACAGTAACAGATTTGAGCCAGGCCCCATGGACAAGCAGACTGATACCAAGAACCTGGCCAAATGCTTTTATAAATTCACAGATGGCTGCTATTGAGGGGTTTAGTGTTCCAAATGTGTGCATGTTCATGCACGTGTACCTGTCTGAGTGTGCATGTATACAGGCATTTGTATGTATGTGTTTATGCATGCAAAGATAAAGTTAGAGAAGCAGATTCAAAGTGATTAGGATATCCTCTGCAGATCCTGCAGAAATTCTAGGTGTTTCAAGATGGTGAAAAAACCCTCAGACTCCACAGTGTACAGAGACTGCTTGGCCTGTCTAGTCAAATTATTTGCCTGCCATCACAGACTATCAAATCGTCTGTGTTTGTTCAAAAATATCAGATGATGTGTGGCTTTGCAGAAAGGACTACTGTAGGGTCCAAATGAATGAAGCATAAGCTGGACGCTCTATCGACTCTCACATTCACTTGAAATAAATCCACCGAATCACTCGATAAAGATGACTGTTTACTTCAACTTTGCAGGTGATACAGATGGTCCGTCAACATAAAAAATATTCCACATAAAGATAAAAAAGAGACTAAATTAAAAGAAATTGACAGCTATTAAAAGGTCAAAAACTGTTCTGCTCCACTCTCCACTCTGTCTTACAATATCTTGTCTGTGATCACACGAGAAGGTGAAAAAAAGAAATACAATGCAAAACTACTCCAAACAAAACAGTTATAATTAGACCTCATTCTTTTATCCATGTAAATTTTTATCACGTTCATTTCAATATGGTGTCCAAAATTAGTCCTTAATGTAAACATAAAACAAAATGCATTCACTTGTAAATACTGTAAATATTATTTTTAAATACCTTTTAAACAAATGATTTCTAAATGTTTTTTAACCCATGAACTGAAACAATAATATGATTTTTAGTCCAATACAACTGCATTTTTGGCTCCTACAACTACTTTCCCCTCAGTTTTATTTTATTTGTTTACATCCTACCCTTTATTTATAACCAGAGTAAAAAAGCTTCTAAACCCTTACTTTCTTTCTCCTGTGCTTGATTGTTTATAGACTGTAGACAAAATTGTTGTGCTCAAAGGTTTTATTACTGCTATTTTTAGCCTTCTTGGTCATTATTGCCTTCTAATCTTCATGTGCCCCCCACCAGTGTGGACACTAAATTAATGAACAAAACAAGGCTGCAGTAATTATACCAGATGTCTGCAGCCCAACAAGACCCAGGGGTGTTGACACATTGGGAATGAGGCCTATTTTTGTATGCATACTGAGGGTCCGTACCTAAAAAATAAATATGACAACTTCTAGCTACACTAGCAGCAGTTTAGGTCTCTTGATGACAGTGTCCATCGGTTGTTACATTACTTTGGCCCAGATTGAAATATCTCAGCAACTACTGGATTGATTGCTATGAGATTTGGTGCAAACATTCATGGTTCCCAGAGTATTAATCCTCATGGAAGTGGTGAACCCCTGGCTTCTCACCTTGCGCTACCATGAGTATCTCATCTGTGGTTTTGTGAGAAATGTCTCAGCTACTGGATGGTTCACAATGAAATATGGTACAATCATTCAAGCTTAAGATGAATTGTTATTACTGTGATGACCCCCATCAGCAGGTCAAAATTTCAATGTGCGTCTAATGTTGGTTTTGACCAAATACCTGCAAAACAAATGTCATCCCTGTCATCACCATCTCAGTTGCAGATCTTGTTTAGTTAGAAAATGATAGCATGCTATCTAACTTGGTGAACCTGGTAAACAATATACTTGCTAAAATACAGCATGTTAGCATTTTCAATGTAAGCCATAGACTGTATGATGTAATAGAGATTGACGCTGATGAATGAAAGCCAAAACCTAGATGGGATATGGGAAGTTCTTATCACCCTGATGTTTGTTCATGTTTGTTTTTTGATAAGTCTGATTTTAATCAGCTATGTGATGGTAAAAGAGGGGGCTTGATGTTATGATTCATAGCTATATGTGTCAATCAGTATGTTTGCAATCAATGAAGCTGCTCAAGATTGCTCAGGTGGATATTTGGGCGGAAACTCCAAATGACATCACCAGCTCCAAATGGCAGCACTTGAATTTGAGATATTTTGATTACATTTTTGTACCATGAGAGAAAGTGGAGATGCATTGTCCATCTTTGTACACAGTCATTGTTGCAAGCATATCAGTGTGCTGATGTGCACCCTCACAGAACCACCAGCTTGGCTGATGACCATTACTCTTGTTATTTTATGTTACACTCAGAATATTCAAATTGCAATGGTACATTACTGACAATGCATGCTGATAATTTTGTCTGAATGTTTCTGCCCCTGCCAGTCAAGCTCAGTTTTGTTGTTTGTGCTCGACCCCCTCCAGATAATGATTCAGATAGACGGAGCCAGAAAGGGACAAGAGACAGTCTCCATTGTAGACAGATGCAATTACGATTAGACCTAAGTCAGAGGACAGTGCAATTCATCAGGCCATTTATGAGAGGATGATCAGATAAATGCTGTAGTAAGTGGAGGCCAGTCACAGCACAGGGTGATTGATGTGATAGCCATATAATCCAATAAGTGATTGTGGCCCCTGCACTGCGGCTTCACAAACAAAGATGTATCACAGAAAAGGAGGCCACATGTAAAAATTGCGTGGTAATTTGGCCACCGTTGACCTGACTTTGTCTGTGCAATCACTCATGATAGTGTCCTAACTTTGAAATGCTTTATTTCATTTAGCATGGTGTTTTGGAAATTGTCTGAATCTGTCACTGTTGGGATGTTTTGATATTGCGCCACGATTGGGATTTATTGATTGATGTCAGTTAATCCATCTCTGATGTATGTGTGTGTGTAGCTCTGTGTCTTTTCTTCCAGAGCCCAATCATTTTGGGATTAACGAGTGATTGAATGGCTTTATGGATATAATCCTGATTTGATTTCATTGTGATATGATTTTTTTTCTTTCTGCTGCTTCCATAGTGCACTCAATTTAATTTCAGCACATTCAATTTACTTGGTTTTATGGAGGCTTTCGGCACCTTCGGCTCCTGGCAGGAAAGGAAAATATTAGGGGCAACAGTTATCTTTAGTCACTCATCTGAAAAATGGACTGTAATTATTTTAGTTATGGTAGTTTTATCTCTAAAAAAATGCAATTTAATGATAGCAGACAAAGTTACCATTTCAGTGATGACTCTCAAATGTGAGAATGCACAGAATCGGCGTATCATAGCCTGCCGAAGCTTCTCTTACACTGTGGCTTGAACACCTATTGGCATATATCACACATGCAGGCTAAAAAAAGAAACCATCCACACTCCCATCATCAGCCCCTCCCTCTCCACCACCTCCAATCCCTTCTATTATCTCCCCTTTTCTCAACACATCCCTCTGCTTCGGCCCCCCCCCACCCCACACCCTCTTCACATTCATACAGCGAAACTCTAACGCACAGCGTTGTGCAGAATATACACTGTAACACGCCATTACACACATGGCAGTCAAAAAGCGCACCTGAACATGAGGTGTGATCTTGGTATCACTTGTCATATTTTTAACCATGTCATCTGCTGCTCGGCTGTTTGTGTTTCCGTGGTAACCCAAGGCAAATGAGATTTATGTGTTGAGTACATAATTAAAACACACACGTGAACGCACATTCACAGCTGCAGCAGCAGAGATTCCCACACAAGAGGATCAGTAGTGCAGTGTTAAGATCCTTCTCTGGAATAAGTATCCTTATTCCAAATTTGCTGTAAAAATATGTCTCCATCTATTAGCTCTGTCTGTATCTTTCTCTTTTTGACTCTTTCCTTCCTCTTTCAGCCACAGCTGTATGTGTTTAGTTACTGAGGTGACCTAATAAAACAGTGTTGCAAGTGTCCCCTCCTTTCTTCACTCTTCAAGAGCAAAGAGGAGTCAGTCCAACTATTCTTCACTCTGCACGGCACATCTGGTTAATACACAGTGACTCACTTTGTGTGCCCTCTGTCTACGTCAGACACCTGTTGTGGCTCTAATTGAGCAGTGTGACTGTTTATCACGATCAGATTGTCACCCACATGGCGATATATGATGGCGCCTTGGTGAAACATAGGCAGGAAGCAGCTGTTCCCCTGAATAGCTCTTGGCTTTCACAAGGTGTGTTTGTCAGCTTTTGGTTGAGGTTTTTGTTGGTGTATATGAGACAAATTAGACATCAGCTCCTTGGTCCATTAGTTCTGAGCTTCCCATTAGTTTTTTTGTATCTTTGTCTTGCACCACCTCTCCTCTGTGTCTGTATAAACAAGTGTGTGTGCATGTCTTTGTGTGAGTGCCTCCCCACAGGCTTCTCTCTGCTGATGATTGCACTGGCAATTCCCTCTGAGGCTCTCCCTGGATGACAAATTCCCACATCCGTTATCAGCCTCCTCTTTTCCACAAAATCAATAGTCTCTCCTCAGTTTTCTCTGCATATATGGAATGGTGTTGCTGCAGTTTGTTTGATTTTTTTCAGTGCATGCACAGAAAGTTGTGGGTGCACAAAGCTAGCCACATACAAAAAGAAAAACATGTAAACCTCAAAGCTAGACTGTGTTACTTTTGCTGAACACCAGCCACTGTAACCTCAAGTTGCAATGACAAAAATGGTAAAACATTGCACATAAGCACAAGAAGAGTCATTACGTCAGCAAAGTGACTCAGTGATGGCAGTTACACAACAATATCTGTCTAAATTTTGCTAATATTAGCCTCTATGCGCTACTGGCTGTACTAAACCAAGAAAAGGTGTAATTGCAAAAGTAAAGAATGTGTAATTTATTTCTTCAAAAGTACATAGTCTCTATTGATGTACAGGTTAGGTGTTATTTGATAACCCGCATCAACCCAGTTCAGGTTACATGACAGCCAATCTGCCCGTCCGAACTTCAAATATAGCTTAATAATTTGGTTTCTTATAAATAAACATAAATCCAAAAATACATACATCACTTAACCAACAACAGAATTAAACAATGAATGCTACAAATCACAACAGACATTACAAAAAGGGATACAGTGCAATATGTTACTCATTACCTGTTACATTCAGTGTTCGACTCAGGTAGAAAGAGACTACTAAGAAGCTATACTTTGATTTAATCGATCAGTAGACTGAGGACCAAAGACTTTCTCAACCTGTTCAGTTGATCCTGTTGGACTCTAAATCTCCTGTGTGATGACAAAAGCTGATGACCCAAACCTGAACAACAAACCCTTAAACTGCAGCAAAAAGTATCAGATAATGACATCATTATAAAAAATCTACTTCCCGTTGGCTATGTTGTATATCATTTCCAGTACATATCACAATATAAAATATTTAAAACGTACAGACATAGGAAGACAGCAAGTACTCAACCATCTTTTAAATGGTTACATCTTAAGTAGGATCTCGAGCGCACAGCAGATAAGTAGTAGTATTTTTTTCACATAATGTAACATAGGTGCATATTAAATAGATTCAGTATCAGACAAAGAGACGTTTATTTGCTGAGAGGACATGGTGTGAGGCCTTTATAATGTCTAAGGGAATTGTTTTTAGTAGGCATTGTGACTGGAGAGATTTTGTTAAGTTGGATTTCAGATGACTTTCCTGGTAAAAAATGGGATTGATTTTTAGATCAGATTTCAAAGCTTTGTTAATCCCCAAGGGGGAAACTCATTTGCCACCAGGAACAACTTATAGACAACAGACAATGTACACAGTATAGTCACAGAGCACAACATCTTCAAATGCACAATACAACAAATAGATAACACCATAAAAAACCCATTCGAAACATGATCAACAGCTAAGACCACATACAAAAGTGTTTATTAAAAATCTGACAGCTGATGGAACAAAAGACTTTTGAGTAGTTCAGAAGAACACTTAGGCATCCTGAGTCGCTCACACAAACCTTGAGCACTGTTGTTGATTAAGTTGCTTGTTGTGTGTGTTTGAGAGAGACTGAAGGAGGGGAAGAGAAGGTGGAAGGTGAACTATTGCACAATGTTTCTCTAAGTTATTAATAACTTACTAGTAATGCTGCTTTATTGCTTAAACACCCACCCGCCAGATACCTGTGAAATTTTCTGACAAGCTTACCAGAATCCCCCAACCTGACCTAGGTCAACATGCGCATCACTAGTAATCTCGCTTTAATGCTAGCAGCCATAAAGATTGTAGGACCCTGCAATTCAGCTGTTAGGGGCTGAAGAGTCTTTTACAGCATCAGGGTCAAGGCATTGGAGTCCAATATCTGACTATTACTACAGCCAAGTAAATGACTTCTTAGCAATTATCATGTGTTTACTCCTCTGTGTTATTATTTTAAGGATGATGTAGGAATGGAGGGTAAAGGAGAAGAGATTAGTCAGGGAAAAAATGACATAGTAGGGAAGGTATAGGCACATGAAAGATGCACAGGAGGTTGATGGAGTACCATTGTTGCTGAAAGCAGCAGTCATTCATGGAGATACCACAGACATTCATATAAAGAACAAATGGCAGCATGAAACATTCATCTATCATTGCTCTGTCTTTGATTCTTACTGTACCGCCACCATCTATTATTCATCAGCACAGAGGACAGGGAGTGACAGACATGATGAGTATACTGTCAGTGAAAGAAGGAAGGTAATTGTGTACAATAATGCACACCCAGACTCTCAAATGCCCTTAGAGTATAAGTTTAGTACATATGGACATGTAAACACATTAATTACACAATATTTGCCTCATAAACTTGGTGGGTGTTTGGTGGGTTCTTTGGTTCCTGCACTGCAGGAGTTAATAAACCAAAGTACCAGTGAAAGAAAAACATTTGGGATTAATATGTCCCATTAAAGAGGAGTCTAACTGAACACAAAGCATTTAGTGAAGTCAATCTTCTTCATGACTTTTCCTCAAAAGAAAAAAAATTAATTGTGCATTTTTGTTTTATGTGTGTGTTGTTGGTCGTGCAAATGTGATGCATGGTGTTTTTGCTGCCATTAAAAAATCAGCCCCTTCATCATTTTGCTTCGTCACCCTACCCTCACGGCGGGAGTAATTAATTTCGCACCAGTGATATTGAGAAAGACAGGGATAATGTGCCAAAGCTGACTTGCTCAGTGTGAGCATTCCCTTCACAACATGGAACCAAAGACTGATTACTAATAATATTTACTAATTTTCCAGTGGATATGGTAACTTAAAGCCACACTGATCCCAGCAGTTTGCCGCTGTGTGAAGCAATTACCCTCTGTCTTGATGGTTGGAAAAGAATCTTAAAATGTTAGAAAAAAGTTAGTTACTATAACTTAGAGTAATCATGGTGTATTATTCACAGTATGTGTGTAGAGTTCCAACTCAGGGGTGACTATTTTGTAACAGCAGTAGGTGGCTAGATGGAGAAAGAGACTGAGGAGAGCTCTCAAACTACACCCACCCAGTGCTGCCATGCTGCTACAACCACAGTGCAGCAATGCACTGGAAGGCCTCTTACAATAACCACTTTTGTTGGACGATATATTGTCCCAGAAATAATTGCGCTAAAAGATATCATTGTCATTTTAAGACCATTTTATGCCACTGATACAGTGATGATAGCATGATAATGCAAGTACAGTCTTTAAAGCTGGTGAACAAGTGGGGAGCTTTGGGGGCTACAGAGGACCTTAATACCATTCATCTGCTTTTAACCCAGGATTTCCACTGCTTGCATGTGCGTTGCAGTACGGCTCTGCTGCGGTTTTGCTCTGTGCTCCATCATCTGTCAACTCCCACCGGTTGCGGTTTGAGTCCGGCACGGCGCAGCACTGCCGGATCAGCTGGAGTGGTGAGACCTAGGAATTCCAGCTGTAATTGCAGAATCACGTGCATTATATCAGAAGAACAAGAAGAAAAAGTAATGACTCCATTCACTCCCATAACTTCCAATAAGTTATTCAACACCATTTCCTTTCTATGGTTGTTCTTATAAAAAGAATAATTTTGTGGTTTTCCACCTCCATAATTAGCTTCCCCTCGTCCGTGCTGTCGGTAGTGACCTCTGAAACCCTCTGACCTGTTGACTCCAGGCCTGGAGCTCATTGTAGCGTTTTCTTGACCAGATATTTTAATTTTGTGTGGCTGTCTGACTTCCTGTCTGCTCTGTGCTTAACTTGGCTGAATTGATGTGAAGTGCTCCAGCGTCTGGCAAAAATAGGAGCCTTGCGTATTTGATCCACAAGCGTCCAGACTGCTGGAGCTGGGATGGAGTCGATCCGCAATGCAGTGGAGTCAGTGGAAGGAAACATATAGACTAGAGTGTAATCTGTTTGCTCTGTCTGCCGTAATGAATCAGAGCGGGACCGCACATGGATCTGGTGGAAATTAGGGGTAAGTCTTTCATTTTAGATTTATAGTGTTTGACGACACCAACTCTAACAGTTTCATGTCATTCTGCAACAAATTCCAGGCTGAGGGTGCAGAATACCCAAAAGCGTTTGGGACAGAGAGCATACAGAGGTCCTGACAATTCAATGAATACTTTCCGGTATTTTTTGCGTGACAGAAAAAACAGGGTAGTGTTGAAGCAGACCAAGAACTACCTTATTTATAAAGGTGCATCAATTTGGACTTATTTGTAAGCTTTCAGAAAATGTGCACAAATATGGAAGAAATGAAGGCAGAGTACATACAGAAGCTCAGTCCATATATCAGGCTCAGTCCATAAAATTGAGCATAAATGAGCCATTAGGGGCTGTGAAAAACTGTTAGTTAGTTGTGTCCAAGTCTTATAATGGTCAGGAAACCCCTGCTGTTTATTCTGACATTATGTAGGCTAAAATGTTGGTGACATTCTTGACAGAGCAAACATGCATATAAACCGGACAGGCAATATCTCACTATGTATGGACATGACCTTGGTCTTCTTTGCCAACCTTGATAAGTCAACAACATAATCATTGTGACAAGCCCACACACTGGTGCCTCATCCTCCATTTGCTCACATCTTTCCCTTTGAATTAACCAAACGTCCTCTCTCATCTCCTCTGTTCAATCCACCTGTCTGTTTTCTGCTGGTTCATTCAGTTTGGTTTCAGAGCTCATTGAGAATGGCTCTGTTAACTTATCCTCCTCCTCCTCTTCACACCTTCTCTTTTCTCCCACCCCACTTTCCTCCCACTCTGCCATCACTCATCTCTTCAAAGGGCCCCTGTGTTATTTACCAGAAATGTAATGGGGGTCGAAGGCCTCTCGGACAGGAAGGGAGTGTAAGAAAAGACGAGCAGGAGAAAGATGAAGGGCTAGACAGGGTTAGACAAGGCTGTATAATGACCTAGAGACAGGCTGTGTAATCAGTCTGTCTGTCTCTTACCTTCACTGCTGCTCCGGGTAGCTCGTGGGGTCACAAGAACAGTGCTTTTGATTGGTACAGGGTTGTCATGGCAGAGCCATTTGGATGGGCCGTGCTGGCAGAGCAGTGGCTGCAGGCAACCCGCTGACAGAATCTTCCAGATTGACGAGGGCTGACTTTCACCCCCTTGACCCCTTTCCATGAGCCCTTGTCCCGATGAAACGGGTGGGAGGCGGAAAAAGCTATTTTTGGTATCCGGGTCGTCGTCAGTGTTGAAAAGACACAATAAGTGAGATTGTAAGTGGAAAAAAGAGAAGAAAGGAAGCAGTGATGCACTAAAAAGTAGCAGTTGAGAATTTGGGAGACCACTACAAATTTCATATTTTCAGATTAGACTTACATTTAAGGATATCCCCACCTCACTGCATTGATGATATATTCAACCACACAATAGAAATCTATTTGTAGTGTTGTGGTTTAACAAACTGTTCTGAACAGGTGTGTGCATTTGACTCACTGAATTACTCATAAGTTCTGTTGCTACTTATTACTCATAAGTAGCAGACAGCTATATATATTGGATGTTAGAGTATTATATCTCTGTTTCTCTCTCTTCCCTCTCTCGGCTCTATGATTCTTGGACATAAAAGATGCAGAGTGTCGTAGGTGGGAGAGTTGTGTAAGTGAGGAGGCGCAGAAAGAGATGGTAGGTCAAGTAGCCCTGATTATGTAAAAAGAGTCAGAGAGGGTTGGAAACACATGCTGCTGTACCTTTGGAAAGATTAGATTACGGGAAGCTCACACTGAGTGGGATACTCCTAATGTGTTGATTGAGTAACTCTGACATGCTATGCATATTATTGTCCCTTTATCTAGATTTTTTAATTGTCTCCAGTTACCTGAGTTCAAGTCCTCAACTTAATTTTTCTTTTTTTTAAACGCCTTCCCACACTCTATGACTCCCATCTTTCCTCTTTTCACTTACACCCTCGTACATTTTTTTTTTTACCGCAACTGCTGTCCCTTTTCACAAGTTGCAACATTTAGTTTCTCTTTTAGATGAGTTCAAGTGAATAAGATGTGCTGGCAGAGCCCTGAGGTGCAGGCTGTCTGTATAACAGCACTGACAGCAGTTCACCCCTCCGGCAACCTAAGATGGACATACAGACAGACTGTCCTTCACACATACAGAGACACGCTGCAGTTCATCCCCGTTACCATTTCATTTTACATCTGACATCTAGATTCGTTACTCAGGTTCACACTGTTTATTTTGTTTTTAACACTTTTTATCAGTCTTTTTTTTCTTAAAGACGAATCACTGCTTCAAGAGATTAGGGCTGTCACTTCTAAAAAAAATCAAGTCTGCAGAAATTCAAACTAACACATAATTCCTATGAATTTGAATCAAACCCACAGAGCCTATCTTAAAGTTGAGGCTACAGTCACACTGCATTTTGATATCAATTCATCATCAGTATCAGCTGAAATTGTCTTTAAGATGAAATATTAGAATCTGCCAACATGCTGATTTCTGCTGGTATCACAAACCAATATTTGTTTTTTATTATTAACAAAGTGAACATGTACAAAACATCAACCCTAAGTTGAGTATTTTTCTCAGTTTTCACAATGAATTATTATTACATACTGAAAAGCCTTTTATGTGACCATCACAAAAAGATTATGCATAATATGATGGTAATTCCACTGCAGAAGAGACTTGATCATCACTAAAATTAGGTGGGGAAAAAAGTGTATATATAGGTATCAGTATCAACCAAATGGATCAATCCCTACTGGATACCTTTACGGTATTGACTGAAATAACCCAGTATCAAGTAGTATCAAAACGTCTCCAGTCAACATCTGACACTTAGCTGCTAAATGGTCCTGATAAACTTACAACACCAAAACGGCTCAGTGTTGTTGTTAAACCAGTTAATAACTGTCGTGTACTTTATGTGATGCAAACAGTTAATTGGTCCCAACCTTGAACAGAAAAGTGGACTGGAGCTCAAGTCAATTCTTTGTTGATAACACTCTTAAAGCCCTTTCACTGTGTGTGTAGCCAGGCACAGAGCTCACACTCCTGCAGCAGCAGCCTCAACCCTTGCAGTCTGTGCTGTGGTAGAGTTAAGTGCTGTGCATTGACAGATGACAGTTCAGCCTTCCAAGATAACACCAAAACATTCAAAAGAATGACTTACCACACACCACTCTATTTACATTATGGATATCGAATGAAGTCATGACAGCAAAGCATTTGACCAAATGTTTTATTTTCAAATTTTGAAATGATAGCCCGATGTCCATGCTATCTCCTGCAGTTTATTCCAACAACACTACCCTGCTTTTCCCCTCAGGATGCCAGTAAATTTCACCATGGACCCATGATATGGTTTGTTGACACAAGTTGCATCTGCTGCCTCACTTGAGTGACAAGTTAATGTTACAAGGCTGCTGTGTTAAACAAAGTCAGTAAACAGATGGACAGTGGCTCTCAGGAACACCCTCAGCTGGAGTACAGAGCATGCTTTTTTTTTTTTTTTTTTACAAATATTTGAACAGTAGTATGCATTTTGAAAGATAAAGTTACAGGCCTGCCAGCATTGATATTGCCCAACACCAGCCCAAACCTTTATCAGATGTCAAAGATGTTATTTACAGTTAATATGTGTTTGTTTCTTTACATTCACTAAACCATTGCGATTCAGAGGTAATATTTTCATTGTAAGTTTATCAATGTGTTTTTACAGAAGAAAAGGTCAGTATCAGGTTTTCTTGTTGATGGCTGATGCTAAAATGTACTGTATGTCCTTGGTATAAAAGTGGAAGCATGGTACCGGTACATATGTAACTGCCACTTGTCATGACTATTTCCATAACCCTTTATTCATCGTTCCCCCGTGGCGTTCCGCCCTGCTGAGAGCACAGACATGGAGTGTAAAGGAAATGGAATTACCACACTCTTAAATCTGTGCTTTTATTTTCCTCCCACATCAATGAACACCAGACATCTGATCTGAGTGGGGAATTAGCCTATATAGCGGAAATGGGCTCTATATTCACAATAGATGACTGTGTTTGTGCGTTAGTGTTTGTGTTGCTTGTGTGTACATGTGGGCATGAGTCTTAGTCAGACTCTGAGTGGGAAGTTGCAGGTGTTTGTGTGTGTGTGTGTGTGTGTGTGTGTGTGTGTGTTAAAGGGGGCGGTAGGAGAAGAGTATAAGCCGTCAGCTTACATGCCTGTGGCTATCCCACCTTATTCATGACTTTGATCCAATGCTCCCTGAAAAGAGCACCCCAGTGAAAGGAGGGAGCTCAACAGAAGAGATCGGAGAGGGGAAGGGAAGAGAAACAAATGTAAGAAATGGGAAAAACCAAAGTGGGAAGCATGGAGAGAGGTAAGATAAAGCGGTATAGATAGAATAGATAGAGAGCAATAAGGTGGCTGGGATTGATCAGTAAAGACACACATGTTGATGGATAACTATTTGATTGATTGTGAATTCTCCAGTCTGCCTCTGAAGGATAAGGGGAATGGACAAATGGGGGAGGAGAGGCAAAGGTGCGGGATGTGATGAAAGAAGGGCTCTAGTGTGATTTCCCAGAAGGGATAGAGATGGATGAATGAGGAAGAGCTTTTGGATGGAGCAGGCAGTTGAGGGAAAATGAGAGGACTTTATTAAATGCTTTTTGGTTTACAGTATTATTGCTGGTTGCCTGGGGTTACCTGGTATAGAGTATTTTGTGGCTTTCAGCACCCATTGAGTAAGGCACTTAACCTCATACTCTGACCTCTTCAATGACTCAGGAGTCTGAGATTATGTATTCTTTGTACAGATATTTTGTTTAAAAATTACGTTTGAATACGTTTGCAACTAAATGTGTTCATTGTCTGTCAGTTTTAGTCTATAAAATGTCATAAAATGTTGAAAAATGCTCATCACAATTTTGAAGCGCCTTGGGGGAATAGTGTGACATTTAGGAAGATGCTCTCATTAGCTTTGGCGAGAGGTAAATGACAAGATCAATACCACTCTCTTATCTGTCTGTGTAAATACAAAGCTACATCCAGGGGAGTTTTAGCTCAGCCTAGTTTAGCATTAATACTGGGAACAGGAGGAAACAGCTTGATTGGTTTTGTCCAAGAATTAAAAAAAAAAAAAAAGTGCTTACCAGCACCTCCAAAGTGCACTATTTAACACATTATACACAACAGTGGGATACCTATTTGACTTTTTCTTCCCACAGTGAGTTTCAGAGACTCACAAACATTTTTTTTTTCTGATGTAAATGCTTATATTACTACATCAGTGCTTGTTTTTTTTTAATATACTGATCTAAGTTGGAATCTCTAACCGGAATGGTTTCAGTCTTACTGAATGAATATTGCACATATACCCACAGCTAACAATGGAAAGTTTAAGACTGAGATAAATGAATGAGTGTCTTATCATTGACACAATAGCAAAATATCAATATCGATACCAGATTTGAATCAGTTAATATGCCAAGAATGCTGTGGTAAACAAAGACAAGCCTGAAGCTGGATGCCACGCTTCAAATCAGTATCTGTAAATCACTCTCTGTCCCCTTTCTCTCTGCCCCCTCATCTTCAGATGGATGAATGACAAGCCTTGGGTTGAGAGTCTAAGTTAGCTAGCAGCTGAAGCCTGTAATGATAAAACTGAGTTAGCCCTGGGAGCGCGATCGCTGAGGTCTCGCTAACCTTGGAGCAACTAGAAAATAGCCTCATTCATCTGCCAGGAACCTCAAGCTAATCCAGACCCGCTGTGAATCATTAATGGCAACTCATCTGATTCGCGTGCCGTCAACAGGATCTAAACGTGATGCCAGCGGGCTTAGGTCTAGAATATCAAATACATACACTCCATACTTGGCCTTGTGTGAAGGCTGACACATCTGTAATGCGCCCTTTCTCCAGGGAAGCATCATAAGATTCACTTGGTTCTGTTTTCTTTTGTTTTAGCATGTTACATGTTCATAGCATCATCATACCGACATCTGCATTATGATATCTTTAAACTCATGGGGCTGCGAGGGACTGAAAGTGATGCCAGCGTATGATAGCATGTCGAGAACTGGTCTGTCTACAGATCTGTAGAACTAACTAGTACTTACGAGATACAGTGGGAGTAGACGTGAGAGACATGTGTAAGGAGGGAGGGAGGGAAGAACAAGTGATGTGGATGGATGGATTTCGAGTCCAGCCTTGCATCCTGTTCCCAGTGGAAACCAGTGAGGAGGTGTCCAAGGCTGCTTGATCTTAGATTAGATGACTGTGCTCACGCAGTGGGCTTCCTGGCATTGCACAGCACTCCACACATGCTTACAACCCCCCTCTCTTTAATCAGTATATGCCCGAAATACAAATGAGCTGTTTATGAAAGCAAAATCTTTCTTCTTTTAGCCAAAATTTGGCACCTTTTTTGTAATATCTTCTTTGGAACAGTTGTAGTGTGGAGGTGTTAAACACTTTGAATCATTTTAGGAGCTAATAGGCTGCCATCCCAGTATCTTTCCACTAGATTATTTTTTACATCAGCAAATCTTATAGCTGCAAATTCTCTTTCACGAGTGTTAAGTTCCAGAAGCAATAAACTCGTTGGTGTAAAGTCATGTTTAAGCAGTTGGTTCAATAGTCATTTGAGTCATCAAAGCTCTGTCCACGTGGTTCTGGCAAGCTTTGCCATGACAGATGGACAGCAGACCTGATATTGTCCTGGGAGGCCTGAACCACTGACTTTTAGCGGTGGGGTGCAGGAGAGGGGAGGATTGGATCACCCCAGGAGGAAGTCAGAGCAAAACAGGAGAGGCTAGTCTCACGCTAAGACACATAATGAACCAGGTGGAAGTGCCTGTCTCGCATGTCAGAAGGTGCAGGAGGGGTAAGGAAATAAGGAGGGAAGGAGGGAAATGGAAAGGTGAGGAAAGCAGGAGGAGGTTGTAATGGAAAGTGAATGTGAAAATTACCGTGGTTGTAGCATGATGTCATCACAGTGGTAGAAGAGGATGGCAAACTGGGTTGTCGCATAATTTGAATGCATTTGTGTAACCACATGTCACCACTCCAGTCTTATCTTTTTACCTGCCTGTCATCCTGTGCTGTTATTGCATCTCTGTGTGCCCTTTCGTAGCTGTGTCCTTTCTGCATGTGGGCATGGGTGTGGATATATAAAAAACAAAAGCTTTGACTCAGCGATGTTTATAACTTTGTGCCCTAGGTGATGCTTCATCACCATATTTTCTTTTATTTAAGGAGCCTGAGTACATAAGTTAACCTGACATCACTTCAGATCCCTGTTGTTTACTGTTTACTCATTTACAGCCTGAAGCAGAGATGGAAAGGTTGTGTAAGTCAAGACCTTTTCCTTCATCGCACCATGCTTCACAACGCCTCTTTTCATCTTCAATAACCGTTTACTTATGATTCCTGTCAAACCTGATGTTAAATCCTCCAGATCTTTGTCTGATGGAAATATGAAACTGTTTGGATTCCCAGGGAGCCAGAAAAGATGGAAAGAAAGAGAGGGAGTGAGAAGGAAGCAGGGCGAAGCGCACACTGTCAAAGACTAATGTTGGGCCCAGTGATGTGGGGTAATCTGTCAGTGCTAACAGATTGTGTGATAGGGTAAATAGCGCTTGTTGTGATGGCTGGCTGGCCGTCTGCATCTTTCTGTCTCTCTTCTCCCTCCTTGGTATTCACGGCCCGTGGACTAATGACTATGACGAATTATCCAGATTCTGTTGCCCGCGGTTGTGGGACAGAGAGTAGCGGCCGGACAGGGCCATCTCCCTCTCTGGCTCTTTCTTGCACAGACACACCAATATGCACAAATGCTCACACACATCACAACAAATTGACCCTGCAGCCTTCCAGAGAGAGCTTTTCAACACGTTTGGGATTTTTATCAGGGCTTTTTGGTATGCATTTTTTTGTGTCTGTGCATGTTTGTATGTGTGTGTGCCCATGCATTCTTTCACTCCTTTAATGGCCTCGACATTGAGATAGAGAAAATCAAACCCTCTGCCTCCTGTTTTGTGTTTCATCAGTTTGGGATGTTTTGTTTAAATGAGGAAAATGAATGAACATTAAAGTGATTTATTCGGCTCTGCGTGTCCTTATCCTCCGCCGCCAAGAGCATCAGAAAGGAACAAGATATGTGATGTACAACTGTCACATTGAACAGAACACTTTCCATTTGGAAAAGGATGTCGTCTTTTGGCATTCAAGCTCTTTTGCACTATGCTGCAATTTGTACCGGGTCATTTTGTGATAGAGAGTGTCTCATCCTGTCTTTCATTATGTTGTTTCACAAAGTGTTTCAGTCCTGTAGAGAGACCTCATTGCTGTTCTTCAAAGACAGAATGGAAATAGTGGTATGTGAAGTGAAATGCTTTGGTTGCAGATTAGGTGATATTGCAGGAATTACTATTTTCATAAGTCAGTGTTTCGTTGAATGGGAGGAACATTATGCGTCTCTGAAATGTATGTTTTCATCAACTGAAAACACCATTTTCATATCTTAAAATAGCATATGTGTTATGAGGCAGTAACCTGCTTTCAGTTTTTTTTCTGGCATTGCCATTAACTTGTTTTCTTTTTCTTGAATCAACACCGTTTCATTATAAAATTCAAAGAAGCATTTCCTGGGGGTCTTCATGCTGCACTCTTGCATCTCGATAGTCTAATCAGATTTTTTCTTGTTTCCTCAACTTTTTCACAAACATAGACCTTTGTTCTGTTTAATGATTTTCCAGAGGGCATCACATAAATCGAGCATTGCAAAAAGCATCAGTGGAAGTGACCAGTATCATTTATCAACTCTGGGAGCTCTTCTCTGGAGAGGTTGAAGTTCTTCTGGCTCAGAGAACAGTTGGTACCAGGGGACGATACACAGGACAAGAGCACTTGTGTCTCACTTCGAGCATTTGCTTCCTTGGAAATTTAGCACACCTCAGCCATCATCTTCCTCTTCAGCTGTAGTGGACACGGCCTGGCCTTAATCAGTTAATTATATTCAATTACACAAGAGTGGGTGTGTAACCTCAAGGGCTACTGGGTCCTTGTCTCCTGTCCGACCTCTTTTTGAGTGTGGGTGCACAGGTATGTTGCCACCTAAGCGTTTTAACAATAACGGTTGATAGTAGATAGATCAACCTGAAGGTAGGTAGGTAGGTAGATAGATAGATAGATAGATAGATCTTTATTTATTTGAAACATGGCAAATAAAATCAGACAACAAAATAAAAATAAAATAAATATATGGGTAAAAAAAAACATTAGATGGCCACCGTACATAATGACATACTTGACATACTTACTTTCTCCTACTCCTAAAAGGTGTAGGAGGAAGTAAATACTTAACAAATCCTACGCCATGTGTGTGTATGTATATATATATATATACACACACACACACACACACACACACACACATCACAGAACAACGAAACACATCAACAGAGAAAAACAAAGTCACACTAACAACAGCAGCCGACCTGTCTTGTATCACCTCTTACTGCCTGTTTCCTCTCTGTTTTACCAGCTCATATCCCTTCAATATGTTAAACATGTTAAAAGCCATTAAATGTATTACATGATTTCAATTCCACACTATAGTTGTTCCATAAATTAACCCCTTTGACTGTAATACAGTGAAATATCGTGTTAGTCCTCACCAACTGTTTCTTGAACATAAAAATTCTTCTCAGATCATGTGAATTTACCTTGATTTGAAACGTTTGGATATTTTAAGAGAGGAGATGATTTTAAGCTCTGTACATGATTTGAATTGTTTTGAAATCAACCAGATCCTTAAATTTAAGTGCTTTTAATTTGATAAAAAGGTGGATTTGTATTTTTCTCCAAAATTAAGGGGTGTTGTTTACAATTCGTATGGCTCTAGATGTCTAACAGGTTTTGGTGAGTTTACAATTAGTTATTGAGGCAATTAAGCAAAAATTAGTCTAAGTTAGTTGAAAGAGAGAAACTTTGACTGGTGTATGGTTATATTCTTCAGTTTCATGAGGAAAATAGGTGTAAAGATGGACAAAAACAACGCTCTTGGTGGGTGTAATGCTTATCAGTGTAGTTTTCCACATAAAAAAAAATGAAAATTAGAAACTTTACTTTTCTAAAACAGCATTTTCTTTTGTCAGATCAGTGTATAGCCCAATTAGGATTTGAAGTCAACTTGCTATTTATGGAATGTTGGCTAGAAAAACAGAAGAAATTGAAAATCGCATAGATTTTATTTGTCTGAATGACTGGCAGGGGTGGCTTACTTCAAGGATTTCATCTGGTCGCTTTGGTTTTTCCCTTTACATCCACATTTATCAGAGAAATTTAGCAAAAATTCCTAATATATTGATCTGAAAAGGACAAGTTCACAAAAACAAATAGCACAAAAATAAAGTTCAATTGTCACTCACTTGTAAACCTCTCCTGCAACCAAGACATGGAGATGGCCCCCTTTTAAACTCTTAGCCCCTCCCCCTGGTCGTGTCACATACATAAAAAAAATACATGTCACAATATTACACAGCCAGAGAAGACATTAACAGCCCCTCCAGCTTCAGTGTATCTTACCTAATAATTATCGACCTATTTTTAAACACTTACATATATGTAAAGCAGGTCAATAAGCACACAAATCAACATTAAACATGATACACAAAATCACGTAGGTCACATGACACTGTATTTAACCCAGGAAATGGTTCGGCTTTGTTTTGTCAGTCGAACCCGGACATGGAGGAGGACAGGTGAGCCTCCAGCATCTGGTGAGTGGCCGCGCGCGCGTGTTTGTGTGTGTATGTGTGTGTGTGTGTGTGTGTGTGTGAATGTATGCCTAGTCTACAGATGGAGCGGAACAACTGAGTGTGCACCCTCGGTCGCGCTACTTAAGCAGGTAAGGGGGAAAAAACGATTATTGTGAGGTGTTGTTCAGATGCTGGGTGAACATGGAGGGGAGCACAGAACGTGTGGCGTGTGTGTGCGCGCTGAGGCGCAGCGTCGGTATGTGTGTGCGTGCGTGCGTGTGGATGAGTGCGCTGCCACCGCAGCCGATCCGTCACAGTGGGCTGGTCTCAAACCAGTGAGTGGCACAATTTTACCTGTCTTGCCACCATTAACTAACAACAGTACTATTTGTATTTTCTCAAGTCCAGTGTCCTTTTTACTATTTTTACTCCCGTGGACTGTCCCTTTTATCATTCACATTATAGCCTAAGATGTTTGGTACACTATGCAAAGAAAGCTGCACACATCATCCCGCTCATTTCCCAATGACACCTTTTTTTTTTACTGTTGTCTTGTAATACATCTTGCATTATCCAGTTGAGTTGTTTGTTTTTCCGTTTTTTGAGAGGTGTTTAAAAGCCCCTTCAAAAAGTTTTTATCTCACACAAAAAAGCAAGTTTATTTGTCATTTCACATCAACCTTGACTGAATCTGAACATTCTGCTTTGGCATCTCTATTATAATTCTGCTTCAGCAGAGTTGGTAAGCTCCATTTTACAATTTTCAGGAATATTTCATTATTACAGTAACCCACAGGTCAAATAACAAAATCATAATTGTAAATAAAAAAAAGTCTCAATATAGTTTATTTCCCATGTACAGACATTGATAAATGACTCCTGGTGCGGGTGCACGAGTATGAGTCGGTGGAGGTATTTTTGTCAAGCTGATTTATTTACGAACACTGAGCAGATTGCCTGTTTAATTGTGATTTAGCCGAAGTCACAGCTCAGCACTTTTAACCAGGGAACAGTCTTGGGTGGAAGTGTGTCATGTGGGGAGAATCAGGAACAGGCATCTCCCGTCATCCCAAGGCAATTTATCACTTTGTCTCCGCCTCTAATGTGAGCATAGTTAAACAGGAGGTCTTGATGGTGGCTGCACTTTTAATATTCGAGTCAATCAATAAAAAAGGCTGCTTTATTTAATAGCTTTGGCCCTCGAGGCTGTTTGGCCCTGTTTAGGTTTCTTTCCGCTTTCCTGTGTAAACATAAATTAGCTGTAATTGAACAAACCGTCACATTTGCACGGCTGAATGCGTGCTACTGTGTGCCAGCCAGCCCTGACTCAGTGATCGCCCCACTTTTCTCTCTCGGTCTTAATCTCACTGTCACTACCTCTATTACTGTCATCATTTCGCATTTCTGCCTTGCTCATCTGCATCTCTCTTTCATTGGAATTAATTAGGCATTTTAGTTAATTACCTGCCTGCTTTAGCATAATGGCAGCAACCCCATACAGTTGTTTTATGGGAGCGAAGACAGCCGTCATTAACCTCCAGGCTCTTCACTGCATTTGCTCTCTGTCTCTCCTTAACTTATTTTCTCTGTAGCACTTCAGTCCACCTTCAATGTATTGTTGCGGTGCCATCTCCTTTCAGATTTTTGGTTTACTTTTTTAATATTTAATCGTCTCTCTCCATGTCCCGAAGTGCAGTGTCCCGCTTGACATAGCTGGAACAGATCCATGATCTCTTGTAACACTATTTCCTGTTTCTTCTCCTTTACCAGCGTAAAAAAACATGTGTTTTGTCCTTGTTTGTATTGGTGGAGCCTCTCATTGACTTCATTTACAGGCTTATATTTACTTTTTATGAAGCAAGTCCTGCTGCTTTGATTGCTTTAAAATGCTGAGTATCTCCATTATCCTTTATTAAAAAGGCCTGCAAGAGATCCAGCTACAGTGTGACTGGCACTCCAGGAACCTTATTTTTGTGCTTTTAAGATAATTCTTGTTATTCTGTGTGTCTGTTCCTCCCTGCTTGCATCTCACTGTATGTATCTCTCTAAGTGCCCACTGTTGTCAGTGTTAGGCAGGGTCGGCCATACCCAGGTGTGTGTATGTGTAATTATCAGTGCAGAGAGCTTGTCTCCATTCATTTTTAATGAGCAATGAGGCTGCGTTGCCCCCATTAATAGAGAATTAGACCGTCCATCAGCCGGCACATAAAAGCCTTGTTCTCTGCATCTGGGGTGTAGAATGTACTGCAAGAGGCGGGTAATGATGCGGTGTGGCTCCATGTCTGTGCTGACAATAACTCAGAGAGCTGGAGATGGACAGAATGAAGCGAGGAGGGAGAGGAGAGGGGAGGAAACGAAGGAAGGAGCAGGGATGGAAAGACGCAAGGGAGCCCTTCAGCACTCACAACACTGTCAGTGTGAAGCAATGAGGCTTAACTACAAGTGCTTGGGTTTCACTGGGATTCATTAGCATGAGACTTTAGTGTAGAACTTTATGATGTTATAGTAACACATCTGTGCATGCATCTGTGTGTCTGTGTGTTAAAGGAAGACTCACTTTTTTAAAACCTGGGTATTATTTTCATAGTTTTTGCACTATTTCCTGTTAGGTTAGGTGTTAGGTTTTACTCATCTCTTTGTGATGGTCCATCAAGCTGTACTATATCTAACTGCACTCCCTGAAGAAATATTATCCATTATTTGAGTAAATGAAAAAGCGTTTTCAGAGAGAAGCAGACAGAGGGGTCTACAATATGCATTGGAAGGATATATCAAGGATGTCAGATCACTCAGCAGAAGAAGAAGAAGCTAAATCCTAAAGTACAGATTACAGTGTAAAAGTGAATCACCACATCACCTGGCGATTGAGACATACGAAAATGAAAATAATGGAAAACGTTGCTTATTTTCAACCAGGTGTGTGTAGTCATGTGTCATTGCAGTGTGTGTGTAAATGAACAGTGTTTAGCTTCCTCCCGTAGGGGAGGATAGGGCGGCGGTGCAGCAATATGATGATACTCTGCTCTAATGGAGTTCAACAGGGAAAGGAACAAGAGTAGTTCGACAGTCCACAAGTTTTAAATTAATCACAAGTTTGACACTATATTGGCTATTCCTTATTTTGAGGTGAGCACACTTGAATTGTTAAATTTCTGTCATCCTAAAAAAAAAAATAAAAAATAAAAAGCTGTGCTCAGTTTTTGTAATTTACAACACAGATTGGGTAGTAATTCAAAAATTTGTTGTTTTTTTTTTTACTAAAAAGAATTGTCAAACTAGAGGTCGGCCTGTCTGATTATACTCACATCCGTTATATTATCTCTGTTCTAGTTCACTTGAGCTTCAACGATTTGTCAAATGATCAGTTAATTAGTAAATACTTTGATTAAAAAATTAAAGGGATTCTTTGCCAAATTTCAACCAGCTTCGTGTTGTAACAATGTGAGTAGTATGTCCCCACTCATCTTTTAGCTCAATTTTTCAGGGTTTTTCTAGCTCTAGGGCTGTTGCTTGAGTCACAGATTGTACTCTACCAAACTCCAAATGTATAACTAGCTAACTGATTAAATGTAAACTGAGATTCTGTTACTGCATTGCCTGTTTCTCACCTAAAATGTCTTCAGAAACATATTTCAGAGCACTGCCATACTTTTTCCTGTTTTGTAAAATTGGAGGCTGAAAACAATCAGATCAAACGGTAAAACTGTATTTTTTATTTCTTGCCTAAAGTGTTTTCAGAAACATATTATTTCTAACTGTTAACCTGAAATTCTTGATTTGTTTGTCACCTGCAGGCCACAATATTGTTTGCTGTGACAAAACAGACAAGCTCACATTACATCAACCATTGTTGTGTTTATTGCTCTGCAGCAGCGCAGTGCATTCTGGTAGTCGTAGTTTTTTTTTTATCTGTGTAGACATTTAACACCACTTTCAAAAGTATTTGCGTCTCTCTACTGCATAGACAGCCCAATTTTATAAAACTTTGGCTGGTTTAAGCTTCTCAAATGGGAAACTTTGCTGATTTTTGCATGTCTTAGATTGTAATTGAATTATTACCTTTGGATTTTGGACTGTTGGCCAAGTAAAGCAATACATTTATGACATTACCTTGGGCTCTGTCAATTTGTGATTGGCATTTTTCAACGTTTTCTGTTGTTTCATAGATTAAACAATGATTTAAGTAGTAGAGAAAATTACCAGCAGATCAATTGATGATAAAAATAAGGAGTAGTTGCAGCCCTAAAAGCAATATTGGAGGTGAAATGCTCATGATGATAGGGCTATGTCCTTATCATGGTGATACTGTGAGAATAGATATCTTCTTAGATTTTGGATATCATATTAGTATTGTCTTTTTTCTGGTTTTGAAGGCTGCAAGTGATGCGATGAACTTATCAACTTCTAGCTGTTCTTTTATTTTTATTTACCCACATAATCATTAAATCCACATTACTGTTAACTGTATTTAAAATTCTCAATGTGTGGATATTATTTGAAAGCACCAGTAGTCAACCATATTGACATTGAGGTATTTGGTCAAAAACACTGTGCAATTTGATTTTCTCCATATCCCTCCCCTATAACAGATGCAAATGGTAGAAAGAGGTAAAAGTCAAAAACCATGAATATTCCTATAATAACTATACATGTAACCTACTTTTTGTATCTATCAGGTTTGTGTTTGTGTGTGTGTGTGTGTGTGTGTTGGCCAAGGCTGCTACCTGGACTATCTGGCACTGTGCCCTGTTAAAGCTCTGCCTCTCTTCCCTTGAGTGAGATATTTATGAGTGGAAGCAATTTATTACCATAATATTGAATTATGTCCCTTCTTATGGTCCATAATGAAAAATGAATAGTTTTTCTGCGACGCTCCTGGAGATTTTGCCCCAGCAGCTTGCCATGCACTCACACACGCTCACATGCTGTCTGTTTGCTAAGCGACTAGACCAACTTGCTGCAGCATGACCTCTATTCATTTCTAAAAGAATGGGAAATCACATCAACGAAGCGATTAGTCAAGCCTCCTTCTTTGTGATGTTGATAATTTAACCTGCATTAACCCAGCCACCCAGTGTTCTCAATGATCAGTATTATCAGTGTGATGAGGCTGACACCAGATCTTCCCCAGGAGCCGGCCCTGCGTTGCTGCTGTCTCTGATGGGTAACTAGAACCGTTGAACCCTCACCTCAATTTCCAGAGAAATGACAAGGACAAAGATGGTATGTTGCATTGGCAGGCGGGACGAAAGCTGCGCAGCACCTTTGTAATCTATGATACTCACAATGGAACAGCAGGCGGCATGCGAGCTGCCCCGCTGCTGCCTGATGTAGCGTGTGCCACATCGCTCTTCCTGTCACAGAAGTAAACAAGGATTTATCATCAGCCTGTTGTAAGGCTGTAACATGTATCTGGAATTCAATGTTCCTATTGTCTTTCAGAAAAGCTAGTACATGACCATTTGTTCAACTGTGCTCTGCAACATTCAGCCGCTGCCGACTGCCCTCATGATATGTCTCCGGAGTGCGTTTATTTGGTTGGCTTTGTCCAAATGTTTACACACGACTGTCTAATGACTCCCAAAAGACCGCTGTTTCAATACATGTGTTGTTTTTGGCATGTGTAAGGCTAGCATGTGTGCATGCAAGGGTCCCCTGTGCCACTGAAGCACTGTCGCATACTGTCAGTCCCTGTGGGATCTCCATGCCTGCACTCTTTGCATACACACTAATTACAAACAGCCAGCTGAGACCGCTGCAGATAGCCAAAACATGCTGACGCAATGAAATCAAATCATAAACACAAACATACGATCAGAAACACACTCATACAGAAGTTGCATAATATGTTGTCCTTACATAATACTTTGTATTAAATCAGAAAAGCTTATGGTTGGCTTGCATCTCTGAAATGAACACTAAGTGACCTTCATTTTTCAAAAGCTTATTTGAAGAATTTGTAAATCTAACTCAGATTGTTGTTCTGGTGTTGCCCTTGTGTCTTTTCCTCTTGAGGATTTGTGGTCAAAGAGGATTTGGGGCTTAAATGTGCACAAATATCCTCAAATTCCTTTTTTTTTTTTTTTTTTTTGTAATTTTTTTATTCGTGTCAGTGAGTTGCTTTTTAACATGTTTATCATGCATGCAGGCACAATGACACTCGTGTCAGTCACCCGTGCTAATGTAGCCAGACACATAGACCTGTGCGCAATCTTCTATGTTCGTAGACAGACGGATCAATAACAGCTATTTGAAAAGCTCTATAAAGAAACAAATCATTAGCTCAAATGGCTCATTGCAGCAGCAGCACCAAGCGAGTGCACAGCATTCAACCTGAGTACTAATGTGTACGACATTGTGCTTCAGGATATGAGCGCATTAACGTTTGGGCGAGCTGATGGAGATTTTGAGGCGCAAAGCATATCATACGACAACATCATTTCATAATCCCAGGATGCTTTTTTGGGGAGTGTTGCACACTTGTAAAAATGTTCTCCCTTGCAGCTTTTAGCCTGTCTTGGTAAATTAACTGCATTACTCTGACCCAGAAAGACTCTCTGCCCAAAGATGCTACACTTGCCAAGAAACATGCATGTGTGTGGGTGAGTGTGTGTGTGTGTGTGTGCGTGTGTGCGTGTGTGTGTGTGTGTGTGTGTGTGTGTGTGTGTGTGTGTGTGTGTGTGTGTGTGTGTGTGCACGCATCCCCCATGCTCCACTGACTTACTTTAGAGTCCAGTCTTTCTGAGTGCCTACATTAGCAGGCACAGAGAGCAATCCTGCTTGGCTAATACAGTAGCACAGTGGCTACCTGGAGGCCACAGATGAGCACAGCACTGCTGTGCTTCACAGCAAATGCAATGAAGAGATTGCAGCTCTTCTCTGTCTTTTTAGAGAGAAGGACTTGCTTTATAATGCTCTGTCTGGAATTTGTTTATGCTGAAAGCTATTGAGGGGTAGAAAGTGAAATGTAGGCACGTCTGGCAAGCCTTGTGAATATTTTAGAAAATATTCCAACACACATATACTGAGAATCTTAAATATCAGCATGGTATAATTTATTTCTAGATATACTATGCTAGTAGAGGAGGATCATTTCTTTAACAGCCTCATATTGAGGAGTGCTGTGCAATCAGGGGTGACAAATATATTTTGCAGTGCACTGTCCAGCCACGGTTTATTCAAGAATACTGTTGTTTCGTGTTGAAATACTGTCTCTGCCTCTGGCTCAACATTCATTTTTTTCTAAAGTATACTTTGAAGTACATTGGATTTGGAGTTGATTTATTTTTTATGCCTAAGCGCCAGCAATAGCCATGGCTGGAAGCCTTATGTTTTCGGGTTTTCCATTGGTCTGTCCCATTGTCGTGAGCTTGATCTCAAGAATGCCCTTAATGAAATTTTTTCAAATGTGGCGCAAAGTCCACTTTGATTAAGAGATGAAGTGATTAAATTTTGTTGGTGGAAAGTCAACTTCACTGTGATCTTGCATCTGTCTCATTAAAAGAAATGCAATATATAAATACTTCCTTGAGGGAATTTCTTCAAATTTAGAAGAAAACATCGACTGTCAGTGACAGATAACATGATCAGAATTAAGTGGTCAAAGGTTACTGTGACCTTGCATCCATCTCATTTCATGATTGCAATATCTCAAGAAAGCCTTTAGGAAATGTCCTCAACCTTGGCACAAATGTCCACTTGGACTCAACATTTGAACTGATTTGAATTTGATGGTCAAAGGTAAAAGGTCAAGGTCACTGTGACTTCACAAAGCATGTTTAAGGCTATAATGCAAGAATTCAGACACTTATTTTAACAAACTTTCATACAAATGTCTAATAGAATAAAATGATGAAGTGATGACATTAAACATCCAGAGGGTCAAAGGTCAACTTCACTGTGATATCATAATGTTCTGCAAAAGCACTTTACTGGCTGTTTCTCAGCACCAGAACTCAGAAACAGCAGGAGAGAGATTTGGTCAGATACTGAACTGTGCTGATTATATAGATCTTCTGTGCTGCCAGGTTGAAGATGTGTTTGTGAAGATGTGTGACAGACGTGCAGTTTACATCCATGACATAGATGTAAACTGTTATTTGATGGGGTCAGGAAGGTATACAACTGCTAAGTGAAAATTCTAGTTTTAGGTTTTGTTTAAATTTTATCCACCTGTGTTGTCCATGAAATAAACCCAGATAACGTTGGTTGTGCTGACTGCTGAGGTTGTAAACACAGATTACAAGAAATAACTACAAAATGAACATATGTGTTTTTCCATTGTAGGCTTCTGTTCTGTCTGTGTTAGTGACTTATTGATCCTGAAGGTGCATATCTATTGACCTCGACGTGGTAAAGTATTGATTTGCTTCAGGGGATCCATAATCAAATTAGTGGGTTTGATCCACAAGGTAAAAAAAATCTTCTATTAAGATGTTGTTCCTGGAGCTGTTGACCACAGAGGCAGCAGGTTTCCTTAGACCGGCTCTGTGGGAATAAAGAGTGCCAATGTTAAAGGTTATAGAAGGTTATGATGTGTAGTGAAGCACTGGTTTCGCACATACGCAATCGTTTGTGTGTACCTGCTTGTTTTGGTAGTGTTTCTTTAGACTGCATGCTGTGTTGCATAAGAGAGTGCAGAGTGCATGAAACATTATGATGTGCTGCCAGCAGTGTAGTAAGACATTTTAATGGTTTAAGTATGGAGTATGAAAATGATAAGGTTAGTCTCTGAGATGGATAAAGAGGTGAAAATAAAGCATGGACCAGGGATGTAAAATATATCCTTAAGAAAAAAAAAAAAAAACTACCATAAAAAATGCAGAACAATAAAAAGTTAACATGTAGGTTTAAGATGTGAACATGTGCACAAATGCTTCCACAGAAATGATCAATAACACAAATATACACATGCATACAGTCGCCCGATATGCTCATTGTGGGCAAAGTCAGCTACCCAGTTGAACTTTGGGAAATGAGGTCCACCTCTCCATGACCATGCACACTAAACTGCTCCATTTGATCCAGATGAAAGGGTCATAGGTGTCACAGTGACACACATGCACACACACATACCAGCATATGTGAGGCAAACCAGGGTTTATTTAGTCTCTGTTTGCTGTGTACGTGCATGTGAAATATGCCAGCCACTCAATAAAGCATTTTTTGTTTATCCATTTTGATTACAAATCTTGTTTTCCAAATGGTTCAATAAGTGTGTAAGCAAACATGCACAATACACACACCTCCACTGCTGCCATCAACACGCTCACACACACACACATGCACACAGACATGCACAAAGTCTCTCATTCAGCTGAGCCATTTCTGAAACCTGGGCTAATATTTGTATGGATTATTGGCCTTTGTGCTTATCGGCTGCACCATATTGGCAGACTAAAACCTTATTACCAGCCTATTGAATGAGAAAAAAGGTTTTCGACAAGCACACAGAGTCACGCACTCGCAAGCCAGTTTCACAAAGACACGCAAACATTTGTTCGACATGCGACAAAAGCACACATTTTGGAGCTGAAATACACCACGGCGTGGAAGCAGGCACCGAGGTCTTAGCGGAGCTAGCCAAAAGTAAGAGGCAGGTTCCACCTCATTCATTCTGAAAGCTGCTCTAATAATTGCTTGTTTTTTTCTTTGTTTCCCTCCAGGGAAGGTAAACAAATACTGTCATGAAAATGCTACTGATTATGGATAAAGGCAACCTCTTTTGCCTTTCATCGATTTAGATTTGTAATAACATTATGTGAAATCTATTTAAAACTAATGACGCCCACAGCGTCATAAAGACTTATTTCAGGTTCACAAGCCCTTGCTTCCTCTCCTGTCTCATTGTTTTGCCTCTTAATGTGATCTCATCCGGTCACTGCTGCTCCTCCTCTATTGATCAGCTGTCCTCCTCTCTGTTGTGTATCTGTCCATACATGTCTGGGGCCTGGCTTCGCTCCCTCACCTCTGCATGTTTTTAGCATCCTCTGCACACATTCAAGCAAGGTGGAGATGGATGAGTAGAAGTGGAGATGGAGGGGAGGGGGCAGGGAGGTGTAAATGTGTTACTGCTGGGCTTTAGTGAGTAATGACTGGTCTTATTGCTGGCAAATCAGGTAGGCTCTCCTGAGACAGAGATGAACAACCTCCACGTCCCCTTCTTCACTTCAGCAGCATTCTCCTGTGTTCAATCTGCACCTCTCTTTTTTAACTCCTTTTTGTTTTTGACAGAGAGATGCAGAAGACTTATTCCACCCCCACCCCCTTTCTTAAAAGCTTCCTCCTAGTCATCCATATAATGTTGTTTCACAGCTCTCCAACTTGGATCCCTTGCCCATCCCTCATGTTGCAGCAGTAAGAGTTCCCATAGCAACTTTTCTAGAGATAGATGAAGGCTTTTAAGGCGACACGAGGATAGGCGAAATCACATAAAGGCATTACAATCAGCAAATGCTAAACAGCACTGAATGGGAGAGATGTTTCGGTTTTCCGCTCGTTAGCCCAAAAAGCTCTGCTGTATGTAATAGACCTGTCGCCAGATCTCTTGTTTGTGCTCTAGTGTCAACAGAAAGTGGCAGATGTGTTTTTTTCTGGAGTTGGGGATTGGTGCTGGGTGTCAGAGCGAGCTATAAGTGGCTGGATATTGACATCATACTCAGTGCCAAGTCTGTCTGTGTGTTCATTCCTCTTCCTGACAGCTAATGAAAAACCTGTTTTTGATATGTCACTTTCACTCCATCCTAGTGCATATATAGGGAGGATTTTATGGAGACGTGACTGACGAGTGTGTATATGTGTGTGTGCATGTGTGGGAGAGAGACAAGAGAACTGACAAGTTGGAGAGAGAGAGGAGAGAGAGAGGAGATACTCAGCAAGAGGACAAGAAAAAGAAGGAGAGCACAAAAATTTGTGGCATGTGTTCAAACATCAGGCACATCTAGCATCAAACATGGAGACACGTTCAGTAGGTTTCCATGTTCAAATGTCAGGCCCCAGGTTATTTATAGCCCCTAATTAAACCATGCACTGTGCCTCTCTCCTGCTGTCTCTCTTTCTGTTTCTCCCTCTAATTCTCCCATGACCCTCTTTCTCACCCTTTGGTCCTTCTTCTCTCCCACTCTTTCTCAGCTAATTTTCCCTCTCACACTCACTTTCTCTTGCCCCCCTTGTTTTCCCATCTTGAGCTTCTACCCCGCTATCCTCCACGGGCCAGTCATTAGTGTGGAAATCCTATAAATCCTGTTTGATTTTGATCCCGCACTGTCTTTTATAGGAGTCTTATGATAAACACAGACGCACTTAATCTGCTGAGATTAAACTCTGTCTCGCCCCATCAGCCTGGTGACAGGAACGCACCCATACACAAACACACACTCATTTTAACAAGACTTGATTGTCAGCTGGCTTACGCTTGGGAAACGGTTGCCATGGCGACTCCAGATGTAGCATCTGAGGGTCTTGTTGCTGTGCATTTCCAGCACAGTGCTTTTCTCCCCTGTGATACTCTCTCCCCTCTATCAGAGACAGCACAGTCATAGAGAGGGGCCGTAATGCAGATTATGCATCAACACCTAATTATGCATCCATATATATTACATCTTCCATTGAAGACTGCTTTATATGGGACATGAGATGTCTCTCTCTGGTTCTCAAGCCCAAACTCTGACTGAAACTAGATGAACGGAACGAAACTTTAGCTTTAGAGCACTGATAATAGCATCTAGATCATTCACAAGACATATCCTTAAATGCCTTATTTCATTTATGTGTTCCTATGACATCTGTATTACATGTAGGTGCATGCACTCTGTACAGGTCCATGCATGTGTATTGCCACATATGTCTGCAACTAACAGGCCCCATGAGCACAACAATATGTGTCTGATGATGATCATGAAAATAATCTCAGCATAGGGTTACGAACTCTGGCCTTCAATTGCTGCCATTGCTCACCTTTTGGCCTCTCTAATCTTCCGCGGAAGCTTCATTCCAAACACCAGCTTGCTCCTGAGGTCAGATGGTCTTGACCTTCCTGTGTTGCCCTTCTTTGTAAGCATGGATGTCCATGTAAACGGTAACAAGACTCATTCTCCTCTGCTTGCTATATAGTTCTTTATGCTAGGTCTTCACATTAGGGATGGGATGGTATACAATTTTATGTATGGAATAAGTTGATGTTGGTGAATTTCCATCATCAGGATAATCATGGATATTGTGTTCAGCATCTGCAAATGAGTTAGGGCTTACATCAGTGCCTGCCTGGAGCAACTAAACTCAGGAAAGTGGAATGCCTCGTGCAGTTGTCTGATCAGGTAAATGAAATATTAATGTGATGTCTAATGTAACGTATCTGAAAATCTAAAAGCGTTGAACAGACCAATGAAAGAAGTCTGACATACTGTGTTGGACGCTAGAAGTTAACTAATGTTGCCAATATTAAGTAACCCCGAAACACTGCATGCACGAGATTCACTTTTTTGCCTAGAAGCTAACCGTTGTTCTGACAAGGGCTCCACTGTGATCCACTTCAAAAGCTTTGTAATCCAGAAAAGCCAAAAAACAGGAGAGCCTCTTGAAACTAATAATAAAAGTGATGTTGCTCTTTGGTGTAGGGCATGAACAAATTTAGAAAAAAAAGAAGGAAAAAAAATCCCACATTAATTCTTCGCAGCGTTTCAGCTCCCCTAAATGCCGAAACACAGCGAAAGATTAAAAGTTATTGATCAAATTCTTACTTTTAGGATGTGCCAGTGAAATAAAGGCATTTAAACTTTTTTCCCTGAAGATGAGTACCTTCAATCCTTCCTGTTTTCTCTGGCTTTGTAATCCAGCTTTGAACTGCAGTGTCCTTTCAGAGACTTTGTTAAAAAAAAACAAAAAAACAACTGTATTGATAAAGCTGACACTGAATGTCTTGCATGATTATTTATCCATTTTTCTGTGTTGAAAATAATTCTTGTTGTCGTCAGCCCTGCTTTAGCCATCTACGATAAGTCTTTACAAAGCGGAGGCTGTGTTTGCACAACGGAAAAACAAGCAATTGTCTCAGCTAAAAAAAAAAAGCCCAGTGCCAAACCAACAGTAAAAGAGATTCTGTAAAAACAGTCTACATACACCAACCTCAAGAAACACAAAATATCTTAATCATTTATAATGACAGATATGAAATATGCCATTTTAAATCGTTGGGTTTTTAGTATTGTTTATCACTAAACATTATGTTCTTAAAAAGATATGTTCTATCTGTGAGGCAAATATTTGTTTCTTAACTAAGTGTAAGGTAAAGTGATCGTCAGGATAATAGTATGAATCACAATTATTTTGGCAAGGGTAATGGGGACATGAAATTTGCATATTGTCGCATGCCTGCTTCAAAATGTATCAGTTGTTATTGTTTTGCTGGAATATGATTTCCCACAATGAACACATAATAAAATGATACAATATTAGATTCCTTACCCCACCTTTCACCCTTGTTCATTTGAGCTGTAATGAAGTCCATTCTTCCTTTATGTCCAATCATCTTAGGACGTCTACAACTACATTTAAACCAAATGTTATCAAGCAAATGTAACTGGCAGCCACCTCAACACATCATGTAGTGAACGTGATGTGCTTGCTGCTGCATAGTGAAATCTTTCCAAGCTCGGGCGATGTGATGAAAGCCTCTCATGCAACAGCACTGGCTTCACTGTGAAACAGTGGAAGCGTTCGGCTTACTGTTCATCAAAGCGATGTGTTTTCCAGCAGAGTTTGACTTGTTGCTTCAAAACTGCCGCTCTGTGTTTGGATTTATACAACTTTAAACACTTTTTTTCCCAAATGCATCTCATACTGCTATTGCAACATTCAATGAGTTTATTACACATGATTCAAATCCTGACTTTTCTGATGCAGAGAACTGGCCTGCAAATGAGACTATATAGTGATTATTTCGAATCAGTGGTTGACGTATGAAAAGCTGTGTTTATGGCATGTTATCCTCCTTTTCAGCCATGTATAGACTGGTAACATTGTTGTCATCCCACTGTTGGCAGTAATGTTGCACAGCTATAGTTGGATTGTAGAATTTAGTTCTGCTAAATATTCATGCGTTTGTGTGGGCGGGTGTCTGTATGTATATGTGTTTACGTACGTGTGTGTAGCTGTTGCTATTTTTATACTCCCTCATTCGTGCATGGTTCATCTTCTCCACATGGATGGACAAGAAAAGCTGTAATTAGGAAGCAGGATGTAAAAATAGCGCAGCTGACAGGAATGTCTCCTACTGGTTTAATACGAGCATGTTGGCTTTTGTGTGTGCATGCATTTAAGAGTGTGCATGTGCTGAGATGACGCAGGGAATAAAGCTGAGCATCAGTATGCCAGTCTATGTGTCTCCTGTGTCCAGCGTGTGAGTTCTTGCCCCCTCAGACCAATTAAAACCTTGTTGCAGTGACACTTTCGCATCAGGCAGGGGAATTGTAAATCAAGTCCTCTTATCTCTGAGCAGCTCATCTGCCTTGTTTACTGTGAAATCTGTGGAGTGGCTTTCCACTCATGGTTTCTCTGTGCCTCCCTAGCACGTTACAATAACTTGTGTGGAAATGAAATGTTCTCTAATGGAACCACTGACAAATACTGCAATTAGCCCAATCCAGAGGGAGCGGTGGCACGCTATGTATGCCCAGCAACACCCGAGTGGAGGCAGGAAATAGCCTGACTCCATTTCTGTTATGACTTAGCTTTGCATATAAGGCAGGCTGTTAATGCTTTCTCCAACCGGCTTCCTGTCCAAAACCAGCTTCTCATCGTACCTCATTAGGGGAGCTCAGTGCCGGCCAGAGTCATGCTCTGTCATAGAGGAGTGCATTTCAACGTCTCACTATCGCCATCTAAGCCCCAGTGATAGTTGCTGTGGCTGGAAGCTGTTTGATATTCAGAGTCAGAGTCGATCAAAGGATCGGTAAATCAGTAATTATAAATGAGTCAGGGTGCTTTACCACCCACTAGCAGATATTAGCCATCAGTAGGAAGAGCAGGTCTGTTACGTTAATGGACACTATTTGGCAATGCCACACTGTGTCAGGCTTTTTAGAAGGGGGATATGAGAGGAAGTGCACGAGAGATGGAAGCAAGAAGGTGAAAAGAGATTACTTTTTTTTGCTGAGGGGCAACATGTTCTGAACTAATCCTAAATGGTCTCCTATTGAAATGTGGGATTATGTTCATACTGTATATGTTAGCACATGGCAACCTTTTACTCCATTTAATCTCACTTTTTCTGCCCGATTACTGAGTGTGAAAAATGGCATTGCTCTAGCGGCTATAATAAAAATGATGGGCAGCTAATAGATTTTTTCAACATTAATAGTGAATGTAACATATTTCCTATTTCATTTTGGCAGTGGTGGAAGAAGGATTCAGATGCTTTACTTAAGTAACAGTACTAATACCTGGGCAACCTCCAGCTCACCTGGTAAAGTGTGCGCCCCATTTAGGCCAAGGCCTCTGCAGCGGCCAGGGGTTTGATTTCATTCTGTGTCTGTGTCACCCTCAGCTTTAAGTCCAAGACCTAACAACACTGAAGTCACCACAATATTTATTGGCCTCTCAGTTCACCGCTGCTGAAGAGATGACTGTCTTTTTTATGATGTGCATGTTGACAAATAACAGGCTTATGTGTGAATCCACGGAGGGCACATGATGAAAGGCAGAAGACTGATATAGTGGGTCCCGGCATTTAGGATTCATCAGCTGGCATATTGGAAGGAGCCAGGTAGTGGGGACGCAGAGAGGAGGCTCCCGAGAGACAAATTGAGACACAGCAAAATGGCATCAATCCGTCCTGATAAAGACAATGAGATTCATGGAAATTCAACGGCACTATTAGTTTTTAGAACGGGAAAGGTCACTAGAGGAGATGGGCTGGTGACTCATGTGTGACACTAATAATCCCTACGTGGCTTTGAATACAGTATGGTGGGGCGCCAGATGACACTTTAATGACACTTATATCTTCTTTATGGCGATATACAGTTGCTTTACCTTTCAAAGCATAAAGAATGTTATTTGAGTTCAATGTAGTTTGTATAACAGCTGTCTTGCAATGTTAAACATGAAATATTAAGTTGCAAGCCCCACCGGGGCCAACTGAGGCCTCTCTGTGCAGAGTTTGTATATTCATTGGTGTGTCTTGCAGGTAATAACTGCCCAACTACAGCTCTGATTAAGCTATTTTTGTCGCGTTGCAACTATGCTGATGCTCAGTGAAGTGGTGCATTTTCCACAGAAACAGAATGAGTAGAAAGGAAACTGAATTCTTTTCCAGGGTCAGTTGACCAGCAAAAGAGAAAATGTCGATTGTTGTTTGTTGTTATGGTGACAGCACATGTCAGACGGGATATGAAGTGTGTCACACTCACCAGTTTGAGATATCCATTTTGACCTGACCAGTTTTTAAAAAAAATATTATTATTATTAATATGAAACAAAAATACAACAGTACACCATCCACACGTCTGTCTTTTGCCAAACTAAAAACACTATTCATTGGAACTTGACTGAAACAAAATAAAACTCACCAAAACCATCTTAGTCCACTGTTCCAAAAATCACCAACTCTGGTTTACATATTATAAATACACCCAAAAATAAACCCTTAATTCACTGAGTTAAATGAGAAAATATGTTAATCTACATGAACTGCGGCTCTCACTTGTTCTTTGGTGGCAGCTACAGTTTCAGCATGCACGTTCCATCAAACATGCAATTAGTGCCAACAAAAGCAACATGGAAATAACAGTTAGCGATTGTATATTAGAAAATGAACTACTCTGTCGCTCGTTTGGTTGCAAAACCTCACCTGAGTGAGTTTGCGGCTTGCCGCAAGTCATGTTGCTAAAATGGAAGTTTGCCAATTACAGTGGCTGCCAAGGAAACGGTAAAATAAAAATGGCCGCCACTGCAACAATCTTGCAATGTTGATTTGAATGGAAATGTCAGTTCTGTATCTATTATTCTATATCTATTATTTCCTGAGCCATATGTTTCCAGACGTAGTTTTTATGCCCTCGTGCTGGCATTGCCGTGGCTCGAGGCATTATGTTCTTCTGATTGTTTTTCTGTCCCATTCTCGTTGTTGTGATATCTCGAGAACACCTTGAGGAGATTTCCTCAAATTTGGCACAAATGTCCACTTGGACTCAGCATTGAACTGATTTAGATTTTGGTCAAGAATTAATTAGGACAAAATTCCACACAGATGTCAACAAGCATGAAGTGATGATATTTTCTATCCAAAAGGTCAAAGTTCAACTTCACTGTGACATCATAGTTGTCTTCAATTTCACTTAAAATGTAAAATTTAACTGCAACCCCACTGGCATGTGGAGGCATCTAACTGTGAGGCAGTAATTCTAGTTCTTATTCAACTAAGAGTTGCACATTTAAGTTTTTTTTATAGAGCATCAGGATGCCATTAAATGCAACAATCTGCTTGTTTGAAGTACTTTCAAACAGCTGAGTCAGAGTAGAAAACAGAAGTGCTCCTGTTCCTAGAGGGATTGCAATCAGACATGACTGGTCATCTCCAGGGTGTTGCTTCTGTGCATCACAGGGTAGTGTGTGTATGAAGCTTATGTGCAGTCCAGGTCCCTGGTTAGGCTTTCTTGCTGCCTTTTTACTAAGAGAACTTCTTCTTGAGCAGAACTTTTGAGCGGATGTCCTGAAACCAGAGTTTAACGCATTGATCACAAAAATAGATAAATGTGACGTCAGACACACCTTGACCTCTTCTTTCAGCGTCAAATCCTAGATTAGATGGATTAAGGAGCCATAGCATTTATCATGTGTTAAAGTTTGACCCTCTTTTATTTTTTGCTTTCTCTTTCTGTGCACTTCTCACTTCTATGGGTCTTTTCCTGGCTCAACACTATATTGATTTATTGAACTGCATTCCAGTTTTTTATAATGACCTCAGGGAAATTAAATATGGCTTTTGTTTGTTAAAAAAAAACTACCTTGGAAGTTTGTCTTTTATTTTTCTAGTTGTCATTTTTCAGTGTTTGTGTTACTGCTTAGTGTGTATCATTAAATTATGATTTTATTTTCTCTTCCCAATCTGTGTGATCATCTCCGTCTGTGTTGCATTAAAATAAGAGGAAAAAAAAATCACGCCTGTACTGTACTTGGCATTGGCCCTGGCTAATAGCAGAAAGTGAGAAAGAGAGGGGAGAAGAAGAAGAGAGAGAAGGAGAAAAATAGAGGTGAGAAAAGAGAGAGAGTGGAGAGAGGAATTCACATTATACAGGGTTATGTAATCTCCAGAGGAGCACTTTTGTTTGTGTTGGTTTTGCATCCATGCAGTGCCATGGATCAAACAGACAGACAGAGCCTAATTGGGTTCGGATAGGAATTTTGTGTGTGTCTGTGTGTGTGTGTGTGTGTGTGTGTGTGTGTGTGTGTGTGCCGACTCATGCATTTGTGTGTGTAGTAACTGATCCTCTCTCTTTCTCTCTTGCTCAGATTTTTCATACTCCTCCTCCGTTGCATAATTCATGTCTGTACTTTTCACAGCACAACACAAGGGCTGATTTTCTCTATGCTTCTATTATAGCGTTGATCTTGATAATAAAACTTGTCATAACAGTATCTAAAAAATCTTTTTATGTTGCTGGTGAACCTTCAGAACAGATAAAGTCTATATTATTGAATTTGGGAGCTCGGATTGGCTAAATACAATTAACCCTAACACATCCAGAGCCACAGCGTTATGAACAATGAAGCCGTAAAGATTATTTTGTAATTAACGGAGAACAGTCTTGCCATTCAAAGGACAATGCAGTTCTTTCTCCACATTAAGCTAATTGTCTAAGCTGATCCTCTCCTGTATAATCCCTGCTTGTTCCTGCTCACAGTCAGCCGAGTTATCGATATCATGGCCCATGTTTCTCAGAAGAAGCCATTAGCTACCATTAATTTCTCACAGTATGACAACTTCTATAAACTTAAAATTGCCTGAGCTACACAATTTATCACCACAAACATGAGGCCTTAATTGGGTTTGTGTTTTTCCCTCTCATTATTTATTTGTGGCCAAATCAACTGTGCTCATATCAGTAAGTATTTAATGGTTATGTCAGGCACACCAGCAGCAACAAACTTTTGCCCATCTGAAGACAAAAGCATTTAACCATCAAACCATACTATCAGATACATACGATTCTAGTTAAAGGACCAGTGTGTAGGATTTAGGTGGATATATTGGCTGAAATGCAATATAATATAATACGTAGTATATATTCTTTAGTGTAAAATCACTTGAAAATATGAATTGTCTCATTCTCTTTACCTTAAAATGAGCCATTTATATCGTTATAACGTCCCTGGTTTATCAACATGTTACACCACCATGTCTCTACACGAGCCCAGAACGGTCAAACCAAACACCGGCTCTAGATCCGGCCACTCGCATTTTCACACAGTAGTAAGAAGCCCAACTGCAATGAGCAGCGCTGGAGGTACACTGTTTGTAACTGCTTAATTCAGTGTTTCTAACGGTAGATCAACAAAACTGTTTATTTTGGAGTGGGAAAAACCTCTGTGGCGGTTTTCATGGAAAATTTCCAGAACATCTGGATCTTAAGTTATTGAAGAAAAAAGGGGACTACACATCAGCATGTGTTTGACTTGCAGCCTTTAGCAACATGTCAAAGTGATTTGGAAATATATGGATTTATAAACTGAAACTGCTTTATCCGATTTTGGATAGGTTTAAGTCTCAGGGTCTGATTGTTTTGGTAAGAAAGAGACCTCTACAGACAATTTCGGCTAAGGTAAAACCTCCTGAATGTCTGCATTTCCTTTTAATCAAGTCCGGACCTTACATGTGCACTGTTATTTGGCTGAAGGCTGCACACCCAGAGATGCCCCAACCACAACTAAATAAGGAGAAATTAAAAAAAGAAAATACATGCAGAGGGCAGCGTCTCTATAGAAACCTCGACATAAGTGATGATAGAGAGGATATAGTCATGTATGAATCTATACATTGTTTTCAACTAAAATCCTGCAGTATGTTTTTAAGAACAGGACCACTGTCACTGAGAACATGTTAGAATGCTGTTGTTTTTAGTATTTAACACAAAGCTCTACTTTGACTATATAAATGCTGTATAGCATCTCAGAGCTTGCTAGCATGGCTGCAGGCACATTTAGGAGTAGATAGATAGTACTTTATTTTTAAATTGTATACAAATGCCTAAAACATTTTGTATATTTAAACATTTGGATATTCCTAATGCGTGCATTTATACTACATAAATGTTTTTACAAGAGTTTTGGCTATACTAACTCTAAGAACACATCATTCAGCTTGAATGTGGGTTTATAGAGAAAAAAAAAGTTCAGGCTTTTAGAAAGCATTGCAGATTTATTTCATTTTTTAGTTCTGTTATCCTTGGCATTCTGCACATTCTCGTTTTGCAATCTCCCACAACATTTTAAAAAAGATGTGTCCTTAGTGGGAAAAAAAGACATAGACTTGGAGAGAATGTGATTTGACAGCATATGCTGATTCCCATAAGATAACATGTCAGTTTTCTCACACCACACGCACAGTTACAATGAAAGCATGCATGCACACCTCCAAACACTCCTCACCCAAACCAAGGTCAGCACTGCTCTCTCCCTTCTTGTTAGTGCAGTTTTGAAACATAAATAGAGAATGATGCAAGGAGAGAGGAAAGGACTGACAGTGGCTCAGAGAAACACAGACAAAGACAGTTGGGCAGCAATGTGGGACAGAGAGCAGAGAGAGCAGTGTGTAGCCGTGGGCTCTTGCCCCGCACTGGGCAAGATGAGTGGAGGATATAAAGGCAGGGTTGCAGCGGTCTCGGGAGGAAAGATGAATGCATTATTAAACAAAACTTTGACAGCAGTGTGGGCTCAGGAACATGACAAGCAGCTGAGTATAATCTTCAATTCAATAGGCTACAATGCATATGCTTTACCATCATAATGCAATTATTTGCCAAAGTTTATATTAGGGAGATGACTATTAATTAATCCTTTAACACCTAGTTCAACATCAGTTTTCTTGTACTACATTCAGACCTCTCACAATTTATGTAACTCTTTGAAATCTGAGTTAATTGGTTTGATTTCTTAACAAAAAATTAGGAAAGAAATGTCCCATAATTTGCAGTAGTAAACAGTAAAATATGAAGAAGAAAATGACCCTAAAATATGTTTTTAAAAAGAGGGGAGAATTATTAGAAAAAAAAAGAGGGAAAACTGCATTTTTTGTCATTTAATTATATTTTTCAAATTATGTTACAGAAAAAAAAGATTTTATATATATATATATATATATATATATATATATATATATATATATATATATATATATATATATATATATATATATAATTTTCTGCACTTTCTTGGGTCATTTTCTTGTTTGTTTTTATTTCTTATTTTTTGTGCTTATTTTCAGGTAAGTTTTTCATACTCTTTTATGACTTTTATGACCCTGTTTCTGACACACCAGTTTGCTCAGGTTTCAATACATTCATTAATATTGGTATATATTAGTGTTATAAGCAATGATACAGTGCAAGAATGCACAATAATTGCTAATCTTATATTACCTGGCCAAAAGTATGTGGACAACACTCTCCACAGGCACTCTAGTTCCAATTTACATAAATCTTTATGCAATATCTTAGATGATAGCGTCCTTCCAACTTTGTGGTGGAAGTTTTAGGAAGACCCTATCTTATTTCAACATAACAATGCCCCAGTGCACAAAGCAGGAACCCTAAGGAGATCTTTTTCTGCGGTTTTAATGAGAGAAAAACTGGCCTGCACAGAGCCCTGACCTCAAACAGATCAAACATCAATTGGATGATGTGGAATGGCGACTGTGAGCCAGGCCTTAGCGCCTAAAAGAAGTGCCTAACCTCACTAATGTTCCTGTGGCTAAATGGAACAAATCCCTTCTGCCAAGGGTTCCAAAATCTGGAAAGCCTTCCCAGAACAGCAAAGTCTGTTATGGCAGCCTATTAATGCCCATGGTTTTGGACATATTTGTGTAATGTTTGTGTTTGTGCAGGTTACCGCATACTTTTGGCCATGTAATTTATTTTTAAAGAGGCACTCATCACTCTGTGCTGTATGTACAGTCATACAGAAGGAAAGGCTTTGAGAGTACACATCCATTTCTTTGAAACTAATTTTAAGACTGCATACGTGTCACTTTTCGAGCACTTTACTGACAGTTATTGTGTGCAAGTGTATGTTTACATATGATTGTGTGTGTAGCCTGAGATGTCCCACTAGGGCCATACACATTGAGAGATGTAAGGGCATAGCGGGTTAACTGCCTGAGGACAGAGAGGCTAAAAATAGCTCAGAGCACAGAGGTGCGACTCCACAGGCCTGAAAAGAGGTCAGTGTGTTTGCACCTCTCCTGGTGTGAGCATCATGTGTCTGCAAGGCTGTGTTGTGGCCTTTTCTGTGCACCTGTTTGTATCACTGCGCGTGTACTGCCACGCGTCTGTGCTTTCAGGTTTGCATCTGTACGATCCAATTTGTAAGACAGACAGAATGTTTGACCTTGCTGTCTACCTGGATCATCTCTGCCTCTCAGCCTCTCTAATGAGAGAGTAACTACAGTCAGAGAAAGTCACAGAGAAGGGATAAAGTAAGATTTCCTTAGCCTTACAGATTTTAACCCTCCCTGTACTTTAGCCAAGAGCTGAGGGAAGAGCAAAATGATGAGCCATTTATCAAAACACAATAACAAGAATAAATGTTAATGTATGTAACATTTGGACATGGTTATGTAGCTCATATGTTGAAATTTCACATTTCTTTACATCTCAAAAAGTGGTTAACGTGTATATGTTCCTGCAAATATGGCTCTCTAAAAACTGCAATGTCTCGCTAACAAAAAAAATGCCACTGGAAATGCTGCAGTGTGTTACTAAACACATCCAGTTTTGGGCGGCACAATCACTGCTGGATATACTGCAGTGTTAAAAAGACACTTCTTTAAGTTTCAACAAGTGGTGACCATGTGCGTGTTCATACATGACTTATCTACTTAAAAAAACACAATGTCTCATTAAGAAACACCCAGTTTTAATGGCACATTGCCACTGGAAATGCTGCAATATCTTGCTATATTGGTTTTGTTGTTTGTTGGTCTCAAACAATGGTCTGCAACTTGGCAGCCATCTCACCTAGGTCTCACACCATCCATGATCCTGATGACAAAGTCAGTTTATGCAGAACTTCATCACCTTAGTAAAGTTACTATTATAGCTATGAAACAAATCTAAGATATCCCTATTTTGCAGGAACATACAATGCCAAGATTTTCTTTTGGTGACTGGGCTGTGAATCACCACCAGAGCTTTTTCGCAGGAAAGGCGAGTTAAAAAGGAATAGGAGATTACAGGTGCTCTATTTAGGGACAGAAAGAACTGTAGAGAGGACTAGAAAGAAAGAAAGAACAAGAGAGAAAGAAAGAGAGAAGGAAAGAAAGGCGTCAGTAGTGAGAAGGGCAGAATTCTCTTTGTTCCTACTTCAAAGGCCACTCGTAGGCATCCAATGCCTTTCAGTCAGAGCTCATTTGAGATATCATGCATGAATATAAAAGCACGACTTTGCTCTATGAACACAGGGTCCTTTATAGAAGCTGTCTTGTGACAGAATATGTGAAGGAAGCAACACAGTTGTTCAGGTGATAATGAATTGAGAACTGGAGATGTGGATGACGCCAGCACAGACGCAATGTTGCAGGCGTCTCATTTCTACACTGTCTGGTAGATGCAACATGCGGTGAGTGTCACTGCGTGTGTGTGTGGGTGTGGGTGTGGGTTTTTAGGAAATGGCCACAGGTAGTAAAGAAACACAATGTAGTTCCCAGCTACAGACCTCCTGGGAACAGAGCCATCCCAATAGGGGTTTTAATTCTGCCATTCCCAACACAAGAAAAGGTCCCCAAAGGTAGAATCCCTGAAGTTCACGTTATCTCATTCCCTACAGGGCCCCAAAGCTTTCTCGTGACTTCTCGGGGCACTGTGTCCGTCATGGCTTTCTCTTTCTCTCTCTCGTCCTCTCTGTAGTTTCTTACAGACATGGAATCAGGGACATAGCTGGGATAAGACATGGCCTCTTGGCTTTCACACATATGCATGTGTCTGTCATAGAAAAATCCCACCTTGACTGTTTGAACATTACTGGATAGTTTCCAGATAAACCAGCTTGTGTTATTATCAGACATCTGTCACACAAGACCAGGCAACAGAGGTGTATTTCTGAGGCAGTATATTGTTCACTGCAAGAGCCCACTAAGCTGTCTTTGTTATCTCACGATTAGTGCAGAAGGTTCTCTAAATGCACCAATAGACCAATCTCCATTTTAATCAAGTGGCTTGCTTGCAAATGTCTGTTTTTATGATTTGAATCGATCTTGTGCTTGGTTTACTTGCATACATAGGAAGGAATGTCATTATCTTATGCATGACTTGTTTGGTAATGTAAACTTTTTTTATGTGTAGATTAATGTTTTGTAAACGTTACTAAAGGTGTTTTCTCATTTGAGCTTTGGACAACATCCAGAGAATCAGGTCCGGACATTGTGCTGAGTTCCCATTTCATACATATAGCTTCAAGAAATGTGGCCATGTCTCACTTAAAAACACACCCAGTTTTGGAGGTGTAATCGCAGCTTGCAATTCACCAGGGTCTTATTTAGTCGATTTTGTTCTGTTTTGGTCTCAAACAGTGGTTTGCAGCTTGGCAGCCCTCTCAGCTAGGTCTCACCACATCCATGAACCCCTCCATCTCCCAACGGCCAAGTCCTCTAATGAAATCAGAACTTCATCACCTTAACGTTGAGATACCTGTGAAACTTACAAATGGAAGATATCCCTGGTTTGCAGAAACAAACAATGCCAACATTTTATGTGCACATTTGGAGACTCTGCCCTTACCAACAGAAGTTCCTGAAACCTTGTCTCCTCAGTGAGACATTTGATGAGGACATTTATCTTCTTCATCTGTGGATGTTTGTTTTCCGGCCGTTTTGCATGATCCTCCTGATGGAAAAGTCATCATCACGTCCACATGCTTTCTGCAAATTCTCCAGTTATCTGCTCTAATCATACATGGGCTTGACTGAAAATCACACTGACTTTGGACTAGGGATCTGGCAGAGTAGAGCCCATTTAATGTCCAACTCAGCTGATTCAGATATTTGTGTTCTCACAAACAGCTCTTGGGTAATGTTTAGATAATTTCAGGTTTGCAATGCATGTGTGAAAGGGGCTTAGGTTTTATGCTGGCAGATTGCAAGAGCACCTTGTACAGAAATATAACTCGGTTTTAAACATGATGCAACAGCTGGCAGAGCATTTACAGATAGCTGTGCTGGTCTGAAAGCAGCGCCACTCGTACACACTTGAACCGTTACGTATTCAGGTTGTCAAACAGCTGTCTCCTAGCAAAGCAGACATTTTTTAAAAAGTTTTTTTCATTTAGATTTTATCCTGTGGTTAAGGTATAAAGGATAAGACCTCAGATACAATACAGGGCGTAGGTCAAAGTTAAAGTAGAGGCCACAGAATTGAGAGGCTTTGTGAGCCTTAGCCTTTAGGAGCTATGGGACTTCAGCGCTGTATTGCGCCCCTTTGACTGTAAGCCACAATTCTGAGCCCTCGTTCTCAGTGGGATAAGATGAATCTGAGTCCACTTTCCACTGCTGCGTTACAAAATGTAAAATAACTTTTTTTCTTGCTTTCTTTAAATCTGTTTTACCTATCTGGATTTCCCTGTCTCTCTACACTCTACTTCTCCACCATTGCTAAAATCTCAACAGGCATACAGATATATATAATGTAAAGATAATCATGCAAATGCAATGCAGCTATGCAGACACTCACAGTATATTTCCATCTCTGCATTTCATGTTAGCTTCATGTTCTTCAATAACAGCTGTGAGGCAACACAGAGAACTTTAGTTATAACAATAGAGAGTGGAGAACGTCTCTGGCCATCATTTGGAGCTGCACCATTTTCTCACCGGGGGAGCAGAAAAACTAGGATGAAATATTCACTGCATTTCATCTTTTCTTCAGCAGTTCAGGTGCTACAAAATGTGCTGTTAATGTTTAAGCCAAGGCAAGTGCATCATGTCAGATGCAGTTTGATGGCTTATGGAGAAGATGGATCCATTTAAAAAAAAAAAGAAAAGGTTGTGTTTGGTACGTCTGTCCCAAATACAATTTTTTTTGGCTGTGCAGCTTCAGCAGAAATCAACAAATATTCGAAGATTCAGTAGGGGGCGGCAACATGCTAGCTCCAAAAAAAGACAATAATAATAATAATAATAAATACAACACAACAATATCCAAATCCCCAAACTGAAAACTGAAAATCTACACAACAAACAAATATCCAAATTGTTAAATATTTGGGTCCAGTTCAAGTGCTAGACTTGAAAGAAGTTCTGTTTTTATTGCATTATCATAGAAGTCTTTTAAGAATTACTCTCTCAATTATGGAGACTTTACATCTGGAGTAATAACCTAGTAATGGATAAAATAATTAAATACCTAAGTTTTGTTTTTAAATTACATGTAATTAGTGGGTTATGTAGTAAAATACAGATACAACTTGTGATTATACAAGTAATTTTTATTTTAATGACTATTTGCTTTTGAGTAAGTAGAAAAGCAGTTAGGTATTTAATTTGCGAGGCTGTAGTAAGCATGAGCACTTACTGTGTCTGTTCCCTTTATTATGCATTTTATTATACCAGCTACTTACTGCAATACAGTCTTTACTCTAAACTGATTTTGATGTGCATATTAAACAGTAAATGACCATTTTAATTAATTATGATTGCCAGTAATTATGTTATTGTTACCCCATTAAAGCTAAACCAAATAATGATCATATAACATATTATTCATGTGTGCATTTGCAAATGTGTGATGTGCAAATGTGTAGCCCTCAGGGTTTCTTCTTCCAACTGTTGTACTCACAGGTGATGTCATCGTAATTAAGACGCATGCTCCTGCTCCTGCACATACGCGCGCACACACACACACACACACACACACACACACACACACACACACACACACACAGAGAGAGCTCTCTGATAGAATAATGGAAGAATACTCTCAGTTGTATTTTTAGAGGCTTTGCTCATCTCGGCACAGTTACTTGCTTTATTTCCCACCTTCCATTCATATGCCCTTAAACCAAACCAGTCTTCTGGTTATAAAAATGTCTCTGTGTGGCAGTTTTTTACACAACAGAAACAAACATTAACATAATAATACTATAGGTTCATTGTTCAGTTTGTTTTCCTGCTGCAGTTGAGCCATTGTGCATCTCCTTCTTTTGATGTTATTGTGCTTCCTCCTCCTTAATTTCCTGCTTTGTCTGTTTGTGTTCACTCTGCTGTTAGCCTACATACACCCTACACACACCTCCCATCAGCCCCTGGAGCTCCACATGAAACACCACACTGTTGCTCTACAGCCAGCCAGCGCCTGCTGCTTTGGAGTCCAAGCAGCAGGCTGACAGTCGGCAAAGCCTTACAAGGCTATTCTCAGCTGCTGCTGCTGTTGCTGCTGATGACCCCCTAGACCCGTTCCGTGGTATACTGATGCGGTTCGATATGCAGCGTGGGCCGCGTAGGAGTTACAACACTTGTTTAAACACTCTCTTTCTCTCTGGCTCACTTGAGCTCGCCCTGCATGCTGAATTTAGCTCCCCAGGTCTGTATTTTACTGCCTTCTTGCTGCATAACTGCTCCCTTTCCTGCTGCGTTGCGTTTTTCAGTCTTGCTTACATTCAGTCTTGCTATGTCACTTCACTTTATCTTTTTCTCTCCTGTTTTATATATCACTTTCTGTTCATGCTTTTTATTTGTTCTGTACTCTTTGTCCTCTGCACCTCCCTCTGCACTCCCCTTTTTGTCTTCATTAGCGTTATCACAACTATCCATTCTAATGTTTGTGCTAGCTGCAGACTGTCCTGAATTTCTTTCTCTTCATCAAATCTCTTTTTTTTCACAAGTCATCTTTGTCTCACCATAGAGCCAGACAAAATCAGCCTTCTTAAAAAGCCTTGTGGGAATGAAAAATAATTCTCTGGTTTATGTGGCTGCTCTGCCTACAAAAGACTGCTGGAGAGGGTATGGCTACCGCAGCCCCAAGCCAGCTATCGCCTAAAACCATGCTGGAGGGGGATACAGGTTGAAGGCAGAACAGATTAAATGAGCCAGGAGTCATTGGAGCCCCAAGGGCACCGCATTTTACCCCAATTAATTGTGTTTGTCTGAGCGTGAAAGTCCAAGGTCCCCTCACTGGCAGTAAGGAGAGAGGACAGAAAGGTCTGGTGTGGCTCACAACCATCGCCTCCCAGACTTCTGCTCTCTTTTTTTCTACCTCCTGATGTGTCTCAGCAGCTGGCCCGAGGCTCCAGGTACACACAGCTTTTAGACGGCTTATAAGTTTGCACCACTTGCTGATTGTGCGGTTAATTTAAAACAAACTTTAATGGTCTCGGTAAGTTGATTACATTTCCGCCAATTACGGGTGTTTTGGAACAGGACTTGAGTGTTGTGTAATGCAACACAGCTTTTGGCTGCGAGGGACCTGAGGGGCTCTGGGTTATTGTGAATGTAATTGTGTGGAACTAAACAATGAAGCATCAGCCACACAGACAGCCTGTGGTTAGCCAGACACAGCCCTCACTGATGTGTTTGTAAGTCTGTGTGTCGACTTACATGTCTGTTTGACAGGTTTTGTTTACATGTACATGAAGTTCAGAAAAATCACTCACAAGCAGAGGTGTTCATGGGTTTACAAGTTAGGGGTGGGTGGGTTTGTGCTCCTTTGCTGTCTGCTGGCTGACTGACAGCAGATGTAGCTGCCATTTTTTGGCTAAGGTTAATGTTTTGAATAGGATGAAGTGTAACATCTAATTCGGCTCTTATAAAGGTCAATGCGCAGAGTTTTACTCCAGAGCATAGCACGCTTTCGACCATCTCTGTCATGAGCCCCTTCCCTGGTCTTTTTCTGGGCATGTTTCGCCATCTGGGTAAAAACTGATTTGACGTGTGGTGAAATATTAGTCCTGTCATTTTTAACCCTCGTTCAGAGATGAGATGTGAGTTTACACAAGTGTTTACCTTGTGTGTGCTGCATGCTTAATGCGGGTCTAAGCGGACCCTTCTAGATTGGCCCCTGGCCATGTAGCAAAGAGGCTAATTTAGCTTGAGTATTTGGCCAAAGGTTGGTTCTGTGCTCCAGGCTTATACACATACATCCTGTGCATACAGTACATGTACACACTCTATAAACACATACACAAGGCAGGAGCAGCCTTCTGCTTCAATCACAGTAATTCATAAGACAGGCTAATATGGAAATGGGATAATAGTCATGCACAGTTACACACTCACATGTTGATGCTGTTCTCTTGCATACTTGCAGCCTCTGAAATGGAAAAGCTCTCAGCTCAACTCCAAATGTTTACCAAGGAGAATGGAGTGTCTGTCTGCACTTTTTCCATAACCCTGTTAGTTGGTTGTTCTGAAGCTGGTGACCAAATTAATAAGTTGCACTGCACATTATACCAAATGCTTGTGGATTTGTTTGGCCTAGGCTGCCGCAGCATTTCACAATCTTTGACAGCTCTCTTGAAGGAGTTAGTGACACTGATATCTTCATCTAGCAGTTTATCTGCAAAAAAAGAAAGATAGCTGTGTTCATGAAGGGACTGCTTTGCCTTCGTTTCTCAAGTAAATCTGTCTTAAACTATTTTGCTTGCTTGGGAGAGTGTACTAAAAACAGGATTTTAAATGAATATTTTGCTCTCCGTTGACACCAATTAGTTAGTGGAACACTCAGTAAGTGGAAAGTGAGAAATAATTTATTTGATCGGGGTCTCCTTGGGTTAGCCGGAAATCTCCTCAGAACTTCTCTCTTTAGGTTCATAAGGATAGGCCCCTAGGAATGACTGCCAGGCAGACACTGAACAGTACGCACAGACAGAGCAGAGTTCAACGCAGCAGAGTTTATATACAGCAACTCAGCAGCTCACGGCTGCTCGCTCAGCACAGAGACACAAACGTAGAGCTGCAGCAGATTTAGTGTGTCTTGAGCCTTCTTATTGTTTGTTTGTTTTTGGACAGGCACACTTTCCAAAGGCAAGCAGCCATGATGTGTATCTGAGTTTTTATATGAGACTTGGGGTGTATTTTATGTGTGTGTGTGCATGTGATAGACCTTGCACAGTCAGGCCTTGGTGCTGTATATTCCTTCCCAAGCAGTGTTGAAATGTTTTGACAGATCGATTGGACGCAACATACACAGCTCAGTGGAAGGAATGTCAGTGTGTGACAGTCTGACTATACTGTAGTAGTGTGTGTGTGTGTGTGTGTGTGTGTGTGTGTGTGTGTGTGTGTATGGAGCTGTCTGGAACTGCAAATATGTATATGCAAGCAGCGAGTGTGTGTCATAGCCACTCTCAGGAGTGTGGATCTTTCTGTTTGTGCATCTTTCTCTGCCACTGTGCATGTGCTAACACAGAGGGAGCAGGCCTGCTGGAACCATTAACAGCACTATAAATAACAGGCTGTTTTCCCTCTCTGCTCTCCATATTTGTGTTGATGAGGGTTTCATTTGTGCAAGAGACTGACCCTTTCCTAGTCTGGGAGGTGTAAGAGTAGATGTGGGAAACAATGATGATGCCTTCTCTGTCTGAGAACGAGAGCATAGTCATGTTTGTTCTTGTTGTTGTCTCCACTTAGAGATTCTTTCTTTTTTTCCCTCCTGTATTTGCATCTTCTTTCCATGTGCACACATTTACTGCTGCCTCCATAGTTTCTTCAGCTGCTTTTTCTTAACTTAAGTGACCTGGAGAAAGTACATTTGTGTGGATGGATGGGTGTTTGGATGGTGGGTAAAGAGATGGAGGAAAACATTAAGAGCACCAGATTTAGAGCAAAGAGACGTGTTCATTTCAAGCTGGACAAGGGGAGAGTGGGCTGGGAAGAGGGCAGAGATTGGCTGGCTCGCCAGCTGCTCAGGTGCAGAGACGGCAATGAGGGGAGCAGAAGGCTAGAACAGCCAGCTGGAGAGGGCAGAGAGCAGAGCAGAGTGAGCGGTAGAGAGTACCAGGCACGCCGGCTGTCAGGCAATCTGCACCAGTTTCTGATACAGGTGGGCTAAGAGATAGAAATTCTTCGTGGAGAACTTGAGCTAGTGTGAGAGAATACTCGAGAGACATGGCTTAGAAAATGAAAAGAAGCTGGGTACATGTACTCATGTCTCTGTCAACATCTGTTATGCCCGAATGCAGAATTGTTGCCAGTATAAGCTTAGTGCTACAACACGATTATCAACCAATTCATTACTATCACGATTCTTCTTGCTGATTTAATATGTGTTGCAGTTTTTAGGTATTGCAGTTCTGCAAGTATTGGACTGATTGCGATTTATTGCAATTTTTTTATATTAAATCATGGGGAAAAGTTGAATAATACATCTCTAGAGACTATATATCATGAGGCATATTTTCAAAGCCAATGCACATCAAGTCTGTCAGTTTGAATGTTTTCAGCAGCATCATATACTGCATAGAAAAATCCTAAATAACTGTTTCCAATTTTTTACAATTTTATTCCAATCAAGCATTGTGACCTTGCTCTGCAAAAGGTGTTTTATTAAAAAAAACCTTTACTTACTTATTAAAGTGTACATTTACAATAGATTGAAAAAGTAAAAAAAAAAAAAAAGCAATCTTAAAATGCTACATTTAGCTTTTCCTACAGTGTGTCCCATACAGTTATTTATTTGTGGCAATTGCCATAATATCACCATTTAATGCCCAATATAGATTATTTTTTAATGTTTAAAATTTGTAAAATCTTATTTCAATGTAGAGCTGCATTTCTGGCATTGAGTTCAGTCCCTCCTTGCCCTGCTTTGTCTTTGCTCATCAGACCATAAATGAAACAAGAATCAGCTAGGTAGCTGGCTAACTTCCTGCCGCTAGGAGACTTATTTACTTGTTGGCAGAAAGTCTTGAGAAGGACATTGAGTAACAGCTGTAGCAACCCAAATTCAGCCAGTGCAAATGCCAGCGTGGGGATCATAGCGGACTGGGTCTAATCTGTGTCAAAACAGCAACAGAAACTTTGTTGGTCTGGTGAGCAATTTACGCTGATTGAAATTCCATCATTCAAGGCTTTCTTGACTCTTAAATGGATGTGATGTCATATTATGCATAGTTTTTTCCACTTTTATTTGAATTATATCATCGTTAGGCATAAAAAATGATAACGAAAGCGTTTTAAAAAATTGCAAAATGTAAAGGCTTGCCAGTGAAGGTAAAAATAAAAGTCAAGCCCAGATTCACTCTTGTTTAGTGTTTTGCCTTGTGATGGTAACTGTGATAGTGATGCTTATGGTCACCTTAGCGCTGTCTTTTTATGAAGCCCTGATCTCACCTGAGCGCTATGGCGGTACACACCCATGAACGTACCACACACAGAAAATAAGAAGATAATAAAAAAATGTAAACAGAGGGTCTGCAGAGTCTCTGCAGAGAAATACACAGCCTCACATCTCCTGTGAGTCGTAAGAGATGATTTAGAGGCATTACTTCTTCATGACTCTTGACATTGTTTTAAAGGAAAATCCTTCATAGTAGTGAATCTTTTTTTTCACCCCAATGTAACAGCATGTGTGCAAATATATATATAAGTCCAAGTGTTTTTGTATCACAGCCTATACATGGCACTAGCATGTGTATTCCTATTGTAGCATCCCCTTCTCCTTCTGCGCTCTTCACCCTCAGTCCACACCCCTATATAACACAAGCAGTATCAAAGCTAAACCTTTAAAAGTGCTAGATGGCAAAGTGCCTCCACAAAAGCATAAAATTGCAAACCGGTTACGAAAAAGTGTCAGATCCTATATAGTGATATACTTTACAAGAACACACCGGACTGTGTCTGGCTTTCTAAGTTTGTGTGTTAGTGTGTGTGTGTGTTTCTCTGGATAGGAGCCAGACAGGGATCCCAGCCAAAGAAGGAAGAGTTTAATACAGAGCACGTCTTAAAGGCAGGGTGAGGGAGCAGCTCATCTGCCCACAGAGAGTGGCAGAGGTTAATGCAATCCCTTTAAGTGGACATAGAGCCAGTTAAGAGCCAATCAAGAGAGCAAGAGACTACATAAGTCAGCTGTCTCAGCCCTGTATTTGTTTATTTCATAATAAACTGACAAACAATGTGCACTTTTTAGAATCAATATCTCTTCCTTAATAGTTTGTAAAGTATTCTAATATTTATGAGATTTGATGTATAAGCATGCATTTAGTGCTTATGAGAGAACTGCTATAAACACAGTGAGTCAGAGTCTCCTAACATCTGTATCTGTGGTGATGAGTCTGGTTAGCCTGAAAGACATCAAGGTGTATCGTTATGTTTTTGACCGATGCTTTTGGGTGCTGTTAGGAATATGAAAAGCATGAAAGAGTTCATTCTGTCTCATCACAGCCGAGCTTTGAAGTGTGAATGTTGTTTGTACATATGTGCACATGTGCGGAAGGAAGTCAGGGGGAAGGGAGGTTGCGTGCAGCACAACCTGACAGATTGGCTATCTGCAGCATTAGAGATGGCTGTCTGATGGATTAGTATCAGTGGCATTAGCAGTGATGTGTGATGGAAATGATTTGTGATGCCTGGATTCCGCAATCTTCCATCCTTCTCTGCTTATCCCATTACAACACAGAGGCTTTAAATCATCCTCGGGCTAAAATGTATGTTTGTGTGTGTGTGTGTGTGTGTGTGTGTGTGTGTGTGTGTGTGTGTGTGTGTGTGTGTGTGTGTGTGTGTATGTGTGCCTGCATGCACTTTTCTGTCATATTTACATAACATGTGAGTAGGTATAATGCCACAAACTCTGATCCCAAAGCCTATTTGTGTTAAAGACAGCATGTTTCCTTACTCCTTCATTCATCACCATGGTTACTAATTGGCTTATGTTACTAAGCTTTTTCCTTTCATATTGGCCCATATAGTCAGTGTGGAATATGTAGCTTTTTCTGTGCTGTGGGTTAATCCCCAGCAGTCCTGCAGTCCTTTTTTTCCAGCCACTCCTCTTTTGAAGGTTATTTTTGTGTTTGACCTTGAGGAAAAACTGACCTCCCTGAAATTAAAATTTAATAGTACCTCCCTGTAGCCTGCCCTCTTTTCTGCTCTTCCACCCACCCACTGCTCTTTCTCTCTCTCCCTCTCTCTCTGTGTGTCTCTCACTACCAGATCAGTCAAGACACAATCAGACAGAATCAATACCTGAAATGTAAGAGTAGGTCAGCGCAAACAGCCTCTCAGTGCTACACTACATCAAAAGACCTCACCTGATGGTTCAGTCACTGTTTTGACAGGCAGTATTTATCAGCAGCTCCCAACATTTTATGCCTCTGTGCCAGGGATAGCATCCATTCTCATGAATGCAATATCTTAGGAACCCCCTAAGGTAATTTCACCAAATTTGGCACAAACATCCACTTGGACTCAACAATGACCTGATTAGATTTTGGTTGTTCAACGTCAAAGGTCAAGGTCACTGTGACCTTGTCTGTCTCATTTTCATCGTGATATCTCAAGAAAACTGTAAAGTTCAAATTTGGCGTAAATGTTCACTTGGACTTAAGGTGAACTAATTAGATTTGGGTAGTCAAAGGTCACTGTCACTTCACAAACCATGTTTTTGGCTAAAACTCAGTAATTAATGCACTAATTATGACAAACTCTCACACAAATGTCCAACAGGATAAAGTTAAAGTAATGACATTTTCAAAACAAAAGGTCAAAGGTCAACCTTGCTGAGGCATCATAATGTTTTGCAGAAACACTTCACTGGCTTCTCTAACTGGGAAGCACCAGGGATGACCTTGAAACTGTGCTGATGTATAGATCTTCTGTGGAGGGAAGATGTGTGTGAAGCAATCATGTTTTCACAGACATGGATGTAAACTGTATGTGCAACTTGACTGGTTGGCGGAGGCTTTTTAAAATGTATCTGTGTACTGTGTCTCTCCTCAACAGAATATGTGGTTCCCTCTCTGACTTTGCCTCAGTTAAGTCTGCAGTGTTTAGTATCTACAGTTGCTGTAACACAAACCCAGTCCTCATTACATGTCAGTATACATGACTAGCTAATTCTTCCATCAAAACCTAACCAGGCAACCGGACACTACACCCACACCCACCTGCCGACGACAGCACTGCAACACAGGCACGGTCAAAGATCAAATAGCTGTGCACGATCCGCACATTAACCTACATCTTCATTCTGATTCAATAACAAGGGGCCGGTCATTGAAGTGTAGAGTTGCAGTGTGGGATGAACCCAGCCAGGATATAGGTTTACAGAAGGAGCTGGGATGTAACATGGCCTAGCAGTAAAGAGCCCATGTATCAGTTCAAAGGCTGCCCTTATTTAGGAGAATGCCAGGGATGAATTAGTGATGTGTTGGAAAGATCCAGAGAAGGGGAGAGCAGGGACTGGTAGATAAATAATGTTAGTCATAGTACAGTAAACATTGCAGGTGGGTGGGTGCATCTGTGTGTGTGTATGTTTGTGGGTGGGTTTCTGTGTGAGTGTGGGTGTGGGAGCACAGTATGTGCTGTGCTGTATAGTGCATACTTGTGAAACTGTACAGCATATATTTACAGTGACACTCGACAGCTTATTTCTTGCACCCACACAGCCAAACAAAAACACCTACATACACACTTCCCCCACCTGTCTGTGCTGCCTTGTTCGGCTCTCTTTCCTGTTGTGAGTCATCTGCCCAGTTGGAGCACACGCACACACACACACACACACGCACAGGTGACAAATTCCAATAAAGCTCAGAGCAGTTTTCCAGTATGTGTGCACAGACTGTCTGACATTTGGTCTATGCCCTGGGGGCTTCTACGCATCCATTCCACCCCAGCAAAGAGGCCTGTCACTGGACCTCTTCTCTCCCACAGGTAGCCTCCCTGGAGCTCACCTGTTATCTTTCTGCCTTCTGTGCCTGAAGCTTTCCCCTCACTGCCCAGGGTGCTCCCTCTGTAGAATCACGCACACACACACACGCACAATAAACACACATGCCAGTCTCGCCAGGCAGTGAAATAGGACAGGAGGCTGGGCTGGAGACACCTCTCCTGAGTCTCAGTGATGCCCTACTTTCTTCTGCAGCCTACTTTTCTCCACTAACACACACATCCCGACAGCTGCCTCCATCCACAAACACTGACCTGTGTTGACAGGCCAACTGTAACCTGTTAACTGTTGCTGGTTGGTTTGAGGAAATATTGCTGCATTAAATATGTAGAACAGTATTTTTAGGTGTTGCCTGTCTAAGCCAACATTCACTAGTTTCAGTGCTGCCGTGTAAACTTTTCATGGATAGACATGTCAAGTTGAGATGACATGTTGTTATCTCCAACAAGCTCCCCAGACAGCATATGGACCCACCTAAAGCGGATTTAGAGGCGCCGGCCAGCTCTGGTTAGCTGCATTGACCGGCTCTCCATCAGACCCGGTCATAGATCACCACAGTCGATGCTGCCGTTGTGCCGGACACTGATGAGAAGAGCCATGTTGGCCATGTTCACAGTCAATAAGTCAGGCTGCGTAAAACAGTGTGTGATAAGCTCGGCCTGCCGCGAGCCAATATTCTTGGCCAGAGATAAACAATCTGACAGAGACATCTTTGATTCAAGGAGAGATGAGCAGCAAATTGTGTGTATCAACTCCTGCTCTCCCCTGAATTCACTTTCAGTGATGGAGTGAGATCGACCCTCGTTGGATATTCTTCTGTTGTGTGAAGTGAAATAGATTTTTACTGTATTTTTAGCTTTGTGCGGTTTAAAGCTGCACAGCACCAAAAAGAAAAGTGCCTCTGAAGTTGCGGCTCTCACAAACTATTTGAGTATGAATTACACTTAAACCAGATGGGCAGAGTGTTCACCCCTGATAAGTTAGATTAGTGCTAAATGCTAACCATGTTGGCCCTGCTACCACAAATGTGTTTTGCTACCACTAATAGGTAATGTAGCCCTGCTCTAATGTACCCTGCCGCTGATGTTAATGTAACCCTTTTAACCGCAATGACATGGCACTCTGTATGCTGCTCAATATTGCAGCGCTCTGAGGTCCCCATGACAACAGGCAACATCAAAGAATGGAGAAAAGGAGGAGGCTTTGGTGGTGAAATGGAGCATGAATGAGAAAGTATTCTGGGGTTGTTCTTTTTTGGATGACGCTCAACAAAAATGTTGAAAAACACCTGACAATATCTAAAAGGAAGATTTTACTGAGAGTGGAAAAAAAAACCAAACGCTCACATGTGCACAATTTATTTATTTCCCTTCCTCTCACACTCCGAATGGTTTTGATTGACTGGATAGAAACAATTTAATCAGCAAAGTCCACAAGCTACAGGATGTGTAGCATAGAAAATGGCTTCACCTGTGGAGTCACATGAGAGCACAGACGAGAACCTTGAATCAGAGCTTAATTAACTTCCATCTCCTTTTGGGGAAAAAAAAGTTCAATAGTTCAATACTTTAGTCGAGTCAATCATTCTAGACCTGCTACCACCAGGGCCTTTGAGAGGGGCCCTTATATTGAGTTTAGTGGGACATTTGGTGACTTATTGACACGCAGACATTATATCGGGCTGCGAAAATCCAGCAGGAGCTCTCAGGTGGAGATTTGAATCAGGGAATAGAGAAAAATCTGTAGAATAATTATTGTATTAATGTTGAATTGTCTGTTATTGTGTTACAGCCACATGGAGTAAAATAAATGCTAAATAGAAAAACAAAGCAACAGAAAACACACTCACACAGGAGCAGACAAGCGTACAGGTGACCTGAATGTGAGGCAGAATAGTTCCTGAACTGTGTCTCACCATTCGCTCTCCCTTTTTCTATCAATTTCTCTCTCCATCCTCTGTGTCATTTGATGTCTCTTTCTATGGGTCATCCACAAATCCCACAGCTGTACCCTGCTTCCTTTTGTTTCTCCCTCACAACAGTCTCTTTTTTTATATTTGCATTTCCCTCTCTACCCCGTCCTTTAATGTCTTTTTTCCTCTCTTCTGTGACTGCTCCCTCTTGTCTTTGATCCTTGTGTGAATTATGTGCTGGGACCGGCCGGCCAGTCACCTTGCTGTTCTGACCGTGGACTCACTGCAGCATGAAGATGACCTCTGAACTCTCAGGCTCTGACCTTTCTTTCTTTTTTCCCTCTGGTCCAACCTTATCTCTCCACACAGCCTCACTTCTTTTCATCTCTGAACATCGGTTCCAGCAGAGGTCAAGCACAGTGAGGACATAGAAGGGCTGGGGTGAACTGGGAATATGTGTTCAACAAAAAAAAATCTAAAAGAAACGGATATGATAGATCAAAGAAGCACAGGACAGAATCATAACACTTTATAATGCTGGTGAATTCCATTTTAGATCTACTATGTTTGAATAAAGTGGACCCGCTGACAGAGTCTCATATCAAAGTCTGTTTCTAACAGAGTTCTGCACATATAGACCTCCCGGTGAGATAGATAAAACACTGCAGCCATCACCAAAGTTTAAAGTCAAATAAAATAGAGAGAACATTGAAAGCTCCGGAAAAATACAGATTATTTTGTCAGACTAGCATAGGACACAAAAGAATTGCAGAATTTTTGCATGGATAAAAAATAAACAAACATCCCTTTATATTGGTTATTTCACCTCAAAACACACATGAACTCTTTAGTAAACAAAAACAACTTGACTTGCCCCTCCCCATCAACTAATACATGATCTTCATGTTGCTGTGCTCAGCTCACAGCCTGTCAGAACTGTCACAAGGTGGAGTCCGTTAGTTGTATTATAAACAAATATAATATATTAATCACATTGTCATGTTGCTTATTATTAATGCAATACAAGTCAGATCTAGTGCAGTGACGCCATCAGTACAGGTTGTTTATGTAGGCTATTTCATAAATTGTCAAAACATGCCATACTGACAAATGCAGGTTCAGCTGGCTTGCATTAAATCAAACTAGTTTAAGCTTGTACAATGTATTGGGCCAGTAAAACCAGAAATTGACAAAATTTTAGTGAACAAGAAACTCAATCAAAAATGAAAGAAATGGCTTGAACTTAAACTAATACAAAACTAACTCAATTTAAAAAAGAAAAACCATGGGTGAAAAATAGAAATATGACAAAGAGTCTTGTTAACCTGCAGCAAGATAGCATCTACTTGCTAGCACCCAATATAAAATGCAGCTGAGGCTTGGGAGAGTGTCTTAAGTTTTGCAGGTATTCTGCCATATATCTAAGTACTGGACAAATAAAATTTTGATCTAGTAATAGCACTAGATGAAAAGTGACAGACTCACCCAAGTTATTACAGCTCATCCTGAGATGAACATAAATGTGTGCACCAAACTTCAGTCCATCCAATAGTCATGACAGTGTAAGAGTAAAAGTCAGGGTATCACCAAGTCTGCAGGATTCATCCTCTGGGGACCATGCACGTATGTGCAAAATTCCACACCTTTTTTAAATCTAGAACAAAGTGGTGGACTGATAAATCAACAGCCTGATAATACTATCCTTGGAGCCACTAACATGACTGACAAATGTGGCCTATGAAATATTTATGTACTTTAATTTCATTTTTAAGGAATTGATGTATATGGTATAATCTAGTCTAGTATGTATGAGTCATTTGAAGTTATTTAGCTCAATAATGTAATCGTATAGAGAACCCTAGTAATAAGTCCTAAACCACTATACCCATATCCATTAGCAATTGAGCACCTCAGGTTCCCTCGACTCTAAGTCTCGAAGAAGTGGGTTTTTTGAAAGGGTTTTTGTTAGAAGCCTGAAATAAAGTCAGTGGTTAACACAAGCTGAAGAGACTTTAACATTTTATTCTATGAAATAGAATTAAATTAAATTTAAATACCCCACTAGCAAACTTTGAAGCTTTTTTGTGTTTTAAAAAAGACAATTACTAACAAGTGGCTAAATGAGACTACAGAACATTGTCTAAACAAACTGCACTGAACACAGCTTTACAGCCTTGTAGTGGTGGCGTCGCAACCATAGTGTACTTTGTTTTAGCCTAGCAATCGCTTTTTACTTTTTGCAATTACATTTAGGCCTCAAAAATCCTGAAAGTGGTGTTTATTTGTGAAGATTATCATGCTGAACAAAATGTGTAAGCATCATAAATGTTACTTACCACAGATCTTATTTGCAACAATCCTAAATCCAATTGAAAATTCCTATATGGCTTTTTAATGAGGGAACCAATGGGATGGTAATTTCAGGGTTGGCTTACAGAAAAACATCTTCACTGGGCCACTCCATATTTTGTTGGGCATTAATTTTGTGGCAGACATTGTAATTGCTGTCTCATTCATTTTTGTCCTCTCCTCTCTCCTTACACTGCTGACTGTAATGTCACACACTATTATAGACATAAATCACTAAAGTTGTGTGGGTTGTAGCTGCCTTGCCCACTCTGTAAGTTTGATTCCCAGGTGAATAATTTATTTTGTTGTTGTCTTGCATCCAACTGAAGAGATCAATCTCAGAATTCAAACATTCCTCCAGAGATTCATGTTTCAAACCGAGCGCGGTTAGTTCTCATTAGCAGTTTAATTGAACCACATATCAAGGTTATTGTGCCCCAACTCCTCAACCTCACACCGACACACTGCTCAATGTACCCAAGCTCCCAGAGATAGATGGGATCCTGTTTCAATTACGAACAGCTATTACTAGTTTCATCCATATATCCACTCATATCAGCCCGTCGGGGCTTGGATGTATTTCAGCACTTGTAGAGATATGCCTATTATCAGAAGTGTGTACATAACCATGTTCATGTGCATAAAAAATTAGCATATTCACATAGATATGCACACAGGCAGATGCACAAATGTGTTAATGGCACTAGTATTTTCTGTGAATTAGGCAGTATGCAGGCAGGCAGTAGTGCAGGCTTTGGGGACTCATCCTATCTCAGATGTAATTCATATTTAAATGTTGTTATGCTCCTTCTCTTCTGGTAATTGTGTTTGCACTTCCTGGTTACTCTTGAAAGTGGATTCACTGAAGCGTTCTGTTGATAGCAGTCTGGTAATCGCTAATTACAGAGGCACACACACATACACAACCACACACACTCCTTCACACACACACATGCTCACACACAAATGAGCAAAGCTTGTAGCAGGGTCCCTGGCTATTATTCACTGACATCCTGGCAAGTAAGAGCACTTGTGCTGCTTAATGGGACTCTTCTGGAAAACAGCATCTGTAGCATCACATGTAGGTTTCTGAAAAGATATTTAGAAGCACCAACTTAGGTTTTCCACTCACTGCCATGAGGTGCTAGAGCATCAGGAGCTAAATTTAAGCAAGGGTGTGGTGCCTGATTGCAGCAATACTGGGGTCAAGAGGTGATAACCACCAGTTACTTAGTGTTACAGCAATATATTCATTTTTAAACCTCAACTCTTGAGTTGTAACAAGCTGTAGCTAAAAGACACAGATTCATTTGCAACCTTAGAGTTGATATGGCAGACTTGCTAGCAAATAGTTGCCTGTGTACGCATCCAACGGATACCTAGCAACAAGCATTAATCTGCAGTAGTGTTTTTGAACCTCTTACTTGAATGAATGAATGTAACTGCTGAAACATTTGTAGGATGGACTTGGTATGACATGTCTGCCGCAGCTTGCTTGCTGCTGCTAAGCTGCTACACTGACTTCAAAAGCCACGCTTGCCCCTATAGGTACCATCCGGCTCTTGTCTAGTTTTACACCCTCCAACATGTAAAAACTGCACTGAATTAGTACAATTTGTATAAAATGATTAAAAAGAAATATATTATACCGGAAGCAATGCAATGCATAGAGCAACGTTGCCTGTTTACACATTTTGAGCCAACATAAATACAGAAAGTCAATGTATCTTGTAGTTAAAATGATCCAGTTGAATAATTCAGTACACATTAATCTAGCCTACACTTCCAAACCCTGTGTACCTAACTGAATTCTCCATTGCCAAAACTCAGTTTGCAAACAAAGAAGCTAGAGTCTGTGTAGCAGTTAAAAAAAAACAAAATAACACTTCATCCAACATATATGACACAGCACCTTAAGTATTTCAGCTTTAAGTCCTGTATTCACTCTTATTTTAGCTCTGTTTTTGGGCTTCGCTAACATATGGCTTATTGAAAAGCCTGCCAGCAACAACTGGCAACCTTGGTTGAAAGCAGCAACCCTGCCTACAGCAATCAGTCTGTACAACACAGAACTTAATAAAACAAAATATAGATAGCTGAAGTTTGGGGGGGTTTCAGTTGTATAATGTAGTATTGTGGTTTTCTTGGCATCTTGACATATGGTGTTTATGGGCGCTTGTAGATATGTATAGTTTTTATATATGTTTTTATATTTTCTTTTTATTATGTAAAAGCATATATAGACATAGTTCAACTTTTTTTAAAATAGTATTAATCATTAGTATTAATTCAGTTGTTAACTGTGAGCACAAATGTTAATAGACTCAAACTCAAACTGTGCTGGATGACTCACCGCTCTGGTGCAAGAACCAAAACAGTAAAGTTGTAGGGCATAAAACCAATGAACCAAAAACAACCACCAAAACATTTTAGTGCTGAGAGTTGATTATTCTCTGTGGGTACATCACTACCTGTGAACGCAGCAGTTTTGGTGAAGCTACTTTGAAAGCACAGCTTTTCAAGCTACCAATTAATTCACACTGGATGAAGCTGAGCTACAACAAAGTTACCCTACGAAGAAATCTAGTTTGGTGAACTAAATCAACCCAGAAAATGTAGTTCAAACTACTTTGTAAAAATGATCAAACTGGAAATGTAAATTTTCAGTTTCAATTAGGGGCATATCAATGCCCCTAAATGAATTTAATACAAAAAGTGACCAATTTTTCATAGCTCATGCATAAACCCCAAAAAATAAAATAAATCACTATATGACGAGAAAGTGCAGGAATGTCAGCTTTGTTTTGTAAACAATGTCCATCATTCAGACACCTGCCATACGGAAGGCCAGAGACCCAAGGTCAGGGTATTGCATCAAGCAAAATTTCTCAGTTAGCCAGGTAACTTCCAAAATAGCAAGCAGCAACTTTTTTGAACATTTGTAAATAAATAGTAGAAATAAATACTTCTGACTAAGTATGATTAGATGGGTTTAATTGTAGTGGAGAGGCAGAATAAACACATTTTTAAAAATCCTTTCCTTTTATGGCCAAAATTTGTTTGTAGTTTTAGTGTTTAACTGCACAAAAAAATGGGGAAAAAAGTAATTTCACTACTTAAATCATTGTGCCAGTATGAATTTAGCAAGCTATTGCAAAATATATATATATAAGCTAATAATTTAAATTATATGTAGTTTTTTATTACATTGCCCCTTTAATATCCCTTTTTTTAACAAACTGGACAATATATATTTCTATTGTCTTCTGCAGACATAGAAGAAAATGCAAAAATGTCTTCTTCCAGGACTTAAATAATGCTGAAGTTGAGGGTCCTTTTCTGTGTTATTGTTATGTGGGGAAACACCATCTAAAGTCATTAGCAGTCAGCAGTATATTGCACTGGTCTCTGCATTCGGAGGATTTCTGATCACTACGCTCTTCTGTTGATTCCTTGTAATCTGGATCGACATTGCTTTTTTCTGAGTCCACAACATTTCAAAAATAAGACCTACAACATGGGTCACTAATGTAATCATAGGTTATGTAGGAACACTCCATAATGTGCCCTGTGGTTATTAGAAAATAACTCAGAGCACTGCAGAACAGGACTTCTCTACATTTTACATTAGGGAGTTTGCCTCTTTAGTGTGTTACTTTCTAAATGGCCTCAATCCTTGCTGTGAATTATTCTGCTTGTACCATGACCAATTGCCAAAGATTAAAATACTGTAAATGTCTATTCATGCTTGGGGTAAAACAATCAAGAAACCATGTGTTAGCAAGATCTTTGTCAACCTTAGGGTAAAAGTTGTGCTAGTTCTAACGATTTTAAGAAGCCTATAACCAAAGCCTGCTGTGTATTAATTTAATTTGATGCAGCAATGCAACATCAGAGCTGCAGACCCTCCACCCTCTTGGCCATGGTGAATCAAAATACAAAGTATACAAAGCTGTGAAAAGTCAATGTTGGATGAAACTCTGCAAAGTGTCAAAGTTAGTCCAATTCCAAGCCATGAGTAGCAAAGTGGATGTGTGTTACAGAGAAATGGTGGCAATCACTCAGTGTGATTCCCTGTAAGATTGGTTGTGAAGTGAGTGATGGTAATGACCTTTCCTCTGTGTGCAGTGTGGTATGAGAGTAATGCACCTCACTTTATCAACTTATCTGTGTGTTTCTTTCTCCCATTAACCCTCTCTCCTTTCTCATCCCTGAATACGACTGCCTCTCAGAGAACCATGGAAGCCTGGGAAACTGGATTTTGCACTGTCTTGCATTTGTGGTTTCTTTTGTGCATGAATGAAAAGGAAAAATCCTGAGAAATGTGGCATAAGATATTAGATATAAGATATTTTTGTAGATTGGTTATTTGATGTGTAATCTAGCTACAATAATCAGATAGTAATGAATTAAGTCTATTTATTCTGTGGTTAAACTGTTTGTTGCCATAATCCTGTTACTGTGAGGTACAGATGGTTAATTATTGTTTTCTCTATAAAAAGAAACATAGCAGTGCTCCAGCTGCAAACACTAATAGCATACACAAAAACAAAAAGTGCCCATCTAAGGTAAAACACTCCATGGTGCTACCTAAGCATTTAGCTGGTGCATAAATAGCAAAGCAGATTTTGCAATTACAAAGTTGTCATCTCCTACTTAAGAAATGTTCCACATATAACGAGTATGTGAGTAATTGAAGCTGGAGCAGCCTCAGCAAATTTCAAATGACATTATGTTCACAGTCAGTGCAGAAATAAGTCCACAAAAAATACTTGAACTTCAAACTGACCATTTGCATGTTTGTTTCTTACTGCTTGTAACCTGAATTTGTGAAGAAACTTTGTTTTTCTTCCATGCCTCTGCAGTAAACAGATAATCCAAAATATGTAAACGTTCAGCTCTGAATAAAGTCATGAGTATCCACTTTCAGCAACAATAAAACATCCGTTTACAAAGTCTCACACAACTCGGGCAGTATAATCCAAGTCTCCTTTATCCAGTGGTATGCTCAGTACTTCACAAACACATGCATTTTTGCTAAAACGTTGTAATATAAAGCACAGTCCTTTACAATAGCAGACTGAGAATACCTGAGCAGATGTATGCATATAAGCTACACTTAAACAAGTTCAATTGGATTATGCCTGAGTTGTATGAGATTTTGCAAAAGGATGTTTTGTTACAGTTTTGCTGTTGTTAAACATTGGCCCCCATGACTTCAATTCATAAAGAATTCTTGCATTTGCATGCGACAAAAACAATGTTTTCTTCACATATTCAGATAACTCAAGGTGAGTAACTGATATAGAAATTGTCAATTTGCAGTTGAAGTATTCTTTTAAGGTCTTACCTCTGCATGTGAGCAGAACATCATTATTAAAGCACTTTGGTTACACTTTAATTCCAATCACTGACATATGACTTTTTATGTGGGACATTTCATAACTAGGAGATAACATCTGTGCAACTGCAAAATCTCCATTGCTAAATATGAACCAGCGAAATGCTTATATCTGTAAACTGATGTTTAGTTGTTGTTAAACGCAGTCCCCATTTACTACAATCCAATAAGAATTTAAAAAAAAATTATTTTCTTTTTATTTAAGCCTTGCAATATCTCTTAAGCTTTGGTGAGTCGGCTACAGTACACTGAACACAATACATTAGATGTCTCTTACTGTAGAAAATAAGAGGTATTTAACTGTAACATTATATGGAGGTGAATCATTTTAAATGCATTGAAAGAGCTATAAGCTCAGCCATAAAGGTATCAGCCAGGGACATTTTTCTGTAACTTGTGCAGATCAAGTTCAGCTGTTGGCATTGTTCCCTCCTTTAACCATACCCAGGTTTTTAATGTGAAGTTGTTCCAAACAAGGTCACTGCTGCAATTAACATGCCATTTAAAGAGCAGCTATTCACATCGAGGCTGTATGCTGTGAATACCTCGTGGTATTCTTGTGTGAAAACAACATTCATGGTTTTTAATTTTGTTTATTTCTGTAGCCTTGACTTCTGAATGGGTTGTTTGATGGGTGCTAGGCAGGCTGTTGTGTGCTCTTATTTGCAGTTTGGTGCTTTTTGTATCAAATAGTTTTGTAAGTGTCAAAGATCCTTGTTGCCTACACTCACAGCACCTTTGATGTGTATTTACTTTGGAAGTTTATATAAGCTTACATAGCTGTAATAACGATTTATATGAGCATTGAACTTTGTCCTGATTTATACTCTTTCGGTAAACTTTACAGAAGCAGTGTGTATGATTCAGTGGTATCTGGTGGTAAGGACTGTAGATTGTAACCAGCAAAAACTTCCCTTGTGTGCCAAACTCCGGGTTAGGATTCCTTAAGTGTTGATTGTTCAGGAGATTTTTACCAGGAGCCAAATTATACATAGATGTCTCTTACTCTTCAAAACAGACCAGAGATTAAAACAGGTAAAAACACAAAATAAAGCAGTTTCACATCACAAATCATTGTTTCTCCAATGCTGTTCAACTCATTGCAGACAGACCACTAGTTCAGGACTTTCCTCTCCTTTTTTCTCTGATAACTGAGGATTTAGACGTTCACAAGGTTTTCAGTGAGAGCCTTACTACAACTGGTACCAGTGATTTAAACCAGTAAAAACACAGAATAAAGCAGTTTCACTTTAAAAAGTTTTTTTTTTTTTCCGAGGCAGTTTGTCGCAACTGCAGTGGCTGACAAAAAGAAACAAAAATGGCCCGATCTAGAGCCAGTGATTTGTCCGTTTTGGACCACTGTAGAAACATGTTGTTGAAATATGGCTCTTTGAATGAGGATCCACTTCCTATGTAGATATTATTGCAAGGATTCTTTTGTTCAGGTGATTGTACACTTGATTGGAAACATCTTCAAATTATATTTATTTATACCAATATATCCCCCTACGTCACACATATTGGACTCTCCAACTGCCACTGAATTTGATTTATGTTTAATTTGTCCTTGATTATAACTCCTTTAGTGATGAGCATTTCACAATGGCTGCTCAGTTTGGATCTTCCTTTTATTTTCAAGCACATGAAGCAGCACTCTCTAAATGAGACGTCCTCAGGGAGAATTACTATTTTTGGACCTTGTGGACTTTTTTAATAAGCACACTTGTTAAGCAGTCCGTTTTCTGCCTTAAGTCTCATAGAGCCCCGCTGATCAGGATCACAATTCAGGTTCATGCCTGTGTTGAGCTGTCTTAAGAGAGCATGGAGAGCAGTGTATCTGATTCAGTCCACATTAAGACATCTTTTGAGGTGTCTTTAACCAAATATATCCGACCCTTTTCATATTAGTGTTGACACTATCTGGATCTCAATTTGCCTGTCGTCTCACTTCTTTCTCCGCTGCTCTCTTATCTTGTGCTCTTGCTTCTGCCTCTCCTTCACTCTTTGTCTTCCTATCTGTATCCCTACCTGTTGTTCCTCCACCTCCTTATTTCTTGCTTTCCTGCGGTGACATTTGTGGGGGTGATTATAGATGGTCGTCCCATCCCTGAAGAGCCATGTATCATCAGAGTTACTTCCATCTGAGTGACTGGCCATGAAATGTCAGATGAGAGTACAGATGGATGGATGGTTGAGGGTTAAAGGCCTGGAGAGACAATCTTTCACTCTGCTGAACCCAGAAGAGCTAAGCTTCATTGGCCTGTGACAGGTTTCTCAATAAAAATGGAACTCTGCTACTACTTATGGATATTTTTATGAGGCATCATCATTTATGGCCTCTGTAACATAATATATTTTTCATAGTGGCGCTCAGCTGTGAATATGAATAGATAAATATGCTGAAATGACTTTGCTCTTTCTATGTTTTTCATCAATGCAGTGGCATTTGATGTTGTAGTTGGAGAATTACAACACTGTATTGATTACACTATGGTTCAGTGATATTTTTTTTCATATTTGTCATATGATAATGTAATAATTATCTCTCTGCAAGATTATGTTTATGTGTCTGTAATATGGTACAGGTCCAGGTTATGTCTCTGTGCCACAGCTATTGTTGGCACAGAGACATAACCTGGACCTGTACCATATTTACATTAGAAGTGCTTGTTTCTGCCACTGACAGACTCAGATTGTTATTAGAAGTCTCAGAAAACATTATGGAAAGCATCCTACACTTAAATGAAACATTTGGTTGGACTGTTATTGTGACCAAATCTCACTCAAGTCTTTTCTGTAAATCTCACAGACATTGTCAATATCAGCTAAAATACTGGCCATGACAATAAAAACCTTTTCAATAACACTAAGCAAGGTTTCACAAGTCTTTCCCTTCACTAAGACTTTGTTACAATAACAAACACACCAGAGAAGGGTGAGAAGAAATGTTTAATTTCTATGTCGGGTCCTTCCCATAATGATGTCAGACATTCCTAATTATAATCTTAGCCTGCCAAAGGCAAAGTCAAGCACTTTTATCTGATGTAAATTTTATAATGCACAATTGCTTGTAGGGATTGCATCCCAGCTTGTTTCACTGTTGCACTCTCAATACTGGATCAACTTCAAAAATTGTCTCCATTTGGCACACAGGCACTAAACGTGATACAATACAGAAGTTGACCTTTCAGGCTTTTAAGGTGAACCACAGATTATCCAAGTTTTGTCTAACCCTTTTTTTAACAAAACACTTGTAGCCTACAAAGGTACTTTAAGGCATGAAGGCTGAACAGACAAATTAACATGGAGTTGAAGACTGTGGTGCAGGCAGATGTTGGTTTTCAGCAGTGTGTGGAGAGAGTTTGTGAGCAGTGTCTTTGGATTGAAGCTTTAGTAACTGTCCATGGTGCTGAACAGTCCCAGCCTCCTCAGTAAACTTGCTATAAACTGCAAAGCAAGATAGAAATAATTAATCCAAAATTAAAATAGCCAAAAAAACTAATTGAAAAAAAGCCAAACTCTCTGACCAGAATGACAAGTTGAGTTATGCATTACTTTTAATGTAAAATCAACCAGATCATTTTAGTACTTATTATAGTACCATGATCCACCTCAGTCTCTACTGCCTATTTTTAGTTTTCCCTCATAATTAAACAATGTTTTCTGAACTTATTTTTACATTTGGTGTATGTTTAATTCTGCTCAGCATTCTTTATTTTTTTTTTAGATAATTTCCTGTCTAATGTGTTGCTGTAAATGTATGAATCCCCCACCGACGTACTCACGCACACACACATGCAAACTGAACACACATGCAGTACACACACAAACCCTCTCACTTTTCCAGTAGGTGATTTCAGACCTCCAGGGGGTCAGTCCACTGCAAGGGATTGTGGTCCAAACAGAATCACTTAGGCTGTATCTGAAGGGAACAGAGGAAAATTGCAGAGGAATCACATGGGATTTGGTCTGTAAATGTAAACCCAACCCTCTCTCTCTCTCTCTCTCTCTCTCTCTCTCTCGCTTTCTCCCTCTCTCTGAACAGAGGCTTCTTATCTTGAACATATAAATAAAATGGCATTGTGATCTTGCAGTGAGCACATAAAAGCAGTTTATGATCCACAAAGTGAAAACAAATTCCAGCCATAAATATTTACTTTGTGGCTCAGCTCAGATCAGTTAATCTCAATCTTATTGTGCAGATGGTTTTTAGTAGACCAATACAATAATCATATATTTTATCAAGTATGCATGTATATCATTTGTATAAACAATATTTGTCCATGCTGTCTCTTGACTGTGGCCATTTTCATACTTGTTGTCACACTTGCACACTGGCTGGCTTCATCAGCAGGCATTTAAGGTGCCTTCCTGACCTGACCTGACATGACGTGCCACCATCACATATCTCTGTGTCTGTCAACCCTCAGACCATCCCTGATAAGCCCATCCATCACACATACCTTCACAAGAGCACTCAGTCCCTCTCAATAACCCCCCATCTATCCTTCCCAGGCTTTATTAATGTAAGCCGCAGAGAGCTGGCCCTCTGACAATGGGATGTGACAACCCTGACCGAGGACTGACCTGCCCATCTGACCTAAGTGTGTGGATCTGTGCATCCACCCTGTATTTGTTTGAGGGCATGCATTTAATGTACAGAAAACTGATAGTTGTGTGCGTTTGTACGCATGTGTGAGAGAGGGAGCAAGGAGGCCGATGGAATGAAAAAACCTCCTTGGTGCACTGCATCTGCTGACAAAAAATCTCTTCCTACTTCCTGTCACTGCTTATCCATCTTGTTCTTTTCTCAGACATTTACTTCCATCCGCACCTTCAGTGAAGTCTTGCAGAGTTAGAAATGGACCTGGCATTTATCCAACTCTCTTATTACGCACACACATGCACACACATATGCACCACTTATTACAGCTTTCTTTTTCTTTAATGTGTGCAAGCCCAGCTTTATCTCTGTGCCATGTATAATGGCTCAGAGATGTTATCATCAGAGACAGGCCAACTTGACTAAATGGGAGTGGCAAATTGACTGTAGTATTAGTAGAGAAGGGCCTCTATCAGGCAATCTGATAGGATCCCATTAAAGAAGCCTTGCAGATGAATATGATTAGCTTTTCATTCCTCCTAATGGAAACATCTGAAGAGAGGACGAGATGAAATGTTTCGTAGTGATAGGGCCTTTGTACCACTGATGGGATTGTTATTGCCTAATTTGGGTAAAAAGACCATTAAAGTTCTTGGAAGGGACGATGAATGTTTTCTGTAAGTATACTCTGTTATGGCTGTGGACCAGTGGTTCACTGTGTGTGGGCAGTGCTTTGCTTTGTTGATTCGAAAACTGCCCTCCACTTAAATGGCTTCATATTGGGCTTGTTTTTGCCGAAATCTGTGACTAATGAGTATGAGGTTTCATCTGCTTCCCCAAAATGAACAGAATAGGCTTTTTGTGTGCGTTTGTGGTTAATGTGTGCTTGTGTGTTACCGTCCTGCATTTGTACCATCTCCAACAGACTGTGACAGAAGTGCTTCATTAGATTATGAAACGACTATCTTGTGCACAACTTCTTAAGGAGATTATTGTTCATTTATGGAAAGCCTCTGGGGCACTGTTTGCCAAGTCCTCAAATAACAACCAGCATTATTCTCTGTGATCTGTCTGAGGGGATGGATTTGATGAGTGCTTTTCAAAAAACATGTTTCTGTATATGGACTTGGAATAACTATTGATATTTGTGTTTTTTTTGTTTTTTTTTTTGAAAGGGGAGGGTTTGCCAATTAGTGTGGTATTTTTCAACCTGGACCCTATTTTACTGTGTTTTTGTGTCTAAATGACTAATTGAACAACATTTTTTTAAAAAACAGGCTGCAATGTAACCACTCTGGGCATATGTACACTATCAACATGCTTCCACTAAAAGTGCTTGTTTTTGCCACTGACAGGCTAAGATAATTATTCCAAGTGCCAGTCATCAAATAGAAAGAATCCCTACATTGACAGACATTTTGTTAAAGAGTAAGCTTCTTTTTGCTTAACCAGAAACAGCCCCATAATCACTATCACCAAATCCACTGGACTCAACTCGAATGAATAGTTGAATAATGAATAATAATGAATAATAATATTATGAAAATGAATAATTTAATTATCGGAAATTACACTTCATTCAAAGCCGACAGACACAAAATAGAACTCACAAAACCCCTCTTCATCTTTTTATTGTTCCAACAATCACCACTCTGGTTTGATTGGAATAAACCTTTAATTCACCCAGTTAGATGTGAAAATATGCTGGCTTTATACATGGTAAAATCACTGTTTATTAAAATGAAGTCTGGTGGGTTTGACAATAGCAATTTCAGGGCTGTTTTTTTTTTTAAAGAAAAAGGATCTTGCACTTTAATGACAAGGTCGACTTTTGTAGGGATCCTTTCCATAAGTTGGTAGACAGTTAGAGTGATAATCTGAGTCTGTCAGTGGAAAAAACAAACACTTCTAGCAGACATATGTTGAGGGTACATGCCAAGAGTGGTTACATTGCAGCCTGTTTTGCTGCTGCTGCCTGCAGCCCTCTCATTCAATACTGGCCCACATTCAAAAATGTTGCTCTATTTAGTCATTACACACAAAACATGGGAAAACGAGGTCCAGGTTGAAAAACACTGAACTTACCCTTTAATGTCAGAATGACAGCCTTCAGCAGCAATCATTTTGTTAGATTGCTGTGGAACAAGCTGGCCAAACAGGACACAAAGAAACATTTATGATGATTTCTGTGATTTTTAGAACTCAGCCTGTACAGATTGCTTTATGTGCAGCATGAGTCAGTTTTTTGCATGTACGTGCATACTGAGCAGCATTAACAAGTAGAATGACTAGAAATCGACAGGGGGCTATAATATACATTACAGATGCATCAGGAGACCAATGCCAAATGGCATTATACTTTTAGTATCCATGTGAAAATGCATCCATGTGTCGCTATTACTTATACTTGCTCATGAAAAATATATGGAAACAAGGAATTTTCAGGAAAAAAATCAAGATACAGTACATTTTGTTTCTCCTTTTTTGTATGTGCATGTGTGTCAAGTTTTTAGATCTTTTACTTAAGCAAAACTAGCTAAACAAGAGTGTAAAAATGCATATCATTAGAAGTTTTTAAGTTTTATCAGTGAAATATACTTAAAGTATAAAGGCAAAGTCCTCATTATGCAGAAAAAATGGGCTCTGTCAGTTTTACACTATTATATTGTACTGCTGGATTATTATTACTGATGCATAACTGTGTAAGTGGTATTTTAATGTTGTAGCTGGCTGTGCTAGAGCTACTTTTACCCATTTTAATACTGGTGTTTTTTTTTTCACTGTATAACAACACATTGCATCTTATATGCTCATATTGGTTTTAGAATCTTGATCTGTGAAGTAATTATGGCTGTCAAATAAATGTAGTAGAGTAAGAAGAGCAATATTTCCCTACTGAAATGAAGCGGAGTAGGAGTAGCATAAAATTAAAAAACTGAAGGAAAGTACCTCAGAATGTTGTGTAAATGTACTTTATACCACTTATACATGTACTCTATATGCAAAACTGTGCACAAAGTGCCCCCATCTTTAATGGACAGTATTTAAGCAGCTGTTTTGTATGTCTGTATGAATCCATTAGTGCATGACAGCGGCTCAACCTCTCTGCAATTCCACCTATCCGTGGTTTATCCACACTCTAGCTCAATGACACACCATATCTCTCAATTTCCACTGTTTCTGACACGTCGCATTGCTTTCTACAGGGATGAGTGTGACGAGCCAGAGAAGAGACATATTCCCTTGCAACATTTTGTTGCTGTCTTTCTGGCTTTGCTTCTGCTGAGACTTTCCCTGTCAGCCTCTCGGTGCCAGCCAAACTGCAAATTATGCAAAAGATAATGTTCACCGATTAGTGTGTCCATGAATCATTATCTTATTTGTCTGTTTGCCCAAGAGAATCTGTAATATGCACACAGCAACATGTCTAGCACATGTGCTTTGTAGTAATTGTACAATTTGATTGGATTCGCAATGATAACTAAGAGCTCAAACACAGGCTACACCATAATTCACACTCTGCTGGCTGCAGTCAGGTTGTGTGTGTTTTTTTTTTTTTTATACAATTAAATTAATTTGAGGATGCAATTCTTGAGGTTACTTTAACTGTGAATTACAGGTTATATAACTCAATATGAAGGACGAAATAATGTGTTTGAAATGCTGCCTCATCAATATAACCATAAACATCTTCTCACAATCAGTCTTTACCTAATAATATGTCACGCTGGATGCTTAAAGGCTTTTTGTTTCAGCTTTATTTGTAGTGGGACTTGTAGTCAGTTCTAATAAATTCAGTTGAACTTCTTGTTTAGCTGGAAAACAAGAACAAATTACCTGCACTTTTTACTCATGAATAAGAAATGAAGACCATTAGAAATAAAGGTTGCTTTTTCCAACTTAAGTCGTGCTCTTTTAGCTTTTGAATTTCTTCTCCTTAGTCTTCTTTTCCTTCCACTGTTGATTCCTGTATGCTGGCTTCTTTATGGGGGAAAAAAAAAGAGGAGGGGATTTAATATAGTTATTGTAATTGTGTTGTCTGTCTTTGAAGTCAGGACGAGATTGCTTTTGACTTGCAAATATTTCAGATTGAATTGAGCTAAATTACTTTTGGGAAATGTTCCCGGCATTCACTGTGTCTTCCTCTTTCTCTTCTCTAAAGGTTAATAGTATCTGCTCTCAGTGAATGAGCCAGCAGACTTTACTGTGCCATTCAGTGACAAGGAGGTTTGGTGGGAGCCTCTTTCTTTCTCTCTCGGGGCGGGATAGGGTCAGCAAGTCAAGCTTTATCCTGGTGGGGATGGACACATGCAGCATAGGGAACTCGAAAAGAATGATGAAAACATTGTACAAGAGAAGTGAATGGGCAGCAAGTGAACTCTTTGATAGTGTGTGTGTGGGGGGGGGGGCTGCATGATGTGAATGACCTCCAGTCGGCTGTGCACGACTCGAAAGTTGAGCCACCAAAGACGGATTTTATTAAATGCATAATAAGACACTTTGCTAAATTTATTCTGTCCTTCTCCCTGTCACCTCTTGCAGGTACGGAGACATGGTTCCTAAGACGATCGCAGGGAAGATCTTTGGCTCAATCTGCTCTCTGAGCGGGGTGCTGGTAATTGCCCTGCCTGTCCCTGTCATCGTGTCCAACTTTAGCCGCATCTATCACCAGAACCAGAGAGCAGACAAGCGGCGGGCGCAGAAGGTACAGGTAAACACAGTTTTATTTCCCTTCAGTTGGGCCCTGGAGGGTTGGACCTCCAGACATTCAGGGGGAACTCTGACGTCTCTCTTCTCCAGAGGAGGGGACTCCACAGGGTTGAGGTCTTTTCTGAGACTAATGATGATAATGCACATTGACTTACATTCACATGAACAGTAGGTGTGTGATGCATATTTAGTAAGTATCACCCCTACTTCTCCCTTGGTATGCATACCTAAACTGTGACCTTCCAATTTTCCCTTTGCTCTGCATAAATGAGTTTTTAGTTTCAGTTTCAGAAATCAGTTTTGGAGGATTTTTTTCCCTCTTGCTCAGATTCAGACAATACTGATATCTTCATAATTAGCAAGGTTAGCCTAGTGAAGGTTGGCTCTGGATTGTTAATGGGATTAATGCTGCATTCAGAGGCTATCTGGCAAATAGCAGACGGCAACCTTGGATATCAATGGATGAGAGAAGCACAGTAAAATTAGAAGTGTCTGGCATAGAATTATATATTATTATTATTATTATTATTATTATTATCATCATCATCATCATCATCATTATTGTCATTATTATTGTTGTTATTGTTGTTGTTATTGTTATAGTATTATTAGAAGTATTATTATCAGTTACAGTTAGCCTTGTTTCTTTGGTTGAACAAACACAGAATGGAATGGACCTGCGACCCACCAGTTGGGAACCACTGGTGTACAGTCTGCTATTTTAGAAGCAGCAAGAGTTTGAATCAAAACCTGATTTAAATGGTTGGTGGATTGGGCACTATCAACTAAATCTGAGCACCTACTGAGTCCTAAAGAATCTGATCATCTGAGTCATGAATATTTAATTTTATGGAAGAAAAAATAAGATTTGAAATCAATGCCTCTGAAGACCTTTATTTGTCCCTGTGGGGCCTTTGGTTTTGCCACAATAGCAATATAACGTAACAGGGGTTGGATAAAACTGTTAAAGGCTTTAAATCTACAACACTGACCTCTGTCTTGATCCTTTAGACACAAAACACTTACAAAATCCCCCCTTCACCAAAGTATTCCATTAAGTCCACAACCTAAATGTTATCATTACTCTGATCTCACCCAAAACCAAACCCCAAACAGCCTGTCAAAGAAGTAAATATCAGCAATTTACCATCTTCACATGTTTTTCTCTGTTGGTCTGTCCTTGTGAGGAGATTTTATTTTTGTAAGTATAGCAATAAAAACACATCCAGGCACAAATTTATAAATAGCTTATGTAAACTCATGTTCAAACTGTGGAAGATTTAAAGATCCTATCTTCCTTTGGGTAAATAGCCCAGCCTTTAGACCTTTAAAGAATCGTGTTATGGTGTGTCCGTGAGCCAAACTGAGTATCAGCATCAGCTGGCGCACATACAAAACTGGGCTGGTAATCATAGCTTAAGGGCAAGCCTGACAGTTTTTGTTCTCCTGAGATAGATAGTAGTGTGTTTGTTTGGAGCTGGCAGACGTGCACACACTGACACATATTTTCAGAGTCCATTCCTCTCTCTCATCACTCTCGTTCACACCTCTCCTAGCATGGCTTTTTTCACTCCCTTTTCTTATTTCTTCTCCGCTCATTTCAGGTCCTCTGCCTCCATCCATCCCCCCTCTCCCTCTCTCTCTCAGCCTCTCTGTGATTACTGCCATCCATCTCAGCACATGCTCTCAGGTTGTAGTTTAAATCTGTTTAAAGTCCTGCAGTTCGACCGTGGCTTGACCGCTGCCCAGTCTTAACTAACCGTAACCTTGTCTGCCAAGCAAGACTGCGATGTAACAGAGCCAAGAGTGCGGGGACAAAAAAGACACACAGAGGGGAAGGAAAGAAGGTCGGAAGGTTGTGAAAATTATCTAGATTGAAAACAGGTTGGAGCGGATGAGATATATAGTGTTGACGCAGAGAAGAGAGAGAGGAGAGGATGAAGGCCAGAGGAAAGGAGGGAGCGGGGGAAGCAGAGGAAGAGAGGAAAGGGGGAGAGCTGGAGGCAATGTGTGTCCTAATGTTGTGTTCTTTCCTGAAATAGCTATCACCCAGATGAGGTGCTGGCTGAAAGGAAGGTGTGTGTCTGTATGCTTGTACATATGTGCATCTGTTTAAGTGCATGAATCCATGTCTGCGTGTGTGTGCATCTACCTCACTTCCTGCCAGTTTAGGCCTGACCTTGGTCTGTCTCACCTCACTGTATGTTCTCATCTGAGACGCAGTGTGGTGCAGTGTCCCAAACGCTCAGTACCAGACGCCCACACCTCCAAAAGTACCCACCGACTGTCCAGTGTAGCATGACGGCGCTGTCGTCATTAACCAGGACTAAATGACTCCCTCAGGCACTTGTATGCCTCCCTGGCTTGCCTGCAGTGAGGTCAGCGATTTGCTCAAGCACCCATACATCCATTGGATAGGTTTTCTCTATTTCATAACAGCATGATTCAAATGCCTCATCATTGCCTTCATAATAATATTCCACCTGGATGCTTTGATCTTTGAGAGCGTCATTACGACGGCAAATTAAGGTCTTGAGTGTCAAGTATGATGATGGGTTTGCAAATGTGATATTTTAAAGCATTTAGGAGATGCAATCTGTGTACTATCTCTGTCTTTAATTAGCCTGCAGGATTAGGTGTTGCTTAGCATTTAAGCTTGTGCGCTTAAGATCAGTGGAGTATGTCTTGAATTCCATATCGTGTTAGCTGTAGTGAAAGATGCAGTAAAATAATTTGATTTCATGTCCCAGCTGGTTGTTAACTAAAGCAACCTTCACAGTCTCCTTTGGGTCATGCTGGTGGCATGGCTTTATGAATGATTTTGTTGGTTTGTCTATCACTGTGTTCCGGACTGAAATATCTCAACAGAGATACGTATTTCACAGATATTTTCCCAGAGGAAGAATCCTGATGACTTTGGAGATCACCTTTTCCTCCAGTGCCACCATGAGGTTCACATTTGTGGACTATTGCATTGATTGCTTTGTAACTTGTTTCAGATATCATGCATTATCATTCTCATTACACGGATTTGATCATACATTGGTGATCTCGTGACTTTTCATCTATGGCCATCATGTCCAATGAGTTTGTATATGAGGATATATCCTTAAAAAGGATATCATTCCCATTTTAAAATGGTGAACATCACGTTAACACTTTACCAGCTAAACATCAGCATGGTAGCATGCTGTTCTTAGCTTTTTCAGTCAAAGTACTGCAGTGCCTAAGTGCAGCCCCAAAGAGCTAATAGCACAGCTGTAGATTCCAGGAAAACATTCCGGGTCTTTTACCACCTGGAAAACACAAGGTCAGTTGCTAAGTGCAGTTTATGTACCAACTTTCAAGGTTGCAGAGGCGGGTCACACCTGACGTTGCAAAGCAACCATAATTACTGTTGTATCATAGCCTTCTTATCAGGAATTCTGCATTTAGAGCCGATCTTCTTCCAGGTGCTTTGATTTGATTCCCAATAAAGACAAGACTTGTAAATATTGCATTACATTGTCTATATGGACTCCATAACTGTTTTGAAATGCAAAATAATGGAATTGAAAACATGTGATTAAAAAAGGAAGGGTGATTAACTGCAATTAACTATTTAAATTCTGAGAATAATCACGGTTAAAAAAATTGTTTGACTGCCCTTGTTAAAATATTTTAACTCTCGAAAGCAGTGTTGTCCACTTCTATGGGGCTGGTATTCTCTGCCAGCCTCCCCTAGATTGATATCTGGTTTGCTGTCCACTGTCTGCCTGAATCCTTTCCAATGCAGCATTAATCTTCTGTGATTTGTAGCAACTGCGATGGATTTTACTGCCTTTTCCAACAACTGCTGCTGACATGAGTTTAGCTCATTACACATTACGTCACATTAATTTAATGTTCTTTGACTCCTGGATGGCAGACAGCAATCTCTCACACTATAAAAGATGGTAACTCCAGTGTGGAGAGTGTATGATAGAGCCATTACCATTGTGTGGTCCACTCTTTCGCAGCTAATGACAACTGTGATCCTTAATGTCCCGCTCGAGTCATGAATTACTCAGGCATGCCATATCTTTCAATACCCCATTACTACTGTCTGCATAACATGTAGTGTTCTTTAATGCTCCATAACCTTAATGACATATGATTTCGGCCATTAGGCCAACCGCTTAGCAAGTGTCACTGGTCATTTGCCATGGCAAAACGTCGTTTCCTCAGCATTTATTAACAGCACATGGTTATATTTCACACAAAATCCTTTCTTCCTCCAATCATTTCTTAGAATAAGACTATGTTTAATTGAGAGTAAAATAGGAAAGCCATTCAAGATTGCCTTTCACAGTACATAAAAGACCAGTAAAGAGCAGGAGGGAATCAGTGAGGAGAGGAAGTGCAGCATTAGTCCCTCAGCATTTTCCAGCCTCTCCCTTCTTTTTCTCTACTCACAAGCCCCCCCCTTCACATCCATCTTCATTCAGGTTTAATTGTTAGCTGTTCTGGGCTCCCATTACAATTAGCCATCCATCTGGGTGGTGGTAGATAGACAGCCCCTGATCTATCTCACTGCACAATGGAAAGATACATGAGGATGCCACTAGTTGCTGTGTGGCAAGGAGGAAGAGCTTCGACACATACTCTCTATTCTGCCTTCCTATAGTCTTCAGTGTCACCACTTTTGTTCTACAATGAAATGAACACTGAGTTTAAGTCCTTCCCTGTCTGTATGCAGGCTACCATAAAGCGATACAGAACAAAGTATCCAATCTGCAGGGGTTACTCTTTAGTTGCTCCTTGGAGCTCATTTGCATAAAGGTAATAATATCCTTAGGTAGGTCTAATTACAAATCCTGAATGGTACACCTGAAAGAAGGCAAGATTTAAATAGAGAATTGCAAAAGGGCAAGTGATACAGAAGGATTAAAAAAGAGGTGGCATTAATTCAAATGAATTTAACTTTTAAGTGTACCCATGGTATTCCTGGATGTGGTTCTCTGGTTCTGTGAATAATATGTCTGTAGGTCTTCTCAGATGGAGTCGAACCATAGTTTGCTGGGATTTTCCCCAACATCCAGGTATATGCATTCGAGCTGCAATTAAAAAGCTATTCCATAGCCAAAAGAGAGAATTAAAGGCTAGAGGTGAGTAAGAGAGATGGGCCGCATACGAAAACCACTTGTATGATATTCTTAAATGGCACATACGACTGATTTGAACATCCACTGTGTAAGATATAGGGGGATATATTGTCAGAAATTGAATATAATATAATAAGTATGCTTTTGTCAGTGCACCATGACCGAAAAATAAGAATTATTGTGTTTTCGTGACTTAACAATGATCCATTTGCTTGTGCGGAGTCCATCATGTTTTTATAGTAATCAAGAACAGACAAACCAAACACTAGCTCTAGATAGGGCCATTCATGTTTTTGTGTCGGCCACCGTAGTCAGCAGAACCAACTGTATTTTCTCTCTTTATTTGCATGACTGTCACTTCCCTATGACCACCTCCCATCTGAGTCATGACAGGCTTTACTTTTCAAAGACATTTTTTAACATCTAACTTTTTGTTCCCTCTGTATTTCTGTCACAGTCCAGCGCTCCTCTGATGACACGTCATGTACAGCTGTACTATTAATATTTTATAATGGTTTCACGTCCGCTAATACAACTACTGACACTGCTAGATTTGTAATGTTTTTGTCTGCTGGTTCTTGACAGCAGTGCTTTTCCTAGTGTGAAGTTTTACAATTTAAAGTCCCTGTCTTTACTGTTGGGGTAAATGTTTAAGAATGAAACTCCAGAAATGGAGTTGAACAAGAATCCTTATGATTTTACATTTGTATGGTACTAAGCTGCTTTATTAATTACATTTTCGTGGAAAAAAAAAATTGCCGCCTGGATTATGTTCAGAGAAGTTTCTTTCAGGTAACAAAATACAACACTCATTTACTGCACAGACTTTGGAAAGAGACTGTTGGGGAGCATAGTGGGCGCATTAAGTGCAGGATTTGATTGAGTTTGCATCCACATTCCTGTCATACTGTAGGTTTAAGCAACAAAAGCACCTTGGTTAAAGTGAGTAAAAGATCTGTCATAGTTTGGGGGTTTTGTTATAGGGTGGACTTTGTTTTGAGATTTTGTTTTCTAGTTTTTCCTTGTTTCTAGTTACTGATGCTCTGTTTTCTGTTTTATTTTTACTCCTCGTGTGTCACCTGTGCTTTTTCTCTGTGTGTCTCTGTCTCTTCCTCTCTCTCTGTCTCCCTGTGTGTCTCTGTGTCTCTTTCCCTGTCTCTGTGTTTCCCTGATTCTGTGTCCCTCTGTCTGTTTCCCTGATTTGTTTCACCTGTGTTATCAGTCTTGTCTGTCCTTCTCTGTCAGTCTCCCGTGCACACCTGTTTCTGTTCTGTTCAAGTGTCGTTTGCTCCAGCCTAATTTTCCCAGCCAAACTTTCTTTAGTTAACCAATCCCTGTGTTTCCCTCCTGCTCCTGTGTCCACCTACCCAGCTATGTGTCATTGTCTTGATTAATTCCTTTCTCTCTCTCTCTCTCTCTCTCTCTATATATATATATATATATATATATATTTATATCTTGCTTTGTCAGTTTGTATGTTTTCCTCACCATGTTACTGTTGTCTCTGTCTGTTCCTGTTGCCTTGATCCTCCATGTAACCCTTTGTCGTCACCTGAGCGTCTGGTTTGTTTTAGTTCAGTTTTTGTTCATGTTTTATTTGTTCTTTGTATTTTTGTTAACTTGTTAGGTTTTTTATGTTGAAAATCTTCAGTATTAAAGCTTGCTTTTTAGTTTGTACTGCATTTTGGGACCTCATCCTGCCACACGTGACGGAACGAACTGAACCAATCATGGACCCAGCAGAACCCAGCAACGAATTTGTTGCCATTGCCTTCCCCAGTCCCTTCTGGGGAACTTACCTGGCCTTGGGGGGTCCTACGTCCTTAAAAAAGACTCCCAAGCCACTCAGGAAGAAGGTCACCAGCATCCAGCTTGCCAGCCACCCCCTTCCCACCAGCCCTCTAGTGACCGGAATCCAGTTCTGGCTGGGCCAACACCGCAGCCTACTCGGCACCTTCCGGCTGGGCCAACGCCCATGGCCCCTGACCAAGCTCCAGTCCCAGCTCCCCGAGTCCGGTCAGTGCCAGGGCTGACCCCAGTCCCAGCTCCTGTCCCTGCACCTGCTTTAGCCGACCCCTGTCCCGGCTCCTGTCCCTGCACCTGCTGGGCCGACCCCTGTCCCGGCTCCTGTCACTGCACCTGCTGGGCCGACCCCTGTCCCGGCTCCTGTCCCTGCCCCCCGGGGCCAAAGCCACCCTCTGCTCCAGTTGGGCCGCAGCACACCCTGTCCCGGCCCAGCTCCGGCGGCCTCCCGGCCGCCCCCCTTGACTGGCCAGCTGACCTAGTCAGCCCCCCAGCTGGCCCCTGAACTGCCTGGCCTGCCTGGTCATCCTCCTGGCTGCCCCCTGGACTCCTTGTTCCCCCTCTGACCTGTTTTTGCCCCTCAGTCCTGCCATCTTGTTTTCCCTGGACCTTCTGGCACTACTACCGATAGTGTATTGCCTATGTTGACAAATAAGTTGTTAATAAAGATTTTGCAGATACGTTTGTTATCGCCATTTTTCCAACTTGCCAGGAACATTAATTAGCAACATTTTTTTATTATGTCAGTAGAAAATGTAATTTGCTCTGCATTACATTTCCCTCAAAGAGTATTTGCTATTTGCTGTTTCAAGGTGCGTATGAATGTAATTCAGAGGAGACAGAGCTGAAAAATCTAAGTACATGTTAAATAAGTCTTTCCCTGAGATGGTTTCTGTCATTTAAGTCAGTTCTTGATATATGTTCAAGTGTTCTTTTTTCTGATAAGTTTTTGATACTATAGGAGGGTGTGACATCGTGATTAAGTCGAATGGGTTTATGGGCAATTCTGCCTGCCTGATCATGACTGCAGGTTCAATTCTATCCGTGGTCCTTTTCTGTCAACCCACTATAACTGTCCTGTCAAACAAAGGCAAACAAAGGCTTTTTTTTTTTTAAAGTAACCACAATCCAACCGTCATACTAATGTCATCTTGATGTACATTAACTATATTAAGTTGTGAGGTATAAAGAGCAACACCCAGTATCTCCAAAATGTCATGATGGTAAGGTTCACACATTAAATTATTATGTTGATAGACATTTAAAATATCGTTAACACGATTTTCATTTTAACCAATTTTTTTTGTCTTTCCAATTAAAGACAGCAATGTGTTTCTGATGTCATATTAACTTTCTGTGTCAGCTGGGTTGTCTTTCTGACGCAAGATACCATCCTCAGTTAAGCAAACTGGTGATTGTCAAAAGAGGGGAAAGGCTTTGTTAACAGATTCATTCAAGTTAATTTGATTTGACAAACTCTTGTGGTATATTTCTGAATCACAGATCTTGTAAAACTAGCCACGAGTATACCCATAAACACATATGCAGCCAAACCATGTAGAGTTAAACCATTATGGATCTTTCCTTGACAGAGTGGTTCCATGGTAAATCATAAATGTTGCCTCAGGTGTAGAGCAGCAGGATGAATGCAAGACATATCTCTCATTGTTTGTTTCCCATTATTGCTCCTGCATCTGTGGAAGTTTACTTGCCATTTTTATTTTACTGCCTTGTCTTTTCCCCACTGTGACTGAAAATCGTTCTCTGCTTGGACCAGTTGTTGTCCTTAAACTTAGTGAATAGTAAAATTACTGTCTGTTGCGGTTCTTGAGCATTACATTGGCTCGGGGCTGACATGGCAGAAACGAAACAAAACAAAAAACAACTCCTCCTCCCTCCCACCCTTTCTCCCTCCCTCTCAGTCTCACTCCCTTTGCTGTAAATCATCTCACTATTGTTTTTAGCCCTCCCTCAGAAGGATGAAGTCAAAAGGTGGAGATGACTTCTGGCTGAGAGTGTTTTGCCCTTCTAGACGATCAATAAAATCGTCTGCACTTTGGAAGAAGGCAGACCGAAAAGAGAGTTGGCAGGATGTTGACACGGGACTTCGCTGAGGGGGTCAAGGGTTCTGATATGAATTATGTCCTTTTGTAAAAAAAAAAACAAAAAAAAACAACCACAACATCCTAAACATCACAGCAGCTTGTAGAGCAGAGCTGTGCTTTCCTCTACAAAGAGGAGGTAATCCAGGCTTAGCAGAGATATTTTCACCCTGAGTGTTGTTAGTCCGAGGTTAAGCTGTCTTTGCTGCAGAGGTATATATCTGCGGGCCAGAGGTGTCAGAGGACTTGATTTTCAACTAGAATCAATTCTAGCCATCTTCAAGTTTCTTGTCTTCACCAACTCCCACACTGATTAACTGAAAGTCAGTTTTTCCCAACTTTCTTTTCATATTTTTATCTCATCTCTCTGACCCCACCCTGTGTGTGTGTGTGTGTGTGTGTGTGTGTGTGTGTGTGTGTGTGTGTGCGTGCGTGCGTGCGTGCGTGCGTGCGTGCGTGTGTGTGTGTTTGTATGATCTGAAAGCAAGTAACTGACTTATTTCCTTGTGGCAGAAATGTCAGCATGTATAAAAGCAACTCTTTAGATGAGTGGCAGCTGCAAAACAAAATGAGACTCTTCCACAGTTATTCATATGTCTGTGTGTGCGTGTGCATGTATTCGTGTGTGTGTCTGTGCCTCCTCGTCAGATGGTCTCCTCTTTCACTTGTATGGTTCCAAGGCAGGCCTGAGGCATAACCTAATCTGGTCTCATAGCTCGATTGCTCCACTTTTTACTCAGCCAAATCCTGTATAGGAAGTCTTGCAAAGTTGTAACTCACAAGGTGCCTTGAATTTTTTAACGTTGACTTTCAACAAAAAGATGAACTTGTAACAAAACTTTCTGGCAATGCTCAGTGGAGTACAGCATGGGAGCTAAGTGAATATGTAGTGATGTTTGATCATTTGAGGATATGCCAGTTTAGATTCCTCAGCTGGCAGCGATTGGTGTTAAAATGAAGCATTTGTGCTGGCTTGCATCTTATAGCTATAATCTTTAAAGTGTAATTGATCCTAGCCGTGGCTTGGTGGCAGAGAAATGGGGAAGATCATTAGATCATTCATCATGGTTTAAATTGCGAATATAAGATATAATATTAGTGGAGAGATACTGGCCTTAGAGATGTCTGCCTTCTCTTGAATATAATGGAACCAGATGGCATTAGAGCACTAAAAATAAATTTGAAAAACTCAACAGTGTCTCTTTCCAGAAATCATGACCTGGTCACTCAAGATAATTCACAGACCTTGTTGTGAGCAGTTTCATGCAGGAACTGTCTAACTTTCTACAGAAGTACACCTTCCAAAGGTGTCACCCAAAAGAGGAAGAGTTCATCTAAAAGGCCTGAACTAGCACCACTGAGCTAACCAATATTACATCTCAGCTGAGGAGGATGCAAATTATTTTCCTACAATAGCAAAGGAGTGTCCTGCCCTACTCTCTATCTGATTGAGTAGTATTTGTTTCTTTCATTGGATGGTTTGGTCAGGTTTAGGCAAGAGGAGTGAGATTGGTTCGGGTTAGGGGAGTAACATCAGGCTAAGAGAATTAGATGCAGAATGAGGCAGAGTAGGGCAGGTCATACTTTTGCTTTCCAAGGAAATGCAAATTCTTGAGGGGAATGCCAGCAATGTTCACACCTTGCACTGTCACCACCACAAATTTCTTTTCCATGAGTAGATGCACACTTCCTTCTGCATGGTGATACAGTTGGTAGGAGTAGTTTGGTTGGGAGAAAATAGTTCCTACATGAAACTGCTCACAACAAGGTCTGTATATTATCTTGAGTAATTAAGTCATGATTTCTGGACACTACTGTTGAGTTTTTCAAGCATATTTTTTGGAGCGCTTTGACCACCACAATCCAAGTGCCATCTAGTTCCATTATATTTGAGAGAAGTCAGACATTTCTACGGTCAGAATGTCCAACACTCGACAACTCACACCAAAACAATCCAGGTTGATACATAGTACTACAATGAGAGGTAAAATATGTAGTTTTGAATTTGGGGTGAACTGTCCCTCGAAGAATACAGTCACACCTGCATAGCACAGAAAATACTATTGTCCAAGTTTTAATTAGACCCTCATTTGTTTCACATTGGTGAGTGCAGTATTTTGGAGAAATCTCAGACACCTTTTGCATTGAAAGTAAACTAAATCATTTACCACCTCATGCTGCATCATCCATTTTAAAGCAGCTTTCTGTGATGTGACAGGATGTAAGGGGAAATATTGTTCCAGTGCTGAGAAATTATTTGTTATTATAATCTCTTAGAACAGATCTCTGTGTGTTGTGTGTCTGTGTGAGCAGTGTGTTTCTGTACATACAGCGTATATGTGACTGCATGTATCTCTGTGTAGTAGATGCACTTTTTGGCTATGTAAAATTTACCTTCCACATGGTATTCTGTGTATGTATAGATGTGATAATGAAAGTCCCATGTTCATGATTTCCTTACACTCCTTTGTGCTCTCAATGATGCTTCAGCAGCAATTCAGACTTAATCTGTCGTGCTGTGGTTCTGCCTGAGAACCAAGATGGGCCTTAGACACAAGCGCCTGGATCCCAGAGGCCCTGGGAATCTATCAGAGAACCGCAGAAGTAGATTCAATCTCGCGGGACATGTTCTTAACATCCCCTTCATTACCCCTGCGCTGCCTGGCAACCATCGCCACAGTCACAGACTGCAGTTTGCATGATGACCCCAGAGAAACAATCCCATTGGCAGAGCACAATGCCAGAACATAAAGAGGGGTTATCCCAAAGGCCTGTGGAAATGCTGTGCCAGCACAAATGTACATAGGTGTTAGAGTGTGAGGGCACAAAGACAGCAGAGAAAACTTGTCAAGGGGAGCTGGCGGGAGGGTGAAAGAGAAAAAAAGATAAAGTTGCAGGAGAAAAGGAGATGGGAAACAATCTGAGTTTGGTTTGGGCTTTAGGTGCAAGGTTTCTCATGCATTCACTTATTTGTGTGGGTTTGCTACTATAAAACATCTGCTGCCACGTATTAAATTAATATTATTAGGTTGGGCCGTTCATTTGGAGTGCTATTGGAATATATATGTCAGCCTGCTCTCATTCCAAAGTTGTCAAATATCTGTCGCTTTTGCGGTGATGTTGTCGTAAGATCCGGATGTCAAAAGCCACCTTTTGCATCTGCATGATATGCTGCTTGACAGCTTATGTTGCTTAAACATAACCAAGAGCAACTTAGTCCCACCTTGTGCTTTTGTTGACATCATGGTAGCAGCTTCCCAGAATGTAAACAGCTTATGCAGAAGGATAACTAGATAGAGCGTGATATGTAGACACAGAAGTCCACTGACAAATATAGTATGTGATAATGTGGGATGTGAACTTTTGGTTATGATGCACCACAATCTCTGGGCACTGACAGAGCAGAAGAACGCCAGATGCAGTGAAGGTTCTGCTGGGTCTAAAAGTTTTCTCTCACTCATCTCTGCAGTTGCTCCTCTCATCCATCTGACAGGATTGACAGATCAGTAATCCACCCCATGACTCCTCAAACTGGCACTGAGAAAAGAGGAATGCACAAGGAGTTCCACTTTTGCTGAGTTCAGGGACCAACAAAAATGTCTGACTTTAGAGAGACACATACAAGATTTAAAAAGAAAAACAAACAAACACTGACACTCCCCCCAGCTCCCCATCATCAGCTACTGCCACACATAAAATCTAATTCTGTGGAAATACAGAGATGCTACAGTTTAGATTTGCTGTTATGCAAGTGTGTGTTCATATGCTCTTCTGTTTATCTCTGTCTCTCTTTAGATTACTAAATCACAGCATGAGCTACCTGCAGGTCAACACACATTACCATGTTTTAAATGAAACTCAAGTGAGGGGATGGGCTTAAATTACCATATATTACCATACTCTCACTGAGCCAGGTATATCTGCTGGTGCTCTATGTGACTCGTGTATATGTATGGAAATTCAGCTATAAAGACGAGGCGTGCATGCACAAGTACACATGGAGATATGCAAACACACATCCACACACTCAATTAACCCCCCAGCGGTGCGCGGGTCCCCTACTAAACGAGCTCCTCTGCTCATCATTTACACAGCTCACATTATCCTTCCACCAATTTCCCCTCAATGAATCCGTCATTCTATTTTAAAATGCGGAAAGCGAAGCAACAGAAACTCACGCACACTTTGTAGCTGTAGCCAGCCTGACACCCGGAACTTGACTTTGACGGCAAAATGGCGGGCCTTTGAGAAGTGAGTGACTCAGATTACACTATCCTGTAAAAGCAGTTGTTCTGGTAACTGAGCGATTTATTGAGACCCAGATTTTCCACACAGGCCCGTGTGCACAAACAAATGCACACTCAGACATGCTTTTACACACTTTTCAGAAAACGCAGTGTAGAGCAAAAACCGGGACGTTCCTTCTTCTGTGTCAAAGCTTGTGATGCATAAAGAACTCACTCCAAGGACCAGAGAGTATCTGTTTTCCATCATATTCCTCCTCTTCTCCTTGTTCATCTCTGCTGCTGACTGCCTCACAGGGGGAAATGTGACAGTGTGAGAGAAAGAGAGAAAAAGGGACTGGACTGTGAGTTAACGGTGCTTCGTGAGTTTAAGGACTAAAGATGCATTTAATCAGACATTAACGATATGTAGCATTATGGGCCTGGACACTTTCTTGATTTATTTTGTTAAACAAAACCACCTAAGAGCAGCCCCAATAAATTGAACTAAATATTTTATATTCAGAATGACACATTGCTGCTTCATTCATACAGGATTTAGTCCTAGCTCCCTCTCTAACTGATTTTCAACCCAAGGAATGTGTTAGCGTGTAGTCACCATAAATCATTCATAAGTATCACAGGAGATCAGAGTGAATTTATCACAGGAGATCAGAGTGAATTTCTTTAGCAAACATGTTGGAGTTGATCTATAAGATCACAACAAAGATGTCTCTTTCGCAGTTGGTGGGGTGTGTCAAGCAATACACAATCATTCTGACATAAATTTGTGGTATAGGCGCAGATTAACAGGTGGTTTCTGTGGTCTTTGCAGAAAGCCCGCTTGGCCAGGATACGAATATCCAAGACGGGAAGCTCTAATGCCTTCCTCCACAGCAAGCGCAACGGCCTGTTCAACGAAGCTCTGGAGTTCACGGTAAGACCAACCTCTCAACCACGCACACCACAATGCTTCATAGGTGTCTCACTGCAGTTTTCCCAAGAACACCCAACTATATAAGACATATTTAAATTTGTAATTTTTTTTTTCAAGTATTTGATTCTGATGTAGGAAAAACGTATACTCTTCATCACTCTTAATTTTGAATAATAATAGAATGAACTCAATGAGCCACAGTTGACCTTATTTGAATATGTGAGTTTAATAGCAACATTTATCGGGTCTGAGAAGCCCTTGGTGCAGCATAACATGGACAAAAAGTGAGCAACAACTTAAAGAAACAGAAGAATTATTTGCCCTGATAAAGTGTATTTCACGTCATACTGTTGTGTCTAACACTGGAGTCCAAACATCTACAAAGACTTTAAGTCTTTAAGTATCTTTAACTTTCGACGCAGTGGAGCCTCCTCATATACCTGCATGCAGACAGTGAAGGACTCTGAGGCCTCCGAAAGTACCTAAACATGATCATGGATTACTCATATATTAATACACTTATTCATGCTTACATTTAAATACCTTCATATGAAATAATTTTCTACAACAGATTCAGAAAGTCTCACTTCTGTGTCACCTTCCAAAAAAATGGTTCTGAGGATTTCAGCGCAACATAAGTCTCACTGGATGCGGGCCTTGCTTGTCCCTCCTTTAATTATCAATTGTAAGTTTGCAGCATCCTGTCAGAGCAGCTAACGGTGATCTCTTTCGATAAGCTTCAAAGGTGAGCATCTCTGCAGCCAGCTGCCCAGCTGAGGAACACGCTCCAGGCAATGCAGCGGGAAATGTAAACACAACTCAAGGATGTTCTGCCTCACAAAATGTTGCGGTTCACAAGCACTATAGTGGCCCGGGGCTGACACAGCGCAAAAACAAAAACAAGTGCTTCTTCCTCCCTCTCTCTCTCACTCTTTAAGTGTCTCTGTCTCTTTCTTTCTTCAGTAGCAATGGTAAGGATAGAATCTAAATAGCACCAGTACTTATATTCAGTCTGGGGCTGAATAATGCATTGGATTCATATTGATATTGCCTTAAGAGAGAATATGCTACAGAGGCTGCAGTGCTGTTTTTATATATGTAGTTATATTTCCATTTGTCTTAATTGCAAGCAAAGGGTCGTGAGTAAAGCTCGCCTGCAGAGTCTAATGAATGATAAAGTTGCTTTATGGAATGTTTTTTAAGATTGGAGGTTACTTCTCGACACAGCAATGTTAAGAGAAACTGATGAGAGACTCTTGACACTGAAAAGAAGTTGAAAAGTTTGCAAAGTTTTATATAAACAAAGACACTCCTTTTGCTGTTAGTTTTACGTAATGCATTCAGACAAAGAATGTATTTGTGATTTGATGGACACCATTCCTATTAAGATTTGGTTTTATTTAAGATTGAATTCCTTTTAAAGTGTGCTGTGCTTCATTAGGACTACCTGTTTCATAGTTAGATTAGTAATAATGTTAGAATATAGGAACATTATTACTTTATAGAGCAATGCATCTTTTTCTTGAGAAACAAAATGACATTAAAGAGCTTAAAGAGTTTTATCTTTTCTCTATTGGGCAGCTCAAAAATAATTGAGTCCAACATAATCAGTATTTCAAGACTTGTTACTTATTTACATCAGTGTAGTCGTTTGTTTAATGTATAATGTGTCTTGTGTCTATCACATTAATTTTGTCAGTGTCAGTGAGGATGACCAAACTGGCTGCTCATGTCCAAAGTCAAACAGCTGATTAAAATATGTATACCTACTCAATGAAATATTAATTGTTGTTCAACTTAAGCGTAATTCAAAGGCAGCTATTTACTAAACACATACACAGCACCATGCAGAGCGACACAGTGTGTTTTGTCGCATGGCAAATCAAGCTGTTTCCAGCCTCTACAGTATGGTGGCCACCTGGGTGGTGAGCCACAGCCGCCTCCAGACAGACTGCTGAAATGGGACTCGCGGTCGCATGTATAGAGACAGACAGGAATAATTCACTTCTGAACACCTGTGTTGTACTGCTGTGTTAGGTACAGATAAGCAGCGTGAACGCAGGTGAGTCGTCTTGGCGAGGACAAACCCAGTCAACAGAGCAGGAATTTACCCTCTCAGCAAAGAAGCTTCTGCTTACAACACCAGCCGCCCTGCTTAACAAACAGAAAATTGCTACTACAAATCTTCCAAACATGGCATTTTACTTGCCTTACGGCAGTGCTGTGGAGCATGCAGGATCAGGGCAGTATTTTTTTGGCTTTGTTTTTTTATAAACAGCTCAACCGCAGATTCTGCTGGGGAAGACTGATGCAATCCATTGAAAGTCTGTATGTGAAACACTGCCTGACTTCCGACAAGAATAATGATTGCATCCTGCAGTATACTGAAGAGGCATCTTCCCTGGCTCAAACTATGGCTATTATGGCCAGTATCTATTACAATATTGCAGAATAATCAGTGTTTTCTGTGCTCTAGCTCTTTCTAAAACCCTTTTAAGATGCTAGATAGGAAAGAATAATAAACCTCAAATCCCCAATGCAAATATTCTGTGAAATATTAATTAAATGGGCATCTGTTTCATATATTAGAAACACAGCGGACATAAAGCAGATAACACAATGTTTTAAGCCTTATATCATATAAAGGTCTTTGTTTCTGAATATGGTCTTTCTTGTCTGCACAGAGCAAGTGTTTTCTACAAGCTCCTCAAGACCTGACAGTCAAATGATTTATTGAACTAATAAAGAAACACAAACACGCTGCTCTGACAAATATAAGCAAATGAACTGCTGAATATTTACAATCAATTGCTGTTTTTGTTGCTCTTGCTGGTTTCTTTACTTTCACAGTGGATCCAGAGGCTCCCCCAGCAGTCCACTTATTCTCTGACTCACCTCACCGCTGCCCAGAAATGAGCTTCATATCCAATCCACCACAGAACTAGAAATAGTGCCCACTTGTTCACGCACAGATACACACACAAATAAACACATAAACAGGCCACGGCACAGAATATATGGAAAACAAGTCATTACCGTGTTGCCTGTAGCTAGCCTTTGCAATAACAGAGATGGAGGCGAAATGTCACGATGGAAATTTTTTATATTAATCGTATATACTGTATATCCATTAGGAGTGAGTTGTGCTAGAAGTCTCCCTTTCAGCACAGATCAATGTACTGGCTCCACTGATGTTAGCAGACATGCCTTTCAGAGTTGGTATTGTAGCATTCCCTGTGTCTGACTGCGGCCCTGACCTCTGTCTGTGCTCCGTGCTGAACTATAACCACTAGTAAAACTCTGCCTGTCTGTTCTCCTTTTGTCTCCTTCTCCAACTGAAGCAACTTCCATACAAGATGAACCTTTCAGATCAGGTACTGAGACAGCAGCTGGCCGTGCACCTCCCACATGTGATTAGTGTCTTCCTAAAAAAAAAAAAAAAAAGTAACATAGCACTCATTTTTGTGTGTGTGTGTGTGTGTGTGTGTGTGTGTGTGTGTGTTTGTTTGTGTTACAGAGTTCCACTGAGGAAGACCAGAGGCTAAGCAAATCAACCTCTCTACTAGAGAGCCAGCACCACCACCTACTGCACTGCCTGGAGAAAACCACTGTAAGTCCTCCTCCATAAAGTCCACCATTTTGCACCACCATGTTTTTAAAGAAGCATAGAATGGACAAGCAAAACACTGGCTCTAGATAGGGCCATTAGCATTTTAACATCGGCTACTGTCATTAGCAGCCCCCCCCAGCTCTCCGCGACGGGCTAAACAGCATTGGAAAAACGCTCATTCTTTATATAAAATTGCTTTATTTTGCATTTGTACTGGTTGAAATAGCTGGGTCTGTTTGTTTTGGAGAGGAAGATCTCTGTGGATATTTTAGCCCCTGGTATAAGCATCCCGATCATTTGGATCTTAAATTATCATAGAAAAATGTTCACAGGTGCTTGGCTAGTGGCCGTCTGTGAGAGGCTAAACAGTGCTGGAGAAAAAAAAAGATTTGTAACATGAAACTGCTTTTTTTGTGTATTTTTCAAAAACATTGTCCACAACCGTTGTTTTTTGTTTGTTTGTTTGTTTCCAGAACTCAGAACCACACAAATTAAAATTAATTTGTGTAGGTTTTAAGTTATTTATTAAATATCATGACAAACTATGAATTGTGCAATCATCTATGTGCTTCGGTCCAACTGTGGCTCATTAGGTGAAAATAACTGACTGAGAGGCTTAATTTGAACAGATATACAGTTTTTCCATGTGCACGGGCAAGTGCAGTCCACTGAAGCATGATGTCCAGTACACTGCGTCTGTCTTATTATACAGGCTCGTCTGCCTGTATGTGATGCAGACGCACTGTCTGTTTCTGCCTGGCACCACTCAGAGCTTGGCAAAAGAAAGAATTAGCATGCGCTGTTGCAAATGCACCACAGTTGGGCAACATTCACCTTTGAACTGATACCCATACTTGGTATTCGGACCCAGCAGTACCTTTTTTTATGTACTTAACTCTCTATGTAACAACAAAAGTGTAGTATCAGCTCTAAAGAAGTCCAAACGTCTACATTTTAACATTGTTCTTTATTTAGAACATTTTGTTATTTAATTAGAACATTTTGTGATTTATTCAGAATATTTACAATTCACATAATAAAACCACTCCCCACCTCCCTCTTCCAAACCCGTATGTCCCTATAACCTTCAGCTTGTCATAGTCTGTTGCCAGGAAATTGGGTGAGAATGCTATGTGAGGAAGCACATCTGATATTCTTCCCAAGACTTTGGAGTCAAAGCAGTTAGGTTAGTTTAGTCAGCTAGTTAGGCCAGTTTTGCAAGGAGAACCACAATTGCAACCACTTTTGACTCATTGTGACTTGAAAAAGCTGCAGGGGTGACGTAGTCTCTCTTTCTCTCTATGTAGTCTCTCTTTCGGTATCAAAATTTGACACCAGTTGATCGATAGTAATGTTAATCAGTGTTTGGTAGTTCTGCTGTTACTGTTGACACCTTTGAAACTACTAAGATCACTATACAGCCCAAGCACGTATACACACTCTAATTTTTCACATTGAATATTTATGAAAATGGAGCACATAGAAGTCAGCGTAAAAGTTCTACAAAAGCATCAAAGTATATTATGTTGTCCTTAATCAAACAAAAACGTCATATCATAGTTTGTTGTCCAACATCACACAAAAACCTCATAGTGTAGTATGTCGTGTAAAATTGCACAGAAACGTCATACTATAGTATGTTGGCCAATATTGCAAAAACACATCATAGTATAGTTTGTCATCCTTAATCACACAAAAGTGTCATAGTATAGCGTGTTGTTCAAAATCACAAAAACCTCAAAGTGTAGTTTGTCTTCCAAAATTGCAAAACAATATCATAGTATAGTATGATGTCCAAAACTGTACAAAAACATCACAGTATAGGTTGTCATCCAAAGTCTGAAGTCGCACGGTGACAAAAAACACTGCCGAAAACGACATAATATAGTATGCCAAAAAAAGGGCTAAATATAACAAAATAAAGCATGTCAAGACAAGTCATAGTATAGCACCTCAAAAAAATGGGCCAAAACATCATAATATGGTATGTTGATAAAAAAAACACCAAAAAAGACATAGTATAGCATGGCAAAAAAACAGCGACAACAGTAGTAGTATAGCGTTTCGGAAAAACGGCTGAAAACATTATAGATAAGTACAGCGTATTAAAAAAAACATGGTAAAGTGTGTCATAAAAATCACATTACATATGTAGCATGTAATGAAAACTTTGTCATACACGTCATATAAGCATTGTAGTATTGAATGTCATATTTCCTTACATCTAACGAGCATACATGCATGCATCATCTAACATCTTAGTACATTATACTGAAAAAGACACTAAAGAAGAATGCTGATACTATGTGATACCATCCAATGTTGAATGTTACATAGTATAGCATGTCGAGTGATGTCATGGTACAGCATGTTGACATAATGGTCAAAAACATCATAATATAGCATGTAAAAAAAACTGCAGAAAAATGACGTTGATGTATAGTATGTTGAAAAATGTCAAAATGCAGAAAAAAATGGCTGAAAACCACATAGTATAGCATGTTGGGACACATCATAGTCTAGCACAGTGGTTCTCAAACTTTTTTCATTAATGTACCCCCTTTGAAATATGTTTTCAGCCAAGTACCCCCTGACCAGCACAAAATATTTTTGGAAAAAAAAAAATTAAAAAAAAAAATATAACACCGTGATGTTCCATCAGTGTCTGATATATTACAACATATTTCAGCAATTTTTTTTTAAAAATGGTGCATTATGACGTTTTGAGACTTTTTTTCCAACATGGTGTATTATGAAGTGTCTATACAAGCTATAGTATTTCGTTTACAGCCAATTTTTCGGCATGTCAAATTTTGCAGTTTTTCAACATAATATATTATGTTGTTTTCAGACATTTTTCGACATGCTTCATCATGACATTTTTGGCCCTTTCTTTTCGACATGCTATACTATGACGTGTCTCTACAAACTATACTATGCGGTTTTTAGCTATTTATTCAGCATGCTATATTATGACGTTATTTTTGGCCCTTTTTTGACTTGCGTCACTATGTTGTGTCTTTACAAGCTATAACGCAGTTATTTTTAGGATATAACAAAATTTGAGATTTTTCGCCATACTGTTATATCATGATGTTTTTGGCCCTTTTTTCCCACATGCTATACTATGTCCCTTCTCTTCAAGCTATAATAAGTGGTTTTCAGCCATTTTTGGATGTTTCAAATTTTGAGATTATTCGCCGTACTGTACTATGTGGTATTTAGCCATTTTTCCAACATGCTGCATTATGTTTTTAAGTGGTTATCAGCTGCTTTTTGGAGATGTCAAATTTTGACACTTTTCGCTATACTGTAGAATTGCTTTTTTGGTCATTTTTTCATATGTATGTGTATTGTATTTTACTGGTTTTTAGGCAGTTTTTGAATGTTTTTTCAACATTGTATACTTTAACATACCTGTATATGGTATAGAAAGTGGTTTACAGCTGTTTTTTGGACATGTCAAAGTTTGACATTCTCGCCATACAATAGCCTTGCTTTTTTGGTCCTTTTTTACACATGCTATTTTATACATTTTTCAGCCTTTTGTTGATGTTTTTTCAACACTGTATATCATAACATGCCTCTACTTTCTTTACTAAGTGGTTTTCAGCTGTTTTTGGGATACGTCAAATTTTGACATTTTTGCCATAGTATAGCCTGGCTGTTTTGGTCATTTTTTTCAACATGCTTTTTCATGGGTTTTTGGACCGTATTTGCATATTTTATCAACACGGTATATCATAAGATGCTTCTACATGCAATACTAAGTGGTTTCAGCTTTTTTCTGGACATGTCAAATTTTGACATTTTTGCCATACTATAGCCTTGCTATTTTGCTCCTTTTTTCAAGATACTGTTTTATGTTTTTTCAGCCTTTTGTTGATGTTTTTTTCGACACTGTACATCATAACATGCCTCTACTTTCTTTACTAAGTGGTTTTCAGCTGTTTTTGGGATATGTCAAATTTTGACATTTTTGCCATACTATAGCCTTGCTGTTTTGGTCATTTTTTCAACATGCTGTTTAATGGGTTTTTGGACCGTATTTGCATATTTTATCAACACGGTATATCATAAGACGCTTCTACATGCTATACTAAATGGTTTTCAGCTGTTTTCTGGACATGTCAAATGTTGACATTTTTGCCATACTATAGCCTTGCTTTTTTGGTCATTTTTTCAACAGGCTGTTTTATGGGTTTGTCAGCCATTCTTGGACGTTTTTTCAACACTGTATACCATAACATGCCTCTACTTTCTTTACTAAGTGGTTTTCAGCTGTTTTTGGGATATGTCAAATTTTGACATTTTTGCCATACTATAGCCTTGCTGTTTTGGTCCTTTTTTCAACATACTATTTTATGTTTTTTTCAGCCTTTTCTTGATGTTTTTTCAATACTGTATATCATAACATGCCTCTACTTTCTATACTAAGTGGATTTCAGCTGTTTTTGGGACATGTCAAATTTTGACATTTTTGCCATACTATAGCCTTGCTATTTTGCTCCTTTTTTCAAGATACTGTTTTATGTTTTTTCAGCCTTTTGTTAATGTTTTTTTCGACACTGTATATCATAACATGCCTCTACTTTCTTTACTAAGTGGTTTTCAGCTGTTTTTGGGATATGTCAAATTTTGACATTTTTGCCATACTATAGCCTTGCTTTTTTGGTCAATTTTTTCAACATGCTGTTTCATGGGTTTTTCAGCCTTTTCTTGATGTTTTTTCGATACTGTATACATTAACATGCCTCTACTTTCTATACTAAGTGGATTTCAGCTGTTTTTGGGATATGTCAAATTTTGACATTTTTGCCATACTATAGCCTTGCTGTTTTGGTCATTTTTTCAACATGCTGTTTAATGGGTTTTTGAACCGTATTTGCATATTTTATCAACACGGTATATCATAAGATGCTTCTACATGCTATACTAAATGGTTTTCAGCTGCTTTTTGGACATGTCAAATTTTGACATTTTTGCCATACTATAGCCTTGCTATTTTGCTCCTTTTTTCAAGATACTGTTTTTTTGTTTTTTCAGCCTTTTGTTGATGTTTTTTTCGACACTGTACATCATAACATGCCTCTACTTTCTATACTAAGTGGATTTCAGCTGTTTTTTGGACATGTCAAATGTTGACATTTTTACCATACTATAGCCTTGCTTTTTTGGTAATTTTTTCAACATGCTATTTCATGGGTTTTTAAGCCTTTTGTTGATGTTTTTTCGACACTGTATATCATAAGATGCTTCTACATGCTATACTAAATGGTTTTCAGCTGTTTTCTGGACATGTCAAATTTTGACATTTTTGCCATACTATAGCCTTGCTATTTTGCTCCTTTTTTCAAGATACTGTTTTATGTTTTTTCAGCCTTTTGTTGATGTTTTTTTCGACACTGTACATCATAACATGCCTCTACTTTCTTTACTAAGTGGTTTTCAGCTGTTTTTGGGATATGTCAAATTTTGACATTTTTGCCATACTATAGCCTTGCTGTTTTGGTCCTTTTTTCAACATACTATTTTATGTTTTTTTCAGCCTTTTCTTGATGTTTTTTCAATACTGTATATCATAACATGCCTCTACTTTCTATACTAAGTGGATTTCAGCTGTTTTTTGGACATGTCAAATGTTGACATTTTTACCATACTATAGCCTTGCTTTTTTGGTCAATTTTTTCAACATGCTATTTCATGGGTTTTTAAGCCTTTTGTTGATGTTTTTTCGACACTGTATATCATAAGATGCTTCTACATGCTATACTAAATGGTTTTCAGCTGTTTTCTGGACATGTCAAATTTTGACATTTTTGTCATACTATAGCCTTGCTATTTTGCTCCTTTTTTCAAGATACTGTTTTTTTGTTTTTTCAGCCTTTTGTTGATGTTTTTTTCGACACTGTACATCATAACATGCCTCTACTTTCTTTACTAAGTGGATTTCAGCTGTTTTTGGGATATGTCAAATTTTGACATTTTTGCCATACTATAGCCTTGCTGTTTTGGTCCTTTTTTCAACATACTATTTTATGTTTTTTTCAGCCTTTTCTTGATGTTTTTTCAATACTGTACATCATAACATGCCTCTACTTTCTATACTAAGTGGATTTCAGCTGTTTTTTGGACATGTCAAATTTTGACATTTTTGCCATACTATAGCCTTGCTGTTTTGGTCATTTTTTCAACATGCTGTTTAATGGGTTTTTGAACCGTATTTGCATATTTTATCAACACGGTATATCATAAGATGCTTCTACATGCTATACTAAATGGTTTTCAGCTGTTTTCTGGACATGTCAAATTTTGACATTTTTGCCATACTATAGCCTTGCTATTTTGCTCCTTTTTTCAACACACTATTTTATGTTTTTTTCAGCCTTTTCTTGATGTTTTTTTCGACACTGTATATCATAACATGCCTCTACTTTCTATACAAAATGGTTTTCAGCTGTTTTTGGGATGTGTCAAATTTTGACATTTTTGCCATACTATAGCCTTGCTGTTTTGGTCATTTTTTCAACATGCTATTTCATGGGTTTTTGGACCGTATTTGCATATTTTATCAACACAGTATATCATAACATGCCTCTACATGCTATACTAAGTGGTTTTCAGCTGTTTTTTGGACATGTCAAATTTTGACATTTTTGCCATACTATAGCCTTGCTTTTTTAGTCAATTTTTCACCATACTATTTTATGTTTTTTTCAGCCTTTTCTTGGTGTTTTTTCAACACTGTATATCATAACATGCTTCTACATGCTATACTAAGTGGTTTTCAGCTGTTTTTTAGACACATCAAATTTTGACATTTTTGCCATACTATAGCCTTGCTGTTTTGGTCATTTTTTCAACAGGCTGTTTTATGGGTTTGTCAGCCATTCTTGGACGTTTTTTCGACACTGTACATCATAACATGCCTCTACTTTCTTTACTAAGTGGTTTTCAGCTGTTTTTGGGATATGTCAAATTTTGACATTTTTGCCATACTATAGCCTTGCTGTTTTGGTCATTTTTTCAACATGCTATTTCATGGGTTTTTGGACCGTATTTGCATATTTTATCAACACGGTATATCATAACATGCCTCTACATGCTATACTAAGTGGTTTTCAGCTGTTTTTTGGACATGTCAAATTTTGACATTTTCGCCATACTATAGCCTTGCTGTTTTGGTCATTTTTTCAACATGCTGTTTAATGGGTTTTTGGACCGTTATTGTATATTTTATCAACACAGTATATCATAACATGCCTCTACATGCTATACTAAATGGTTTTCAGCTGTTTTTTGGACATGTCAAATGTTGACATTTTTACCATACTATAGCCTTGCTTTTTTGGTCATTTTTTCAACATGCTATTTCATGGGTTTTTAAGCCTTTTGTTGATGTTTTTTCCACACTGTATATCATAACATGCCTCTACTTTCTTTACTAAGTGGTTTTCAGCTGTTTTCTGGACATGTCAAATTTTGACATTTTTGCCTTGCTTTTTTAGTCAATTTTTCACCATGCTATTTTATGTTTTTTTCAGCCTTTTCTTGGTGTTTTTTCGACACTGTATATCATAACATGCTTCTACATGCTATACTAAGTGGTTTTCAGCTGTTTTTTAGACACATCAAATTTTGACATTTTTGCCATACTATAGCCTTGCTGTTTTGGTCATTTTTTCAACATGCTGTTTAATGGGTTTTTGGACCGTTATTGTATATTTTATCAACACGGTATATCATAAGATGCTTCTACATGCTATACTAAATGGTTTTCAGCTGTTTTCTGGACATGTCAAATTTTGACATTTTTGCCATACTATAGCCTTGCTGTTTTGGTCCTTTTTTCAACATACTATTTTATGTTTTTTTCAGCCTTTTCTTGATGTTTTTTCGATACTGTATACATTAACATGCCTCTACTTTCTATACTAAGTGGATTTCAGCTGTTTTTGGGATATGTCAAATTTTGACATTTTTGCCATACTATAGCCTTGCTGTTTTGGTCATTTTTTCAAGATACTGTTTTATGTTTTTTCAGCCTTTTGTTGATGTTTTTTTCAACACTGTATATCATAACATGCCTCTTCTTTCTTTACTAAGTGGTTTTCAGCCGTTTTTGGGATGTGTCAAATTTTGACATTTTTGCCATACTATAGCCTTGCTGTTTTGGTCAATTTTTCACCATACTATTTTATGGTTTTTTCAGCCTTTTCTTGGTGTTTTTTCGACACTGTACATCATAACATGCCTCTACTTTCTTTACTAAGTGGTTTTCAGCTGTCTTTGGGATATGTCAAATTTTGACATTTTTGCCATACTATAGCCTTGCTGTTTTGGTCATTTTTTCAAGATACTGTTTAATGGGTTTTTGGACCGTATTTGCATATTTTATCAACACGGTATACCATAGGATGCTTCTACATGCTATACTAAATGGTTTTCAGCTGTTTTCTGGACATGTCAAATTTTGACATTTTTGCCATACTATAGCCTTGCTTTTTTGGTCAATTTTTTCAACATGCTATTTCATGGGTTTTTAAGCCTTTTGTTGATGTTTTTTCGACACTGTACATCATAACATGCCTCTACTTTCTTTACTAAGTGGTTTTCAGCTGTTTTTGGGATATGTCAAATTTTGACATTTTTGCCATACTATAGCCTTGCTTTTTTGGTCATTTTTCAACATGCTATTTTTTGGGTTTTTCGGCCTTTTGACGATGTTTTTTCAATACTGTATATCATAACATGCCTCTACTTTCTATACTAAGTGGATTTCAGCTGTTTTTTGGACATGTCAAATGTTGACATTTTTACCATACTATAGCCTTGCTTTTTTGGTCAATTTTTTCAACATGCTATTTCATGGGTTTTTAAGCCTTTTGTTGATGTTTTTTCAACACTGTATATCATAACATGCTTCTACATGCTATACTAAATGGTTTTCAGCTGTTTTCTGGACATGTCAAATTTTGACATTTTTGCCATACTATAGCCTTGCTATTTTGCTCCTTTTTTCAAGATACTGTTTTTTTGTTTTTTCAGCCTTTTGTTGATGTTTTTTTCGACACTGTACATCATAACATGCCTCTACTTTCTTTACTAAGTGGTTTTCAGCTGTTTTTGGGATATGTCAAATTTTGACATTTTTGCCATACTATAGCCTTGCTGTTTTGGTCCTTTTTTCAACATACTATTTTATGTTTTTTTCAGCCTTTTCTTGATGTTTTTTCAATACTGTACATCATAACATGCCTCTACTTTCTATACTAAGTGGATTTCAGCTGTTTTTTGGACATGTCAAATGTTGACATTTTTACCATACTATAGCCTTGCTTTTTTGGTCAATTTTTTCAACATGCTGTTTCATGGGTTTTTAAGCCTTTTGTTGATATTTTTCGACACTGTATATCATAACATGCCTCTACTTTCTTTACTAAGTGGTTTTCAGCTGTTTTTGGGATGTGTCAAATTTTGACATTTTTGCCATACTATAGCCTTGCTTTTTTGGTCATTTTTTCAACATGCTATTTTTTGGGTTTTTCGGCCTTTTGACGATGTTTTTTCAATACTGTATATCATAACATGCCTCTACTTTCTATACTAAGTGGATTTCAGCTGTTTTTTGGACATGTCAAATGTTGACATTTTTACCATACTATAGCCTTGCTTTTTTGGTCAATTTTTTCAACATGCTATTTCATGGGTTTTTAAGCCTTTTGTTGATGTTTTTTCGACACTGTATATCATAAGATGCTTCTACATGCTATACTAAATGGTTTTCAGCTGTTTTCTGGACATGTCAAATTTTGACATTTTTGCCATACTATAGCCTTGCTATTTTGCTCCTTTTTTCAAGATACTGTTTTTTTGTTTTTTCAGCCTTTTGTTGATGTTTTTTTCGACACTGTACATCATAACATGCCTCTACTTTCTTTACTAAGTGGTTTTCAGCTGTTTTTGGGATATGTCAAATTTTGACATTTTTGCCATACTATAGCCTTGCTGTTTTGGTCCTTTTTTCAACATACTATTTTATGTTTTTTTCAGCCTTTTCTTGATGTTTTTTCAATACTGTACATCATAACATGCCTCTACTTTCTATACTAAGTGGATTTCAGCTGTTTTTTGGACATGTCAAATGTTGACATTTTTACCATACTATAGCCTTGCTTTTTTGGTCAATTTTTTCAACATGCTATTTCATGGGTTTTTAAGCCTTTTGTTGATGTTTTTTCAACACTGTATATCATAACATGCCTCTACTTTCTTTACTAAGTGTTTTTCAGCTGTTTTTGGGATGTGTCAAATTTTGACATTTTTGCCATACTATAGCCTTGCTGTTTTGGTCCTTTTTTCAACATACTATTTTATGTTTTTTTCAGCCTTTTCTTGATGTTTTTTCGATACTGTATATCATAACATGCCTCTACTTTCTATACTAAGTGGATTTCAGCTGTTTTTGGGATATGTCAAATGTTGACATTTTTGCCATACTATAGCCTTGCTGTTTTGGTCATTTTTTCAACATGCTGTTTAATGGGTTTTTGAACCGTATTTGCATATTTTATCAACACGGTATATCATAAGACGCTTCTACATGCTATACTAAATGGTTTTCAGCTGTTTTCTGGACATGTCAAATTTTGACATTTTTGCCATACTATAGCCTTGCTATTTTGCTCCTTTTTTCAACACACTATTTTATGTTTTTTTCAGCCTTTTCTTTATGTTTTTTTCGACACTGTATATCATAACATGCCTCTACTTTCTATACAAAATGGTTTCAGCTGTTTTTGGGATGTGTCAAATTTTGACATTTTTGCCATACTATAGCCTTACTGTTTTGGTCATTTTTTCAACATGCTATTTCACGGGTTTTTGGACCGTATTTGCATATTTTATCAACGCAGTATATCATAACATGCCTCTACATGCTATACTAAGTGGTTTCAGCTGTTTTTTGGACATGTCAAATGTTGACATTTTTACCATACTATAGCCTTGCTTTTTTGATCATTTTTTCAACATGCTATTTCATGGGTTTTTAAGCCTTTTGTTGATGTTTTTTCCACACTGTATATCATAACATGCCTCTACTTTCTTTACTAAGTGGTTTTCAGCTGTTTTGGGACGTGTCAAATTTTGACATTTTTGCCATACTATAGCCTTGCTTTTTTAGTCAATTTTTCACCATACTATTTTATGTTTTTTTCAGCCTTTTCTTGGTGTTTTTTTCGACACTGTATATCATAACATGCTTCTACATGCTATACTAAGTGGTTTTCAGCTGTTTTTGGGAAATGTCAAATTTTGACATTTTTGCCATACTATAGCCTTGCTGTTTTGGTCATTTTTTCAACATGCTGTTTAATGGGTTTTTGGACCGTTATTGTATATTTTATCAACACGGTATATCATAAGATGCTTCTACATGCTATACTAAATGGTTTTCAGCTGTTTTCTGGACATGTCAAATTTTGACATTTTTGCCATACTATAGCCTTGCTATTTTGCTCCTTTTTTCAAGATACTGTTTTATGTTTTTTCAGCCTTTTGTTGATGTTTTGTTTGACACTGTACATCATAACATGCCTCTACTTTCTTTACTAAGTGGTTTTCAGCTGTTTTTGGGATATGTCAAATTTTGACATTTTTGCCATACTATAGCCTTGCTGTTTTGGTCATTTTTTCAACATGCTATTTCATGGGTTTTTGGACCGTATTTGCATATTTTATCAACAGAGTATATCATAACATGCCTCTACTTTCTATACAAAATGGTTTTCAGCTGTTTTTGGGATGTGTCAAATTTTGACATTTTTGCCATACTATAGCCTTGCTGTTTTGGTCCTTTTTTCAAGATACTGTTTTATGTTTTTTCAGCCTTTTGTTGATGTTTTTTTCAACACGGTATATCATAACATGCCTCTACTTTCTTTACTAAGTGGTTTTCAGCTGTTTTTGGGATGTGTCAAATTTTGACATTTTTGCCATACTATAGCCTTGCTGTTTTGGTCAATTTTTCACCATACTATTTTATGTTTTTTTCAGCCTTTTCTTGGTGTTTTTTCGACACTGTACATCATAACATGCCTCTACTTTCTTTACTAAGTGGTTTTCAGCTGTCTTTGGGATATGTCAAATTTTGACATTTTTGCCATACTATAGCCTTGCTGTTTTGGTCATTTTTTCAACAGGCTGTTTTATGGGTTTGTCAGCCATTCTTGGACATTTTTTCAACACTGTATACCATGTCATGCCTCTACTTTCTTTACTAAATAGTTTTCAGCTGTTTTTGGGATATGTCAAATTTTGACATTTTTGCCATACTATAGCCTTGCTGTTTTGGTCATTTTTTCAACAGGCTGTTTTATGGGTTTGTCAGCCATTCTTGGACATTTTTTCAACACTGTATACCATGTCATGCCTCTACTTTCTTTACTAAATAGTTTTCAGCTGTTTTTGGGATATGTCAAATTTTGACATTTTTGCCATACTATAGCCTTGCTGTTTTGGTCATTTTTTCAAGATACTGTTTTATGTTTTTTCAGCCTTTTGTTGATGTTTTTTTCAACACTGTATATCATAACATGCCTCTACTTTCTTTACTAAGTGGTTTTCAGCTGTTTTTGGGATGTGTCAAATTTTGACATTTTTGCCATACTATAGCCTTGCTGTTTTGGTCAATTTTTCACCATACTATTTTATGTTTTTTTCAGCCTTTTCTTGGTGTTTTTTCGACACTGTACATCATAACATGCCTGTACTTTCTTTACTAAGTGGTTTTCAGCTGTCTTTGGGATATGTCAAATTTTGACATTTTTGCCATACTATAGCCTTGCTGTTTTGGTCATTTTTTCAACATGCTGTTTTATGGGTTTGTCAGCCATTCTTGGACATTTTTTCAACACTGTATACCATGACATGCCTCTACTTTCTTTACTAAATAGTTTTCAGCTGTTTTTGGGATATGTCAAATTTTGACATTTTTGCCATACTATAGCCTTGCTGTTTTGGTCAATTTTTCACCATACTATTTTATGTTTTTTTCAGCCTTTTCTTGGTGTTTTTTCGACACTGTATATCATAACATGCTTCTACATGCTATACTAAGTGGTTTTCAGCTGTTTTTTAGACACATCAAATTTTGACATTTTTGCCATACTATAGCCTTGCTGTTTTGGTCATTTTTTCAACATGCTATTTCATGGGTTTTTGGACCGTATTTGCATATTTTATCAACACGGTATATCATATGATGCTTCTACATGCTATACTAAGTGGTTTCAGCTTTTTTCTGGACATGTCAAATTTTGACATTTTTGCCATACTATAGCCTTGCTATTTTGGTCAATTTTTTCACCATACTATTTTATGTTTTTTTAAGCCTTTTCTTGATGTTTTTTCGACACTGTATATCATAACATGCCTCTACTTTCTTTACTAAGTGGTTTCCAGCTGTTTTTTGGACATGTCAAATTTTGACATTTTTGCCATACTATAGCCTTGCTGTTTTGTTAATTTTTTCCCCATGCTATTTTATGGGGTTTTGGGCCGTTTTTGGATACAATACTTTATCCAAAAATACTGTATCAATACTGTATCCTGTAACATGTCTGTATATTCTGCACTCTTTGGTTTTCAGCTTTTTTTGGAGATGTCAAAATTAAAGATTTTTTCGCCACACTATACCATGCAGTTTTCAGCCATTTTTTTGATATCAGAATCAGAATCAGAATCATACTCTGGTTTTATTGCCAAGTACATTGACATATTCCAGGAATTTGATTCATTGTTTTGGTGCAACACAATTAACATACGGGACGAATAAGAGTGTTTAATTTAAACAGTATAGAAGAGATTAAAAAAATAAGCATATAAGCATAAAAACAACAATTTAAAGATATACAATAAAAAACAGACAATATAAAGAACACAAAATGTACGTACAAAGGTGCAATAGAGGAAGTACAGATGTGCAGAAGCTGATTCTTCACTGCAAATATCTAGAGTCTAAATAAACAATTTTACTGACAGTGTGCATATAATGAAATCCAGTCCAGTGTGCGTTAATATTAAGCATAAAAGCTTATTTAGCCTAACATTAATGTATTGTTTTCAGACTCTTGAGCTGGTTGAGAGCCTGTATCATGTGGGCGGTGGGGGAGTTGGGAGGGCCGCTGTATTGTTTTTTAATGGTGACAGCAGAAGGGAAGAAACTGTTCTTGAGTCTTGAGGTTTTTGTCCTGATGGTACGCAGCTTCGCGTCAGAGGGGAGGATCTCGAAAATTCAGTGTCCAGGGTGAAAGGGGTCGGCCACAATTCTACTTGCATGCCTTAGAGCCCTTGAGGTGTGCAGGTCATGGAGACATTGCAGGTGGCAGCCCATCAACCTCTCTACAGCACATATGATACGCTGCAGCCTGTTTTTGTCCGTTGCCGTGACTGCAGCGTACCACACTGTGATGGAAGGTGAAGATGGACTCAATGATAATGGTGTAGAAGTGCATCATCATTGTCTTTGGCAGGTTGAATTTCTTCCGACGTCGTAGAAAGTACATCCTCTCCTGAAATTAATAGTAATTTTTAACACTATATACAGTAATATGCCCCTACATTCTATTCTAAGTGATTTTCAGCTGTTTTTTTGGACATGTCAAATTTTGACATTTTTGACATGTTTTGGTCATTTTTTCAACAGGCTGTTTTATGGGTTTGTCAGCCATTCTTGGACGTTTTTTCAACACTGTATACCATAACATGCCTCTACATGCTATAATAAGTGGTTTTCAGCTGTGTTTTGGACATGTCAAATTTTGATAATTTTGCCATACTATAGCCTTGCTTTTTTGGTCATTTTTTCAACATACTATTTTATGGAGTTTGCGGCCGTTTTTGGATGGGTTTTTTTACACTGTATGTTATAAAATGCTTCTACATGCTATACTAAGTGGTATTCAGCTGGTTTTTGGATGTGTCGAATTTTGACATTTACGCCATACTATAGCCTTGCTGTTTTGGTCATTTTTTCAACATACTATTTCATTAGTTTTTGGGCCGTATTTGCATGTTTTATTAACACTGTATATCATAACATGCTTCTACATGCTATACTAAGTGGTTTTCAGCTGTTTTTTTGGACATGTCGAATTTTGACGTTTTCGCCATACTATAGCCTTGCTTTTTTTGGTCATTTTTCAACATGCTATTTTATGGAGTTTGGGGGCGTTTTTGGATGTTTTTTTAACACTGTATGTTATAAAATGCCTCTACAATACTTTACTAAGTGGGTTTCATCTGTTTTTTGGACATGTGAAATTTTGACATTTTTGCCATACTATAGCCTTGCTGTTTTGGTCATTTTTTCAACATGCTATTTTTGGGGGTTTTCGGCCTTTTGACGATGTTTTTTCAACACTGTATGTTATAACATGCCTCTGCTTGCTATACTAAGTGGTTTTCATCTGTTTTTTGGACATGTCAAATTTTGACATTTCGACATACTATAGCCTTGCTTTTTTTGGTCATTTTTTTCAACATGCTATTTTATGGAGTTTGGGGCCGTTTTTGGATGTTTTTTTTAACACTGTATGTTATAAAATGCTTCTACATGCTATACTAAGTGGGTTTCATCTGTTTTTTGGACATGTGAAATTTTGACATTTTTGCCATACTATAGCCTTGCTTTTTTGGTCATTTTTTCAACATGCTATTTTTTGGGTTTTTCGGCCTTTTGACGATGTTCTTTCAACACTGCATGTTATAACATGCCTCTGCTTGCTATACTAAGTGGTTTTCAGCTGTTTTTTGGACATGTCAAATTTTGACAATTTTGTCATACTATAGCCTTGCTGTTTTGGTCATTTTTTTCAACATGCTATTTTATGGAGTTTGGGACCATTTTTCAATGTTTTTTCAACACTGTATATCGTAACATGCTTCTACATGCT